>NW_027185664.1:6596491-6645767 GCF_028583685.1 Petaurus breviceps papuanus
TGACAGCAATAGAAAAGAGACACTCCCAAGCTTCTCAGGGTACCCTAGAATCCAGAAAGAGATACTCTGCCGGGCTATGGGGGAGCTAGCCAGAGCATACTGATTACAACTACAGCAACAATAATAATCACAATCGCTAGCATTTATACGATACCTTAAGGTTTACAAAATGCTAGTTGTATGTTATCTCATTTGATCCTCACAATAATCCTATGAGGTAGATGTTAACATTTATACCTTTTCTGTAGATGAGGAAAGTTAGTGAAGAGATAAGACTTACTCAGGGTCACACACCTGGTAAATGTTTAAGGCAGTATTCAAATTCTGCTCATCCAGAAGTGTGCCTTTGGACTTAAGGAATTCCAGAGTCTTATTCTTTCAGTCTGCAGCCATAACTGGGGCAAATCAAGCAGGGTTTGCCAGGGCCAGGTTGCGCAGTGAATAGAGCGCTGGCCCTGGAGCCAAGAGGATCTGAGTTCAAATTTGGGGTCAGGTGCTTAACACTAGCCATGTGACCTTGGGCAAGCCACTTAACCCCAATTGCCCTGCCTTTCCCCCTAAAAAAAACAAACAAACAGGGCTTGTCCTGGACACCAACATCTGGGAGTGGGAGCAGATCAGGGCACATTTCTCTTTATTAGACCTCCAGTGGGCCATGCTGACATTTTGCAGTCTTCTAGCCAAAGTGCTTTGTGATCACTTCTAACTCCCATTAGCAAATGTGGCCCAGGCATAACAATTCTTAGTTGTAGCCCTGAAAAGTACAGCAGGAAGGAAGAGGAGGGGGAGGACAAGGACAAGGACGAGGAGAAATATAAATATATAGTATTATATATGCCAGGTACTATGCTAATCTCCTTACAACTATTATCTCATTTGATCCTCACAACATCCCTGGGACATAGGTGCTATTATTATCTCCATTTTATAGATGGGGAAACTGAGGCTGATAGAGATTAAATGACTTGACCAGGCTCACACAGCTACTAAGTGTCTAAGGCCAAATTTGAACTCAGGTCCTCCTGACTCCAGACTTGGTGTTCTATCCACTGAGCCACCTAGCTACCCCCACTTAAATGACAGCAAAGTTGTCTTTTCATCAGTTTGTGCTTTGGGTAATGAGTCATTGATGAGTGCTCTATGTCACTCCCCATTGGATAGAAGTTGCTCTTGGGGAGACATTAAATTGACCTTTCATAGGTTTGCATTCAAATGGATGAAACTCTTTCCCATACAAGGGATCTGGAATTTCTTAAACTTTGTTGTTACTGTTCAGGACATGGGCTACACAGGCCCAGCTTCTTCCCCAGGTGTGGGCCATTGAAAGAAAAATAGTCCAGTGTATGATTGTAATAGTAATGGTATTTAAAGATTCCCCTGTATTGGCTTGGTTTTCAAATGGATTGTGTTAAAACCCAGAGCTTGTTAATCCCACTTGTGGGATGGACTTGTTGACGTGAAAAGAGAGGGCTGAACTGGGAGGAGCTGGTGATGTAGATTTGGAGAGACACAAGAGAGGCAGAAGAACTTTTTGGAAGCAGCACTTTTTGGAGGCAGAGAGAGACAGAGGATTGCTGAGGGCCACTTTGAATTGCCCAGGACTTTTGAGAGCTGCCACCCAGAGCTGCTGAGGACTGAGGAGACATGGCTGTTATGCTGGTACTTTGTCTGTCTGTTTTGATGTTGTTTTGCCAGATTTGTCCACTGGTGAAAGACAGTGCTGTTGTTGCAGAAGTCTTGGAGCCTTGCTTTTGGTTCAGAAGCCCTGAGGAAGGATTTTCTTGTTGTATGTTTACAGAAATCCTGGAAGAGGGTTTTGCTAATGTTTTCAGGGGTCCTAGTGATGAGGTACCTGGGGTCTAGGTCGGACCAACTTGTGGAGCCAGTCTGTGAAGTTGTGATTTGTCCTTTCCCGCCCTTGAGTTCTGCCCCTTCCCCCTATCCCACATTCCATCTAGGCAACACCCTTCGACCCCTTTGGTTCTTACTTAATCTCTTCATTTTTCCTCCGGCCTGGCCCACACCCCCCCTTTGCCCTTGCCTTTTATCTCCTTAATGACCTGGCCCAAATCTTATCTAAACTATCTAGGCACTAAAGTTACATGCTCCTCTTGGTCAGCTCTGACCTTGGTCTATGCACTGAGGCCCCTCCTGTCAGGTCAGCCCTGATAATGGCAGCCCTACCCTTTAAAAGTAAAAGTATGTACCCCTCTCACTCGCAGGTCCCCTAAAGGACTCTTGCCCGCTGTAATGGTGTATTAATAAACTTTCTCAACTCTAACTCCAAGCAAGGCTGAGCTGAATTCTTTCCAGACGCCCTGTTGAAGCTATCGGGATGCCCTTTCTCCCCCTATCATTTTGGCGAGCCAGGTAGGAGAGTCTGTGGTCTCAAGCTTTCTTGGAGTTCCCCGGTAAGCTCCTTTACCTACTCCCTCTCGTCCTGTACGTGGGGTCCTTCAAGCACCTAGGAAGGCTTGATTGGACGATTCCAGTCTGGGACTGGAATCCGGTCTATTTTTTAATAGACCCGGGAGATCCGGGCTATTTATAATAGACCCGGGACACATCCCGCATGGATGGGGGACGCCCTGTCTAGGGACAAGTGTCTCCGCGTCTAAAAAAATATACACATATTTTTTTAGGCAAGGCTTTTCACGTGAGATGTCACAGAAAGGCAGATGACTACAAGTGATTCTGACTTGGGAGTCGGGAAAGGATGGGTCAGTCTCCCTCCATACCCTGAGACTCACCTCTAGGAAACTTTCTCAACTCTAACTCCAAGCAAGGCTGAGCTGAATTCTTTCCAGACGCCCTGTTGAACCTATCGGGATCCCGTTCCCCCTCCCCACCCCTATCACAAGGACTGTTCTGCAGACAGAGAATGAATTAATGAAGACACTGGCAATGTATCTTGTGGCCTTGCTAAGCTTTGTCTCCCCAGGAACAAAGATTGCCGAGAACTTGCCTCATGTCAAGATGAAGAAAAGACCTCCATTTGGGTAAAAAATGCTGTGCTTAAGTTTGTTGTAACTCTGGGGTAGATTCAGTTGTGATCCAAGGGTGGGGAACTTTTGACCTTTTTGTGCTCTGTGATTAAACAAATGAATGTACTTTACTTATGATTGGAAACTAATCTCCATTTGAGAACAGGGGCTTTGTGATGGACTAAATGAATGTACGGCCTAGGGGTGGAGTAGTGTTTAGAAGAGGGACTTTGTAATTGATTAAATGAATGTAATGTCCAGGGGTGGGGTTGTACTTGATTAAATCAGGTGGTACTTGGGGATTAATGAATCACACTTAATAAATGCTGTATTTTGAATGATGTCATATTTTGATCTTCTCTGTTCTTAATTTGTCACTGAATAAAATGGAGACCACTTATGCTGGTATTTTGAACCTTGGGAAGTTGCCTTTGCTTGGCATTACAGGGACATACCAGATGCAGAAGGCAAGATCCCTGTCCTTGAGGGACATAGAGCCAAGATGGAAAGAGAAGATACCATCCGAGGACAAGACAATTGGTAAACATGTCAGATTGTGTAGCACATCTCTGGGAGAGAGGAGTCTGGCTGCGCTGGTCATGCCCTGGGTCTGATGGGAAGTATGAACATGTGGAGGTTCAGTAGAAAGGGGAAGTCTAGACTACAGAGGTGTCAGACTCTAGTTGGCAAAACTTCTAAGGCTCCTCCCCCCCCCCTCCCAGTTTAAAATGCAATTGGGAAGCGTTTGGCAAAAGAACTAAAAATACAATAGAACATAGATAATGTTAATTTGTAATTTTCTAAGTCAATATGCAGTTACAGTATCCAATTTTGAGTTAGACACTTTTGGTATAGAGAGTAGGTATGGGGGTACCACTTAGCGGCGTTAAATGAGACGATATGTGTGTGTTTGAAGCCCAGGTCCGACATTTGCTAACATGTTACTCTAGGCAAGATATTTAACTTCAGTGAGGTTCAGTTTCCTTATCTGTAAAATAGTGGCAATAATTTTTGTACTATCTGCAGAGTAATTGTGAGGAAAGTGCTTTGAACATCTTAATATGTCTTATAAATGTGAGCTGTCATTACTTAATAATTATAATAGTGAGCAGTTGACTAAATAGGGAAAAATATCATTTCCCACCCTTCATTACTACCACCATCCTCCCTCCCAGCAACCATACAGGCACACATTGTTCTCACACTGTTCTCGTTCTCACACTGTTCTCTCTCTCTCTCTCTCTCTCTCTCTCTCTCTCTCTCTCTCTCTCTGTCCTTTTTTTCCCCTACACTGCCATGATCTGCTTAATTTCTGACACTTGTTAGACTACCACGAACTGAAGGGTACAGTCTTCTAATCCTGAAAAGACACAGAGAACCTCTGATCTGAAAGATCCCTTGGATGACCTGAGGTCAATTCAGATTTCAGGGCTTCTAGACCAAACACTCATTGGAAATGAACTCAGAGTTCATCTGCCCTCCACAGTTTTTCTAGGACTCACATATAGGCTGTTCCCATGTCAATTCCACCATATTCTCAATACATCCCTTTAGGGTAGGAATATCTAAAGTGTTGGATGTTGGATGGATGTTGAATCTTTCATGAAATCATAGAATTTTAAAGATTAACTAATCCTTGTTCCCTATACCAAAAGCAGCTTACTCTTGCCACTTGTATCTCCCTATTCAAATCCCACTCATCCTACCCTTCAATGCCCAACTTAATGCTGCTCTCTTCTCAAACTCTCCCATGATTACCCCCACTTACCGGGGACCACTCATTCTTTGGAAGTCCCCTAGAGCTTTAGTTATCCATTTTTCTCTCCTACGCATCTGCCATAATCCATTTTATATTACATTTAATTGTATATGTCTTATCTCTGATACTGGATCATAAACCCTTTGAAAGTAGATACTGTCTTACTCGTTTTGAATGAATGGTTCAGTTGATAATATAGTACTTTATATTCAGTGAACATCTAGCAGGCATTTAATAAATTTGAATGAGCTCTGAATTCAACAATTTTATAGGAAATTAAAACCTAGAAAGACGGAGTGATTTACCTATAGTTACAAAGCAAGTTAATGTCAGAGAAAGCACTAGAATTCAAGTCTCCTGACTCTAACTACATGATTTTTGACATTGTACCCTTTTAGCTCGACACTTATGTGGCCTAAGGCTGAGCTGGTAGAGTAGGTAATAGGAAACAGGAAACCCTGGGTGTCTGCCCCTCTTCCATATAAAACAAAATTGAACAGGTTCTCACAGAGGAAAAAGATACCCAATATCCAAATAGCCTTACTCTTCTCATTTCACTGTAATTAAACTATACTTACAAAAGAGAATATCTTTCATAGGAGAGCACAGAGTGTGGGAAAGGTGTGCATAGGGAAATGCTATCATTGACCCTTCCCCTTCCTAGAAGGGAGGACAGGAGACTTGGTTCTTGATCCCCTCAGGAGAATGGCCAATTATGGGAATGCTGACTCCACATCCCATGTTGTCCTGTGAGATTCCACATTCCCTTCCTCGCCCTTTCCATGGTTAGGTTTGGGAGGAATAGTCCCTCCCAGTGATCTAAGGAAACCATGTCCAAAATGAGTGTCTCTAAGAACCCTGGAGAAAATAATTATTACAAAGTTTCAACCATTGGACTGTGCCAGTTGGAGATGCCTTTCTGAGTAACTGGTTTTAACTGTTCAGCTGCCTTGGGCAACGCCACTTGGGGCATGAAAATAAAGAAAACTGATGAATGAATGCACAGTGTGGTCTTTGTGATCCATTGACCTTTCCATCAGTCCCATGTGAGCCAACAGGAAGGAGGGCTCTCTAAGAAACTAGATTTTCCCCTAGAGGGAGGCTGATCTATTGGGGTGTATGGTTGTATTTACTGCCCCAGCATCTGGAAAGCAGAGGCCACTGTTTCACAGAGGAGCGGCTGTCAGCAAAATGTCAATACTCCTCAGCACTGCCTCCTGAGCTCACAACTATTCCCTCACAAATCTTCAGCAGAGTCCATCACAGGTGAGCTCAAAGCCAAGTGAGTGGGAGTTACACTGCCTCTCTTTGGTAACAAAGAGATTCCAGGAGGGTCCAGGGGCTGTGAATTTGACAAACTGTCTCGTATTTTTAAATGAAAAAATGATACTTCATCTTTCTAATGACAGAAAACTTGGAGGTAGTTTACAGTAATATATGCCTCTTTTTTTTTTTAATACATGGCCTGCAATCCCAGTCCAAAAGCAATATGAAGGATGGAGCGGCAAGCAGAAGGTTAATAGAGCATCGGTCCTTTTTTTAATTGAAAAAATGACTAAGGGACCATGTAGTAGACTGATCGGTAATATTATTACAGGCTGTAAGTACCGATCCAAAGACTTACTGTTCATCTGGGAGTAGAGTAATGAACATCAAACCCTGTCTCTAAGCTTCAATGGGAATGTGAACTCATTCTCAAGTAGGTTAATAACCACCTCTCTGTTTAAAAAAAAGAGATAATTTTAAGAAAATGCATCTGTCTTTTTTCTTTCTTATCTTGCTTCCTACAAGACCTCAGAGAAATAAACACACCGAATCTTGGCCCAGTTTTAACACAACTCCTCTTTGCTAAGCCTTGCTCATTGAATTCTGTATATTTGCCACCAGGAAGGCTTCCTTATTATGCTGGAGCTGACAGATTTTCATTCTTCTTTTCTTTTCTTTCTTCTTGTGCAATAGAAAAAGGCATTCCTTCCTTGGAATATACTATCCAATTGGAGCTGATGTAAAGCTGGTAAGGAATATCAATGAAATTAATGGAAAATGCTTTGGAAATTATAAACTGTTGCCCTCATGTAACAAATTAGGGAGATTCTATTTTTCAGCTTTGTTTTCATGCAATGTTCTTATTCAATTGGGGGTTTAAAAAATAAATTAAAAACCTTCCCAACATTTTGAATTTTCTAATTCAATACATTATCTAGTGGAGAACTGAACTGGTGGTGATTTGCTGAGTGACTGACAGAATGAATGAATTTGCAACAAAATAAATGAAGAATGAGTAAGTGCTTGACCCTTTGCCTTTCACCTGTGACTCCCCAAACCTTTTACTACAAAGATGATTAGCTCTATTTCAGAGGCTGCCTTAGAAATCAGGTCAAAATGCCAAGGAGGAAACTATTGGTAGTGACAATGGAAAATGTGAGCAAGAAAGGAGGCCGTACTGAGGATTGTCCCACTAACAATGGATTCCCACCTAATACCCTTATTGCTTAGCCTCTTCTTCTAATGAATAGCCCCATTACATAGGCCAACAGATTGAGAACCAGTAGGGACCTTGGAGGTCATCTAATCCAAACCCCCTCATTTTAAAGATGAGGAAACTAAAGCCCACAAAAGTAAAGCGACTTATCCAGAGTCACACAGGTAATTGATGGGGCAGGGCTGGAATTTGAACCTGGGTCATCAGACTGCAAATCCAGTGTTTGTCACCAGGCTGCTTCTCCTACTTCATGGCTATGTCTACGTGGTTAGCTGTCGGGTTGGATCAAAGCTTTATATCCCAGCACCCGGTACACAGGAGATACTTCATGGTGATTGATCAATTGATTGGATGTTTCAGGTCCTAAAAATACAAATATCTTGATAGCAAATTACTCTGGCATAAATACCCTAAATGATTTCCCCTCAGCTCTCCAATTCACTGTCATGCTGGCTAGGATTTTGGCTACAGTACTCAGCAGCCAGAGCCCAGAGTAGGAGGCAGGGTTTGAACGGTGTCGATAGCATGGTCAAGTTCAGGGTTGAATTGTTACCAAGGTAGTCAATCTTAAGGAACCAAGGCTGAGCCTAAGAAGCAAGGTTATTGATGAGACTAGCACAGAAATCTTTACCAGGAAATTCAAGATAGGGTTCAAATCTCAAATGAGTTCATAGGTAACAGAAATAGAATTGGAGAAGTCTATAACAGCCCGTGGTTGCTAACCATTTACTCAGTTTTCCATTGGATGCTGTTATCATCCTTATCACCGTAATGTAATGCCAAGCAAAGGCAACTTCCCTAGGTTCAGAATACCAGCATAGGTGCTCTCCATTTTATTCAGTGACAAATTAAGAACAGAGAAGGTCAAAATAGGACATCATTCCAAATACAGCATTTACGAAGTGTGATTAAATAATCTCCAAGTACTACCCCACCCCAGGACCTTACATTCATTCAATCAATGACAAAGTCCCTGTTCTAAATACTGTTCCACCCCTAGGCTGTACCTTCATTTAGTCCATCACAAAGCCCCTCTTCTCAAATGGAGATTAGTTTCCAATCATAAGTAAAGTACATTCATTTGTTCAATCATAGAACACAAAAAGGTCAAAAGTTCCCCACCCCTGGATGACAATTGAATCTACCCCAGAGTTACAACAAGTTTAAGCACAGCACTTAATACCCAAATGGAGGTCTTTTCTTCATCTTGACAGGAGGCAAGTTCTCAGCAATCTTTGTTCCTGGGGAGACAAAGCTTAGCAAGGCCACAAGATACATTGCCAGTCTCTTCATTAATTCATCCTCTGTCTGCAGAACAGTCCTGGGACCCCTGAAAACATTAGCAAAACCCTCTTCCAGAATTTCTGTAAACATACAACAAGAAAATCCTTCCTCAGGGCTTCTGAACCAAAAGCAAGGTTCCAAGACTTCTGCAACAACAGCACTGTCTTTCACCAGTGGACAAATCTGGCAAAACAACATCAAATCAGACAGACAAAGTACCAGCATAACAGACATGTCTCCTCAGTCCTTGGCAGCTCTGGGTGGCAGCTCTCAAAAGTCCTGGGCAATTCAAAGTGGCCCTCAGCAATCCTCTCATCCTCCAAGGTGCTGCTTCCAAAAATTTCTTCTGCCTCTCTCTTTTCTTGTGTCTTTCTAAATTTATGTCACCAGTTCCTCCCAGTTCAGCCCTCTCTTTTCACATCAACAAGTCCATCCCACAAGTGGGATTCATAAGCTCTGGGTTTTAACACAATCAATTTGAAAACCAAGCCAATACAGGGGGATCTTTATATTCCATTACTATTACAGTCCCCCAAAATGCCTAAATCAGGGCTGAGCAGCACATGGTTCTTGCTCAGTAATGATTTATAAATTGATTAATTTGAACTCACCAGCTGCAGCCTGGCTACATGAAAGCAGATTCCTCTCCCAGGTTTGGCTTCTGGCGATTGTATCTATCTCCATGAAGACAGGCCATATAATCAACTAAAGACTACAGGAAGAACCAAGATAGAGCATAGGACTGAGATTGTCTTAAAATAAGGTGAGATTTCAAATAATCACAGATTTCAGACAGTACCTTTGTCTGTGAGTGTGCAAAGAGGAGGGTATTTGTAGAACCTATACCAGATTGCATCCTGCCATGGGGCAGGGGTGTGGGGGGGGGAGGATGGAAGGGAGGGGGAGAAAATTTGGAACTCAAGGAATTGTGGAACTGAATGTTGTAAACTAAAAGTAAATAAATCAAATTTTAAAATAAGAAAAAAAGAAAGCTAATGTGAGTTTAAAATGAATTAATAGAAGCATGGGGGGGGTCGTCATTATAATAAATAGAGTGCTTGACTTGGAGTCAAAAAATCCTAGATTTTAAACCTGACTCAGATATTTGGTAGTTCTAAGCACTTTGGGCAAGTCACTATAATCTCTTTCAGTTTCAGTGTCTTAATCTGTAAAAGGGAGGATAATAATGAGGGATGTCCTAGAAGATGCTTAACAATCAGCTCTCTAAAACTGAGGCTTTTAAATTTAATCTGAATTATTAACATTTTCTCCAACACTTTCTTAAGTCCAGATAATCATCAAAAGAAGAAATCAAGCCCTGATTTGTAGCATTTTCTGATTTCCAAGGTGTAAATAATCACATTAAAAATTTAACAATCAGCCCTCAAGAGCCTGAAGGAGCTTGCTCTAGTACACCCCAGATAATAAGTGTATCATTTCCTTCAGAGAGCTGTCATATTGATCAAATGAGTTTGCATGACTTGTCCCAAAAGTCTTGGTGCAGTTTAATAGTGCATTAAAATTTTTGGGACACTCTATGTAAAATACTTTGCAAACTTTAAAATACTATATGTAATACCAGTGAGGGGGTGGTGGTGGTGGTGGTGATGATAATGATGATGATGATGATGTCCAGATCAAGATAATAGTTCCTCTGTCATACTATATTTGAATATATTTTTGTATATTATATATACATATGTATTTGAATACTCTCTTTGGTTTGGGGTGCAGAATTTTGGAAAGGACATTGACAAGTCAAAGAGCATCGAGGTGAGGGCTACCAGGATGGTAGGTGTACTTGATAATGTGCTGTGCAAGGAACAGTTGGAGATATTTAGCTTGGAGAAATGATTACTTAGAACGGAGGTATGATAGCTGTCTTCAAGCCTGTGAAGGACTTTTACCTGGAAGAGAAGTCAGAGATGTACTACTCGACCCCAGCGGGCAGAAATGGAAACAATCATTGGTCAATTTGTGGCTAGAAATAAGGAAAAACCATCAGAGCCATCCAAAAGTGGGATCTGATGCTTCATGGAGTACTGAGCTCTCCTATTACTGAGCATCTTCCGGAAGGGATGGGATGACCACTCTTTAGGGATGGTGTGCCCAAGATTCCTGTTCCAATGAGGGTTGGACTGCTTGACCCCCAGGGTCCTTTCCAACTTGAAAATTCTCTTAATCTCTGATATTAAATCTTTGATTCCCAGGAATAGTTGGAAGGTACACATTCCAAACCCCCTTCCCAATATTATTTCTTTTAGAGGCAAGATTCTGAGTATTGCCAGACAAATTTCCCCTCACCAAATCCCATTTGTTCCACTCTCCCTCTTCCCTGCTTCCTCTTTGTCTCTTTTCTCTCTCTCTCCTCTTTTCCTTGTTTCTCTCTTTCCCTCTTTCCCTCCCCCCCCCCTTTTCTCCCTCCTGCACAGATCCTCTGCACACATTCCAGAAGAATAGAAGGCTAAAAGCTGTTATTGTTTCTCTGTGGCAGTTCCCAGAGCCTCTGTCAATCAAACTTCACTCTCTGTATATTTCTGTTCTTCTCCCTGCAAGGGTGGCACAATCTGTCATAGCAATGGTGGATGGAATGGAAGGATGCAAAGAAGGGGGAACTAAATTTCAAATGAGAGGTACGCAAAAGATTTTGGAAGGCTTTTTATTGTCTCATTGGCATTTCATCTCAGTGATATCAATGAAGGGAGACCTTTTTAAAGTTTTATTTATTATTTTTCAATTTTTCTCTCCCCTACCTCCTCTGCAATGAAAATAAAACAAAACAAAACCTTTGTATTAACTATGCATAGTCAAGCAAAACTAATTCCCATATTGTCCATGACCCAAAGATAAATGTCTCAGTTTGAATCCTGAATCCTTCACTTCTCTGTCAGATAGCATGGTGGTAGGGAGCATGCTGTATCCTCTAGAATCATGGTAGGTCTTTGAACAGAGTTCATAAGTCTTTCAAAGTTATTTGTCTTTATAATGTCTTTGTCTAAAACATATAAGTGTATATAATATAGAAATCATTAAATATGACATATAATATATATAATATATAAATCAGTATATAATATGAATACTCTGAATAGAATATATTATATATAATTGTATGTGGCATATACAATTATATAATATATAAATCATTCTCCTGATTCTGCTGACTTTACTCTGTATCAAGTTCTTTTATGTCTTCTCAGGTTTCCCCGTAGCTGTCCAAAGGGACGTCATTTCTTTCAGAACAGTAGAATTCCTTTACATTCATACTCCATAATTTGTTCGGCCATTCCCTGTTTGGTGGGCACCTTTTTAGTCTCTACTTCTTTGCCATAATAAAGACTTGTTATAAATATTGTTGTACATGTAGCTTGTTTTCCTCTTTCTTTTCTTGTATCTAGCTCTAGAAGTTATAGCACTGGGTCAAAGTGTATAGACAGTTTGCTAAAATTGGGGGCATGGTTCCAAATGGCTTTCCAAAATGACTAGACCAGTTCACAGGTCCACAAATAATACACTGATGTACTTGTTTTTCTGTATTCTCTCCAATGAATGCCATTTTCCCTTCTTAAAAAAATCAACTTTGCTGGTCCAATGGGCATGAGGTGGAGCCTCATTAACTTTCATTTCTCTAATGATTAGTGATGGAATTCCTTTTCATGTGGCCATTGAATTGAGAATTTCTTCTCTGAAAATTCTGTTTTAATCCTTCAATTCCTGATCAATTAGGGGAATGGTTCTCATTTGTATAAGTTTGGATCATTTCCCTATACGTCTTGGAAATAGGATTTTTATCAGAGAAACTTGTTGGACAGATTTCCCCCTAGTTACCTGTCCTATCTAACTTTAGCCCTGTTAGTGGTGTTTGTGCAAAAACTGTCAAATTTTGTAAAATTGATCTGCCTGTGTTGCTTTGCTCCTTTTCTCTTGCTTTCCCTCATCCAGAGACTAATCTGAAGTACTTCCTTTCCTTCTTTAAACCCCTCCTTGTTATTCACCCTCCATGGTCAGAGTTTTCAAAATACGTAATAAAAGTGGTTTTTATCCCTTAGAAAATTACAAAGGACCTAGGCAAGTCATGAACTGGATTATACAGTATATGACAAATTTTATTGATGAAGCACAGCTGTCAATGGTACTTCTTGATGCCATAGAACATATAACTTCTTTTAACTTCTTGGTGATAAATTTCTGTGTTTTTCAGGATCTCCAACAGCAAAAGAATACTTTGTTTGGATTAGGGGCCGTGAACAGAGCCCCAACATGTAGGTAGAAAGAACTAGTTCAAATCTTGTCTCAGACAAGTATATAATAGTTGTGTGACCTTGGGCAAGTTACTTTATTCCTTTGTCTCAGTTTTCCCAATTGTAAAAATAAAGATGATAATGGTACCTATCTCATAGTTTTGTTGTGAAGATCAAATGAAATCATGACCAGCTTCTGCTGTCTCATAGAAAATAATATTTCAAGTCTAGATTAAAGTCACATTTGAACAGAAGAATCTGAAGAGATCGTACCTTAGTATAGTGAAATCCTAAACCTGATTTAGTAGTCTATTCCTCGTTTACATAAGACTTACCCTTCCCAGTAGAGTGGGTAGGACTATCCACTCCTAAATTGGATTAAAGTAAGCAACTGTCCATTTTTAAGCTTTTCTAAGGAAGAGTCTCTCTAAGCATCACTTTTCCCCCTTTATCACTACATGCCTCAGTGAATAGTTCTTTTCCTGTTGGTAGTCATTCTTCTTTCTAGACAATCTGCAAGTAATGAGCTCTAAGAAAAGCTCTTCTTGATCAAGCTTTTTCTGAAGGCCACCAGAGCCTTCCCCAGCAGCAGATGTTATAAAAGTCCCCTGTTATCTGGCCTTGCTAACTTCAGTGCTTTCCAGAATGCCTTTGCTTCCTGTCCATTTGGGACAGGGAATATTATGGTTTCCTTTTGAAGAGGTTAAGGGTGCTCGAGACCCCAAAATACCAACTTGCCAGGTCCTGCTGAATGAATTTGACTCAAGTCTTCTCTCAGCCAAAGAAAAGCAAAGTTTATTAAAAGTTCACTTGTATTGGACACAGAATAAGTCTGTGCTAGAAAATTCTGTGGTGCGTGCCATCATACCACATGGTGTGAGATGGTTTCTTCTATACAGAAGGTTGTGGGAGGAACCTAGGGGTGGTGTAGAAGAGTAGTTTGGGGAGGGTCTTCAGGAGAAGTCAGATGAGGTCAATGACTGATTAAGGGTGGGAAGTTGCTGGAGGCTACCTGAAGACTCCAGACAATGGTGGACTAGGCCAGTTCAAGGGTGGATTGATATTTTGATAGGTTCAAGGGTGGAAAGTAGATGGACAATGGAGGGCCAGGCTAGTAACAGAGGTCTGGGCCCAGCCACAATGCAAGGCCTATGTGGCCTCATGCAAATACCTCATCAGAGTTCCAGGGGGGTTCCCAGAGCATGCACCTCATCACTTTGACCTAACAAACATAATAGGAGTCCTGTTTCATTTTCTTATCTCCAGACCAGACCAGTACCTGGAACAGGTACTTAATAAATGATTTGTTGATTGATTGGTTGGTTGCTACATCCAGCATTCTCTAATACTCACACGCTAGCAGCCCCTTGCTATTGCATGAGTTAGATCTGACCCTTCAAAAAACTATCAAGGAGCAACTAGGTGGCAGAGTGGACGGAATCCTAGTGTCAGAAGGACTTGAGTTCAAATCCAGCCTCAGACATTTACCATCAATGAGACTGGACAAGTCATTAAACTCCAATTTCCTCCAAAAAAAAAAAGTCAAGTAGGAAAACTTGTCTTGGACACCTGGCTTCATGCTTATATCTCCTCCGCTTCAGTTACCTCAATTCTCTGCCCATTCATTAGTACTCCCAGGCGGACATCTGCCTTATGGAAGCACAGAATCTTAGAGCTGAAAGGGTTCTTAGTCTTTGTCTACTCTCATCCCCACCCCCATTTTAAAGATCAGGAAATAGATCCAAAGGGAGTGAGTTTCTTGTTCTGACTGCCCCACTCCTGCTCAAAATTCTTCAGTGGCTAGCCCAAGAAAACATCCACCACCTTCTCAGACCAGCTGTCATTCTGCCTTTCCTTGCTCATCTCCTTTGTGTCCACAGTATTTTGAACCCCTCGCTCTCCTCCAGGTCCTCTTCTATCCTCAAGCTTTTGCTTATACTTCTCCACATCCTGAATGGACTCTGTTCCCTAAATCAGCCTGTTGAAATCTTTCGCTTCCTTTAAGGTCCAATTCAGGAATCACCTCAGAGAAGACAGCTCCACATAATGGAAAGAACACAGGATTTGGTAACAAAAGACCTGTATTCAAATCCTGCTTTTGATATAAGTCACTTAAACCTCTGGGGATTCAGTTTCTTTATCTGTAAAATGATAAGATTAGACAAAATGATCTCTTAGGTCTCTTTCAGCTTTAAACCTATAATCTTAATGTCAGAGTTAGCACAGAGTTGAGACTAGAAATCAAGTCTGGGGTGGCTAGGTGGCACAGTGAGTAAAGTGCCAGCCCTGGAGTCGGGAGGACCCCGTCAGTTCTGGCCTCAGACACTTAACACCCACACAAAAATACTAGCCGTGTAACTTTGGGCAAGTTACTTAACCCCAATTGCCCTCCAAAAGGCAAAAAAAAAAAAATCAAGTCTGTATTTATTATACCTTGGAGTGATTTAATTCAATGCTTTATATTTCCCAGGGACATTTTCATTTTAACACTAGAAGGAAAGGGCACTTCAATTGAAACAATTTTTTAAAATGATTTTACTACAATTTCTCCTATCTGTGCAAATGAATTTTAAACACAAATCATTACAGATAATAAATTTTACCTTGAATTAAAAATGTTCATGCTACTATCTTTGGTTTTTTTTTTCCTTATGGGTAAGAACAAAATGTACTGTGTCAATTGACACAGCTTGATCCTTAGAAGTATTCTTAAATTTCAGTCCTTTCAAAATTGCAGACTAAAAACTGTTAGCCCTTATTAAAGGCTTGCAGAGAAATGCCAGAAAAAAGTTAGTGGGGGAAGGGGGGACAAGGGAAGGAGAGGGAACGGGGCAGAGGCTTTCTCCAGCCTCTGTAATCACATAATTCTATTTCTTTGAGCAATCCCTAAACTGTTATTTATGGCCTTTGAATTTGTTCAAGGATCTAGAGATAATGTGACATTTATACCACTCAAATAATTAATCAACAATGGATTATTGATGCTTAACTCTGATAGATGCTTTGGGAGACACAAAGAAGCATAAGACATGTTCCCTGCCCTATAAGAGCTTAAACTTTAGCTGGAAGACAACTAAACACCTCAACTCAGCTCAGCTCAACTACTAACACATCAAATTTAGATAATGACAATGACTCAACAACAACCAATAATTGAATAGCAATACAGTAATACAAATGTTGCTCTCCAACGTCAATACTCTAATTGATTTATTGCATCATTGCTGTGTATTCAAGTGTCCAGCACACAGATGATCCATGACTGTCTGTCCTGGGTGACTCTTGTCCATGTCCTCCCATAAATCTGTCAGAGAGGTTCTACTCGACGGGCTAGGGGCCTTCCTCTAGATTTAGTGATGTTAAAGGGATATCATTGGGGTGAATGATGAACTATGGGGTGAACTATCCCTATTCTTGCTACATGACCAGCACATCTTTCTCTCTTTTTTTTTTAAGTCATATATTTCTCTAAAGACATCATTTACATTGCTTCTCTTACCTAACCGCTCCTTTGTAATATGTTACATCCTTCGTAGCCCCAACATGCCCATGAGGTGAGCCTGAAATTAATTTCTTTGAAGACGGTAATATTTCAGGGTAGAATATTACACTCAAAAATAAAAAAAAAAACACAGCTTTGTTGCAGGGAGAAGTTTGGGGATATTAGAAGAACTGTACAGTTTCACAGAGGTAATACAGCCCATTCTCTTCCTCCAATTCCATTTTGAGCCTAGCTCGTTGTCTATTTGCATATATGTTTAAGATATGGGTATGACAGTGCAGGTCTATTGGGTGTCCATTCATTAGTGTATCACACTCTGGACAGTAAGTGCTTTGATCCATGTGCTTTTTCTTGGTTGGATAGCAAAGTCAGACTCTTGAGTGAGTGTGGAACTCACTACAAAGCTCTGTAAGATGATGTGACTCGATGCAATTGATACAAGGTCTTCTGGTATATTAATAATACCCTATCTTTATATAGGACCTATGTGCCAGTCACTGTGCTAAGCCCTTTACAATTACGATATCATCTAATCCTCACGACAGCCCTGGGAGGTTG
This sequence comes from Petaurus breviceps papuanus, assembly GCF_028583685.1. Lineage (NCBI taxonomy): Eukaryota > Metazoa > Chordata > Mammalia > Diprotodontia > Petauridae > Petaurus > Petaurus breviceps. Next base: position 6,613,302 of record NW_027185664.1, read on the forward strand.
GTCCTGTTATTATCCCTGTCTTATAGATGAGGAAACTGAACAAAAAAGAGGTTAAGTGACCCCCCCCCCCCCACTAAGGTCACACAGCTAGTAAGTTTCGGAGATCACACTTGAACTCAGGCCTTTCTGAGTCTGCTCCTGGTGTTAGCTAAAGATCTCGTTCTGTAAACAGGAACATCAGGAGAATATCATATCCACAGAGAGTTCCAGTTGGATTCTGTATTGAAGTTCCTCTATGGCAATGTCAAATGTATTGAACACACATCTCTGTTTTATACCTCACTTGATATCAATAATCAGAGGCCTGTCAAACAAAAATTTCTATCTGTTGTTAGATTTTTCAAGGAATCTTGTATGATTTTTAGTATGTATGGAGGCATACTTCCCTTTTAAGGGAGAGCTTTCGTGGCTCTACTGAATCAAATGTTTTCTTTATAGTCAATTAATAATAAGCATAATGGAATCTTGTATTCTCCTTACTTTCTACTCCATTGTGTAACTGAAGATACATGCTGTTGTAAAAACAGTTTGCAGAATAATATTCCTTTCTCATGTTTTTACCAATGATGCCTTTGAGGTATATATAGATTATTCTCATGAAAATTTTATAGAGATGGAAAAGTAGGTATTAGGATTGGTAGATAAATCTTATTGTCTTCTTTATAATGTTATATGATTTTCCCCCCACTCCTCTGGTACCATCCTCTCTTTCAAACACCTTGACTTATGATACTTCAATACTGTGAAAGCTGTGTAGTTTCTAGTGTCAACCTCTTAAGGATGAACTTGGTTTAATCCAGCTGCTTTTACCAAATTTGTTTTCTATGGTACCATTTCCATTGCCATCACATCAGATACTCTGAAATAAACATTCAAAAATGGTGGTCATATTGTCCTTGATGATGAAAAGATTGCAAGAGTTTATAGGTCTTTTCTATTTTTCATCTGTTTCTTTTCTGCCATACAGTTGCATCCTTATATGCCTCAAGGATGATGTTATTCAACTTGACCTCTTACCAAGATTTCTTTAAACATGTTTTTTCCTATTACAAATTCCTCCTATTTTATAAAGGAAGATTGCTCGTAATCTTCCACCATCATTCTCCATATAATTCTATAAATTAGTTTATATTCTAAATCACTTGTTGCTACTTGGCAAAAAGATGGAGGTGATTTTTAGGCTCTTTTACTCTCCTAATTATGGCAATTGATTTACATTAGTTAAAATTCATTAGCTAAACTTCATCTGCCTTCATTTCTATTTCTCTATCCATTTACCATTTTTCAGTATCAACAGCTTATTTAATCTGGACAGGTTAGAGTTGTTTTAACTGTATACAATATCTTTTCCTCATTTTATTCTTTCTTCTAGTTTGGTATTTTGATTTTTACACTAACAAATAGTCTGACTGTATGCTGATAATTCATTCAGGAGTGACTTCTACATCAGCAACAAATCAGTAAATCAGTAACAATGTGTTAAAATATAATCAATTTAATTTTTCTGTAATGTTATATGGTACTTGCCATGTCTGTTACTTCCTGATTTTTTTGTGAAGAAAGTATTTATGACATGTATGTATATGTATACATATTTGTATGTATATAGATATCTATATATTGATATCTGGATCTAGATATATATGGTTTATGTCATCTAAAATCCTTTGGCCTCTCATATCTTACTGCTAAACAATATTTTCCAAAATATATTTCAATGTCTTCACCGATGTCCATTTTTTTCATTGAAGTCATTAGGAATCAAAATGTATGTTTATTTAATTTGGAAAGTCTTATGAAGTTCATCATAGGATGTCTTTATTTCCTTATCCTTAGCAAAAGTTAAGAGCAACTCTGATTTAGAATATAAATTTATTTGTAAAATTGTACAGAGAAAAATGATGTGAGATTCAAATTTCGTCTGAAATACTTACTATTTATGTGACCCTGGGTGAGTCATTTAACCTCTGCCTGTCTCAGTTTTCTCAGCTGTAAAATGAGGAAAATAATAGCACCTATCTGGCAGTGTTGTTGGGAAGATCAAATAGGATAATATTTGTAATGAACTTAACACAATGCCTGGTATATAGTAGGTGCTTAATAAATGCTTGTTTCCTTTCTTCCTTCCATCTTCTAGATTAAAATGCACCTTCCTTACTTTATCGCACAAGGCCCTCCACATTTTAAATTGTCTCCCTTTCCAGCCTGATTTTGTGCTGCTCTTCTTCACATACTCTCCATTCCAGTCAGACAGGATCCTTAGCTGATTCAGAAGCTCAACTCTTTTCCTCCTTCTCCATGTATTTGCTCTCATTATCCTTTCCCTGGATTGCATTCCTTCTCTTTCTCGAAATCCTTGTCTTTCTTCAATGGTCAGCTTAGATACCACCTCCTCTGTGAAGCCTTTCCTAGCCCTGCCTCTGCCCCACCCCCCACAACCAGTACTCTCTTTCACCTGAAAACTTCTTGTAGTGTGTTTACTTGCAGATAAACTATCTGAACTGCCTCTCCCATCTTCCCCCCACAATGAAAATTTCCTGCTGGTAGGGTCTGTTTCATTTGTTTTATTTTACTCTCAGGTCCTAAAGTTTAGTAGGAGCTTAAGAACTGACTTGAATGGGTAGAGAAAAGGGAAGTGGGAGAAATGGCATGAAGGTGAGAAAAATTCAAGGTCATTTTAATGGAAGATTATCCTGTGTACTAAAGTGAGGACTTTGAGTACCTGGATAAAGAATCCGTTCTTTATCTTGTCAATAGGGAGCTTTTGAAAGCTTTTGAGTAGGGGAGTAATGTGATAAAAGGGATGTTTTCAGATGATCACAACTCCATATGAACACTTTCCTGACAAGGAAAAGAGTACAGAAGAAGAGGGGTGCTGATAGACCCCTGGGGGCTATGCTACTGAAGGGGCAGGAGTACAATGAACCATGAAGTTAAAACAGGGCAGAAAAGAAACAAGACAGAGCAGATTCATGTGTGACAGAGGTGACGGAGCTGGTCATTTACTCCAGCTCCATCTGACCATCCTTCACTGCAACAAAAATCATAGGAACTTGGGGAACTCAAGATAATGCTTGCCAATCCAAAGGCAAACACTCCCCATCTGCCATCACAATGATTCTAGCTCCTCCATAGAATGCAAGCTCCTTAAGAACAAGCACTCTGGGTTGCTGCTTTTTTTCTCTCTCTTTGCAATGCCAGTGCTTGGTACAATGCCTGCTACGCTCTAGACACTTATTAAATGCTTGTTCACTGACTGAACCTAGGAAGAGATGTTCTGCCCAGAGACGGCATATACACAGTCATTGCCTTTATTAAACATGGAAGATGGAAGAGAAAAAGAGAGTATAAAGGTGAAGAAGGTGGGTGGCAAGCCACAGCAAATGCTGCAGAGAAATAAAGAATGAAGTCTGAGAGAAAGAAAACACTGACTTTGATGATCACTGGCTTTGTAGTAAGAAGCTTCTAAAGAGTCATGAAGCCAAAATCCAAATTACAAGAGGCTGAGGAAGAAGCAGTGACTCTTCCTAAAAAATTGGCACTGACGGGAGGAGAGAAGGGTCTGGAGTGCAAGAAGAAGGCAGTGGCAAGGGCGCATCTTTTTTTTAATGACAGTGCATGGTTGTAGTTAGTGGGAAAGGAGGCTGTAGGAAGGGAGAGAATGAAGATAATAAAGAAGGCATGACAGATGGCACAGGGTCTCAGAGGAAACTGGATAAAGGACAGGATTTTAGGGAAAAGGAACCAAAAAAGGACAAGGGAAGGAGAGATACTGGGATTATGGCATTAAAGGATAAAATGTGTTGATATTGTACAATGCTATACATATATCTTATGCATTTCTTAGCTTCTAACCTTTTTCTTTATTGTATTTTTTTTTATCTTTTTGGAGGGGGGAAGGCAGGGCATTTGGGGTTAAGTGACTTGCCCAAGGTCACACGACTAGTAAGTGTTAAGTGTCTGAGGCTGGATTTGAACTCAGGTCCTCCTGACTCCAGGGATGGACGGTGCTCTATTCACTGCACCACCTAGCCACCCCTTCTAACCTTTTTCTATGTCATCTGCTGGCCTTCGCATGTCATCTGTAGCTTCCACAAAACTCTCTAAAATGAAGGAAAGAAAGTTAGGGCAAACCAGGGTTGATAATATGAGAATAGGGAGGGTTTGAGAAGCAGAGAGCTAGAACTAGAAGAGACATACCATCTAATCCAACCCCCTCACTTTATGTATCAGGAAACAGAAGATGAGGAAGGCCTTGCCCAAAGAAACACAGATAATTAATATTGAAGACGATATTGGAACCCAAATTCCTTGGTTCCAGAGCCAGTGTTTTGTTTTGTTTTTTCCAAAGAGAAGTAGAAAAGGAAGTGAATAAGTATATAGTAGCTACTATGCCCTGTGCTAAGTGCAACAGCCCTGTGAGGTAGGTCCTGTTAGTATTTAATTTAAAAGATTAAGATTTAATTTAAATTAATTATATATTTATAATATATTATTTATATATTATACTGATATTGATATATTACATATATAAATATATTATTTAGTTATACTAAATGCTATTTATCATTTAATTAATTAATTTAAGATTAAGATTTCATTTAAAAGATTAAGATAATTTTACAGATGAGGAAAGTGAGGTAAATTGAGGTTGAGACTTGCCCAGGGTCACATAGCTAAGTGTCTGAGGCCAGATTTAAACTCAGGACTTTGTGGCTCCAGCCTATCCACTGTATCATCCAGGTGCCTCCCTGTACTACTCAGAGCTAATGCCAAAGTGTAGGTTCTGAACTGAGGTGATCAGGAGGCTATGATCAGAGAGGGGAATTTCAGGACTTTGAAGGTGGAAGAGTTTAAGGTGATGGGGAGGTTTAAGGGGTAATCACCCTTGCAGGTGACTAAAACAAGGTAGAGATGGAGATCGTGAGAACTGAGGAGGCTGGCAAATTGGGATGCCAGAGAGTTTGAAAGGACATCAGCATTACTATTGAAGTTTCCAAGCATGAAGACTGAGGGGGTGGAAGGGAAGACTAGCAGTTAGCTACCAGATTCCTTGTGAAAAAAGGGAAAGTGAGCTGGAAGTGAGAAGATGACACTTAATGTTCATAGAGACGTATATATCTTTACTTCCCATCTGGACTATTGCAACATTCTCCCCAGTGGTCTCCCTGCTTTTAGTCTCCCCTTTCCAAACCATACTCTACACAGTTGCCAAATTCATATTCCTAAAACATAAGTCTGACCATGTTAGTCTGCTATTCAATATCTTCAGTCGCTCCCTATTAACTCTAGGATAAAATACAAAATCCTCCATAATCTGGCTCCCACCTACTTTTCTAGATTTATGCATCCTACATTCCTATCATTGCTATTGGCTCTTCTTTGAATTTGATGTTCCATATCCCATCTATTTGCTATGAGCCAGGCTGTCCCCTACTCCAGGAATGCAGACCTTTCTCATCAACACCATTTGGAATCCTTCTTCTAGCAAACAACCACTTGTTTCTTGAGGATTCATTTTTGGTGGAAGTCAATGGCTGCTCAGATCCCTTCCAACTCTGAAATGATCTGTCTATAACACCACAAAGGACCAGACATCACAATTGTCATCACCATGAATAATAACGGTCTGAGGCAACATGGTCTGTCATAAAAAAAGAGTACAGTTATCCCTTCCACATATGGGCACAGCGCCCCCATGATCTAGAAAATCCACATAAAATTTTTTTGTCCCTCCCTTTGTACTAGAGAAGAAGTCTAAATTATTATGGCATTAAAGAATAAAATATGTTGACATTATACAATGCTATACATATATTTTATGCATTTCTGAGCTCCTAACCTTTTTCTGTGTCATCTGCTGACCTTTGTGTGTCATCTGTATCTTCCACAAAACTCCCCCAAATTCCCATTTAATTTCTTGTGGCAACCTGCTGCATATCAAAACTGCATTGGGGAAAGTCACAATGTGGAAGGGATAGCTATACTGGATATAGAGTCAAAAAAATGCTTGAGTGCTGGCTTTGCTGCTTACTTGGATAAATCACTTAAGTTCTCTGTGTCATGGGATCATAGGATCAAAATTTAGAGATGAAACAGACCTTAGAGATTATCTTAGTATAACGCTATCATCTTACAGATGAGGAAACTGAGATCCAGAAAAGTTAAATATTTTGTTCAAGGTTGTACAGGTAACACACAGGAGAGCCAGGATTTGAACCAAGATCCTCCAACTGCAAAGCCATGGCTCTTTCCACTCTGCCATGGGGCTTTGCTTGTTGGACCAAGTAATCCCTGAGGTGCCTTGCATTCCTCTAGATGACATAATTTTGCCATGTACAATATTGTGCTAATCTCTAGTACAGGACACAGCCCTTGTGTTAGAGGGTTTCCCTTTGGCAGTCCAGATCCTAGCTTTGACTTATTTTCCAGCAACTGCAATCCAAATGGCTAGAGTGACATCATTATTGTTCTTCAATTATATCTGAATCTCTATGACCCCGTTTAGGGTTTTCTTGGAAAAGATAAGGAAGTAGTTTGACATTTCCTTCTCCAGCTCATTTTATAGATGAGGAAACTGCAGCAAACAGAGGTTAAGTGACTTGCACAGGGCTCCACAGCTAGTAAGTGTCTGTGGCTGGATTTGAACTCTGGAAGATGAGTCTTCCTGATTCTGAACCCAGTGCTCTATCCACTATGGCACCACCTAGCTGCCCAGAGTGATATTACATGTCTCAGAGGAGAGCAAACAAGTGCCTCAGAGCCTTGTTCCAGAGGTACATTTACTTCTCAGCAGTGAATCAGAGGGTGGCAGGATCCTGAACAAGTCAGGAAGGACCTCAGAAACTGAAGGAGCTGCCTTTTTACAACAGTCCATAACAAGTGCTCATCTAGCCTTTGCTCAGAAGTTCTAAGATCGGCCCTCAAAAACAGCCAATGGAGAGGGATGGCCTATGCCTAATCTCCCAGTGAGGTGCACAAAGGCGTTGTTGGAGGCTTTAGTAACCACAGTGGATGCCATCTGTACGAGGCCCAGAAATAAGGCAATTTCAAATCATTTATGGCTCTAAGTCAGGCCTGGAGACCATCCAGAAAGCTAAATAAGAAAGGAAAGCAGGAAGACAGCAACCCAATTTGGCAATTAGCCCACATCAGGCAGGGCAAGATGGATTTTTAACTTCAAGGAAATTGGCAAGAAGAGCAGAGGGGACCCCTCCATTTTTCTCTGCTGCTCTGGGTCCCTTTCCAGTTAGCTGAAAAATCTATTTTGCAAAATATATAGACCCAAAAAGGAACCTAAGCCGAAAGGGAGTTTTTGCAGCTTGATGTATCTTTCCCTTTATTTAAAATGATGAAAGAGGGAAAATGTTTTTCAAAGTGACATCATTTATCTTATGATAATCAATGAAACCCTCATAAGCTAATATAGTAAAGAAAATATTTAAGCCCATACCAAGGGAAAAATGCAAGAAGGGCCTCCAACATGAGTTAGCTCCCAGTAGCGGGAACAAAGCAAGAGGACCGAGTGAAGCTTATTCCTTCCAGCTTATTCCTTTGTTATAGCAGTTGCATTTTTTTTTTTCATTTTAATTTTCTGGGCCACTCTCCCTGCTGCCTGTCAGGGCTGCTGAACACTAATAAACCATGGGGCCAATTGCTACCAACACTCACCCTGGTTGTACTGTAATAAATATGATGTGATCCACTTGACATCCACTGCATGCTTGGTAATGACCTTGATTATTGCTGAGTGACCAAAGCCCTGTGAATGTCTCTGTAGATTTTCTTCAGGCTTCATTCCTTTTGAGGTATTACTTCCTGCACAGGAGGGCAAGCTAGTCCTGCATGCATGTTTTATTTTCCTGAAAGATCTCCACTAAGAGAGTGTGGCCTCTTGGAAAAAAGCTGGTTCGTCTTTGACTTTCATTATGATGCTGTTTATTCATGGTCTCCTGACAGAGAGGTCATGATTGTAACAAAATCTCTTGCCACAGCCCTTGTACCAACCTTCCCTCACCCCTCACCCACATCACATATCCCCAAGTGTGTGTGTGAGACAGTTTACAAGTATAGCAAGGTGATTGGCTTGAGATCCATTTAAAATGTTTCTGACCCAGTTTAGTCTAGGCAGACACCCCTAATTGAACATTTCAGCTCTGTCATATTGGGCTTTTCTTTCTGTCTAAAGCTTAACTGTAATTAAGAGGAAGAACTTATTTTCTCCAAGGTATTTGCTTTCTCCTTTGGAACAGGAACTTGCCAGACAGAGTTGGTTTTAGGTATGGGCAGAATAGATGGTCATCTGCATGGTATGATTTAAAAGGTGATTTGAGAACCCTTTTGCCTCCTCCACCTTCCCACAGAGATCTCTTTGTGACATCTTACCAAGATTCCACAGTTTAAGAAAATCACACTTTCAGAGATTAATTTTTTGAGATCTTAAAAAAAGTCAACACAGCACTCTTATCACTAATGCCTTAGAATGAATTAATTTATTAACTTATAGAACCTTAAAGTTAGAAGAGACCTTAGAAGGCAGTTTATCCAACCTTCCACCTAATGTCAGAATCTCCTTTACAACATCACTTTTAGTGTATATCTATTTGCAAAAGTGTTTAAGAGTTTTCTTAAATAAGGCATAAAAAGACCCAAAGAGATTTTTAAAAGGGGGGAGGGAAGGACCTATTTGTACAAAAATATTTACAGTAGCTCTTTTTTGTGGGGGCAAAGAATTAGAAATTGAGGGGCACCTATCAATTGGGAAAGGGGGAAGAAAGGGAGGAAAAGAAAGTCTGTTCAGTGACAAGCAGTTCTCTTAAGCCAGGGAAGTGCACAGTTTGTCAGAGGCTTTCTAGGCAATGAAGATAAGCCCAGCCAGATCTTCACACAACAGGATTCTAGTTTCTCTGATTGATTTCTAGCAAAGCAAAGCCTGCTTTCCAATAAGTATAGCTTATAGCAAATCAGATGCAAAGCCCCTCTTTTCCCACCCACTATGTTTCTCTTCTCAAATCACAGTGGGCAGTAGAGGGCAACCAAGACCTGCCCCTCTCCCCCAAGAGATCTACCCTCTTGAAGTCTGTAGGTGGTTCTAGAAAGCAGTAAGCTTAGTCAGCTCTTAGCACAGTAGAAGAATTCAACTTTCTTCCCATAGGCAAGGCAGCTAAAGAACTCTCAGCTTATCTAACCTTTCTTCATCCAATTAGCAAAGCAATGCCTGTCTTCCAATCAGGAGGCTCCCAGAAAATCAACTGTGATGGCAGCTATTTCAGCGGGAAGCAGCTTCTCTCCCCGATTGCTTTATGTCTTCTGTCCCCAGCTTTGTTTGATTCCTCCTCTGTACAACTCCTGCTTCTTCTTTGATCTGTCTTTTCCTGCATCTTAGCCCCTCTTTCTACATTATTTTCTATGATTTTCTATAGATTTCAGTGCCTCCTGGTGTCAGTGACTCATCTTTGCCTTGTGAGAAGGAACCAGTTTTCATATTAGATGGAGTCAGGAAGACCTGAGTTCAAATTTTGCCTCAGAAACTTACTAGATGTGTGACCTTAGGCAAATCATATAATATTTATCAGACTTTATCATCTGTATAATGGGAATAACAGCAAAAAAAATAAAAAAGACAACAAAGGCAAAAAGCACTTTGCAAATTTTAAAACATGATATAAATTCTAGCTATAATGATGTAAAACTCAAGAAATCCACCTTTTTGCAGGTATAAACTCAACAGCCTTTACATAATCTCATAGTCCCCAAGCAGTTATGTAATTTGTAATTTCACAGTTATACTAACTTTAAAATTTTAAAGAACAGTTACATGCAGATGAAGTAAAGGACCACAATGTCCAGTGACAAGCATCTTTAGTTATTGTTCTGCCTTCAAAAAAGTTCACTCTTCACATTTGTATACAAGGAAGTTCTTAATCTGGTCCCTAGAATAGTCTCTATCTCTTCTCAATACCTTTTCATGAGACTGTCTCTTGTCAAGATGGTTTTGTTTTCCCTACACAAATGTTCTTTTTCTGCCCCCTTTAGCAACTGATTTTTTTTTAACATACCAGAGCAGTGGTTCTCAAAATGTGGCCCATGGACTCCTAGGAATCCCTAAGAATCTTCCAGGGGATCAATGAAGCCAAAACTAGTTTAATAATAGTGTTAAGATGTTATTTACTATTGTTTACTAATTACTCCCCATTTTCTAATTACTCCTCTGTGTGAGACCAGCATACAGCAATAAGAAGAATGATGAAGTAGATATATGTAATGTAATACCAAGGAAAGGCAACTTCCCAAGGTTCAGAATACCAGCATAGGTGCTCTCCATTTTATTCAGTGACCAACCAAGAACAGAGAAGATCAAAACATGACATCATTCCAAATACAGCATTTACTAAGTGTGATTAAATAATCTCCAAGGACTACCCCACCCCAGGACCTTCCAATCATTCAATCAATTACAAAGTCTCTGTTCTAAATACTTCTCCACCCCTAGGCTCTACCTTAATTAAGTCCACCACAAAGCCCCTCTTCTCAAATGGAGATTAGTTTCCAAACATAAGGTCAAAAGTTCCCCACCCCACCTGGATCACAATTGAATTTACCCCAGAGTTACATCAAGTTTAAACACAGCACTTAATACCCAAATGGAGGTCTTTTCTTCATCTTGACACGAGGCAAGTTCTCAGCAATCTTAGTTCCTGGGGAGACAAGGCTTAGCAAGGCCACAAGATACATTGCCAATCCCTTCATGAATTTATCCTCTGTCTGTAGAACAGTCCTAGAACCCCTGAACACATTAGCAAAGCCCTCTCCCAGGATTTCTGTAAACATACAACAAGAAAATCCTTCTTCAGGGCTTCTGAACCAAGAGAAAGGCTCCCAGACCCCTGCAACAACAGCACTGTCCTTCACCAGTGGACAGTATTCATTCTGTCTGCAGGACAGTCTCCAGACCCCTGCAACAACAGCACTGTCCTTCACCAGTGGACAGTATTCACTCTCTGTCTGCAGGACAGTCGCAGGCCTTCTTAGCGAACAGCCAGGTTCCAGGACTTCTTCAACAAAAGAACAGTCTTTCACCAGTGGACAAATCTGGCAAAATAACATCAAAACAGACAGACAAAGTACCAGCAAAACAGCCATGTCTCCTCAGTCCTTGGCAGCTCAGGGGGCAGGTCTCAAAAGTCCAGGGCAATTCAAAGCAGCCACCAGCAATTCTCTTAGTCTCTCTCTCTCCCCGGAAGTGCTGCTTCCAAAAAGATCTTCCGCCTCTCTCTTGTCTCTCCAAATCTACGTCACCAGCTCCTCCCAGTTCAGGACTTTCTTTTCACATCAAAAAGTCCATCCCACAGGTGGGATTAACAAGCTCTGGGTTTTAACACAATCAATATGAAAACCAAGCCAATACAGGGGAATCTTTAATTGCCATTACTATCACAATATAAGAATCTAGTTGTTTTATATTAAACCAAACGCTGAAGAGATTTGCAAAAATGTATAAAACAACGTCACTCTCATCACTGATTGTTTTTGTTTTGGAAAATAGTTATTTTTCATAAAGTATAGCATTTATATTTACATATGGAGTTTTAATATTTAAATGAATCATAGATAAACATTTTAAAATTTTATCAGGTTTAATTCCTAATACCATAATTATTAATAGATATACTGCATATAAACAAAAACTCTTTGGGGTACTCAATTTCTAAGATTACAAAGACCAAAAACTATGAGAACTGCTGTACTAGAGGGACAGTATTTCATAATATATGTAATAGAATGTAAGTTCCTTGAGGGCAGGGACTGTTTCATTTTTGTCTGTCTCCTCAGCACCTAGCACAATTCCCAGCAGGCATTTAAATGCTTTCTAGATTGATGTAAGTAGGGCAAGTAGTATTATACTTGTTTGACTTTTTTTCAAAAGGTTGGTTTTTTGTGTTTTATTTTGGTGAGCAAAAAAACCATTTAGCCAAGTCTATAGCAAAACAGAAATCAGAGGCATTGTATGTAGGAGAACACATGCCAGGCAATAGAGAGTGAAGAGGTGAGAGAAAGAGAGAGACAGAGAAAGTGATAAAGACAGATACAGAGAGATAAAGAGAGAGACAGAAAGAGACAGAGACAGAGAGTCTTAGATCTCACCTAAGGGAAGGAGAGGGGAAGGTTCCCAGAAATTTGTGGCTGAAGTGTGATTAGAACTCAGGTCACTTGACTGAATCCAGGCTATTTGGGCAGGCTGGTGTTTGCATAACTCCTACACGACCTCCTCCTCTTTCCAGTAGCCACTAAAGCCTTCTATTGATGCAAAGCAGAAGCTTTCTAGGGCTCCTGGAGCCAAAGCTCCCTTCTAGAAGAATCAGCCCTAATCATTGGTGCTGTGAAAGCAGGAGATGATAATGTTCACAGCCCCTGAACAGCCCCTTTGTTCCTGGAGTTAGTTCCACACTAACGAAGGAAGCATGTACTGTGGGAGCTGGGTGTTCACTTCGATTTTCAAGACCTACAAATAATGCTTTACAGTACATTGTTCGCTAGAAATTACCCAAAGCTCAGCTCTTCCGAGCACATTCTGCCATACAGAAAGAAGCTTCAGTTAACAATCGATAGGTTTTCCATGGTCTCTGACTGTCCACTAGCTATTATTTTACTGGCTTTCTTTTGCTTATACAGCCCTGGCTGTGATCATCAATACATGCATTCAAACTGCTTTTGGGTCTAATTATAGCAGCAGCAATCAGAATTTTTTTTTCCTGAGGTCTACCTCAGTGCCTGAGTATGGAGGGAGGGTGAGACAGACTGGGGGGAGCAGGAGGGAGGAGGCAGAGAGATGGAGAGAGATTCCATAGGAATGATTTCACAGCTTCAAGCAGACTTGAGCCCTGACACATCCATTTCAGGTTGGCAGGGCTCTTCTCTGCATCTGCAAACAGAACACACCCACTCCAGCTGTTTTGTATCTCCCCCTCTTAAATCCTGTAAATACAAGCAGATAAAGCCCACCAGTCAAGGTGGAGGATAAATTTACATACTCCTAAAATTACTGAGGCTTTATGGTTATAATCCATAAATGCAAGAGACTTAGATGGTGGTTCCAGAGGAGTGACTGACACCATCAAGCTCTTTTTTAACATCATAATGCAAATGCCAGACGTTTAAAGAATATTTTCCCCTGCATTTCCCACATGGAAAGATTTCTATTTGTATTTGAAGTTGGAAGACCTAGGTTCAAAGGCTGGTTCTGCTACTTACTAACTGTGTGACCCTGGGCAAGTCATTTTAAGAATGCTTTAGAGGCAGCGAAGTGGCACAGTGAATAGAGCATCAGCCTTGGAATTAGGAGGACCTGAGTTCAAATTAGACCACAGACACCTAACACTTACTAGCCATGTGGCCTTGGGCAAGTGACTTAACCCCAATGGCCTTGCCTTCCCCCTGCAAAAAAAAAAAAAAAAAGAAGAAGAATAGCTTTACAGCTAGGAGACCCAATGCCTTCTTTTACAAATAAGAAAACTGAGGCCCAGAAGGACAAAGACAATTATCCAAGGATAGACAAGACAAGCAGAATTTGAACCCGTGTCCTGTGACTTCAAGTCCAGTACTCCTCCCATAGCGCCGTCTGCCTCCAGCAGTGCCATCTGCCTCCAGCAGTGCCGTCTGCCTCCAGCAGGGCCATCTGCCTCCAGCACCTCCAGACCTCAGTCCTCCCTCTGTGAAATACAGGAACTGGAAGAACACTTGTTTTATTCCATAAGTTATAAATCAGTGTGAAAAAAGAACTATCGTGAACGCTATCGCTAACCACAGCTTTTGTTGCGTCCATGTCCAACTCTGCAGGACCCCACGGACTATACTATTCATGGCGTTTTCTTGGCAAAGATACTGGAATGGTTTGCCATTTCCTTCCAGATGAGGAAACTGAGGCAAATAGAGGTTAAATGACTTGCCCAAAGTCACAAAGCTAGTGAGTATCTGAAGCCAGGTTTGAAGTCAAGCCTTCTTGACTCCAGGCCCTGCACTCTATCCAGTGAGCCACTGGCTATCTCAGCCATAACTCCAAAGGACAAATAATGAACCGTGCTCCTGCCCTTTGACAGAAAGCTAATGGACTAGAGATGTAGAATGACACATATGTTTTCAGACATGGCCAACATACTTGACAATGCTTATTTGTTTTAAGGGTGGTTTTTTTTTTGGGGGGGGGAGAGGGATTAGGAAAGGAGGGAATCCAAAAAAAGAAAAAGGAGAGAGGGTGTTGCTGAAGCATTTTAAAATGCTCCAGTGGAGGCTGAATTAGATCATTTCTAATGTCCTTTCCAGTTGTAACATTCTATTATCCAAAATTTCCATTTGAACTTTGAGTTAAGCTTTTCCTTTCTAAAGTCCCAATTATGGTGAGAAGCTTGAGCTTTAAATTTTTTAAGCGTTCTTCTTTCTCCCTCAACTCGTGGTAGTTCCTTCAAATTTGTTGTTATATTGCATAACCAGTAATAACTAATGGTATCTTCATGGAAATAGTTAGACCTAGAGAAACTTTGGTGTTCATGTAATTCACAGAATGATATTAACCTAGACTCCACAGCCAACACAACTGACTGAAAAAGAAAATTTCAGTCCTAGAATCATTTTACCACCAATGGGTTTTATAACTCCCCTCTCACTGAATTGCCTAATTTATTCAATTTAACCAAATTGATGAGGAATTTTGGTCATATACAAAGAAGTAAAAGTCCTCTTTCTTGATTTTAAATGGACCTGCATTTGTGATCTGTTTTAAAGCCACAGTCAAAACAAGTGGCACCAGGACTTTTGACTCATGATGCTCAGCAAGCCCCTGAACCTTGGGAAACCTGTGAGCCCAGCACCCTTGGAATATCCACCATCTTATTGTTGCACAGTGCAATTTCCCCCACATTCAGCAAGAAAGTGACTCTGTATAATTTTAATTCTTTTATAGCCCAGCAAAACCTCTCTTCATTACAGGGACAAAGAGATGATAACACACATTAACTGGAGTTTTTAATAGACAAGAAAAGAGGGAAAAAAGATAAATGTATATGGGCTATGTGCAACTTAGCTTCAGTAGGACAGTCTAGCTCATAGGCATCATTATAATCTTTGGCAAGTCACTTCACCTCTCTGGGCCTCAGTTTACCCATCTGTAAATTGAGGGGTTTGAACTAGATGATCTCCTAGGATCCCTTTCAGTTCAAAGATCTATCATGGATGAATGATGTGAGTGGAGGACCATGGGAGTAGACTATAGAGATCACAAGCCACTCTGATGAGTCCTGAGCCAATGTGGTGAGGAGAATTCAAGCACAAACTATGCCCTGGGTGAATTCTGCTCTACTGATTCAGATTAACTAAGGGGAGAGACTGGTGGCATTTCCTCCCCCTCCCCTTTCACTCTCTCTAGAGAGGGTCCAATATATTGCGGCTATTGACTGACTTTAAACTTCCTGCTTCCCTCTGGGCTTGGAAAGCATTAACCTTTGTTCTAAATGTTTACTTTGTTTCTTAAACTGGTAAATGTGATTTAAAAAAAAACTGTTGACCATTCCAACCTTTTGATACAAAATCTCATTATTTGACAAAATCTGCTGTGAAAAGTCAGAAAACTATGGCAGAAACTAGGTATAGGTCAACATCTCACACTATATACCAAGATAAGGTCAAAATGGATACATGATTTACACATAAAGGGTAATACCATCAGTAGATTAAGAGAGCATGATCTGTCAGATTTATGGATAAGGGAAGAATTTAGGACCAAAGAAGACATAGATAGCATTACAAAATGTAAAATAAATCGTTTTGATTATATAATATTAAAAAAGGTTTTGCACAAACAAAACCAATGCAATCAAAAGTATAAGGAAAGCAGAAAACTGGGGTGAAATTTTGCAGCAAGTATTTCTGATAAAGGCCTCATTTCTCAAATATATAGGGAACTGAGTCAAATTTAGAAAAAAAAATCCAAGTCATTCCCCCAATTGATAAATGGTAAAAGGATATGAACAGGCAGTTTTCAGACAAAGAAATCAAAACTATCTATAGTCATATGAAAAAAAATGTTCTAAACCACTATTGAATAGAGAAATGCAAATTAAAACAATTCTGAGATATGATCTTATATCTATCGGATTGATAAAAAAGGAAAATGTTGGATTTTGTGAAAAAACTGGGATACTAATGCATTTTTGGTGAAGTTGTGAACTGATCCAACCATTCTGGAGACCAATTTGGAACTATGCCCAGAGGGCTATAAAATTGTGCATACCCTTTGATCTATCAATACCACTGCTAGGTCTAAATCCTAAAAACATACAAAAAAATGAAAAGGACCTATTTGTATAAAATATTTATAGCAGCTCCTTTTGTGGCGGCTAAGAATTGGAAATCAAAGGGGTGCTTATCAACTGGAGAATGGCTAAATGAGCCATGGTAAATGATCATAATGGAATTTTATTGTGCTATAAGAAATGACAAACAGGATAATGTCAGAAAAACCTGGAAAGACTTACATGAACTGATGCATGATGAAGTGAATAGAACCAGGAGAATGTTGTACACAGTGACAGCAATATTGTTCAATAAAGAATTATGAAATGACTTAGCTATTCTCAGCAATATAATGATCCAAGACAAACCCAAAGGACTAATGATGAAGCATACTATTCACCTCCAGAGAAAGAACTGATATTGATTGAATAAAGACTGAAGAGTGCTATTTTTCACTTTCTTTCTTTCTTATTTCTTTTATTCAAGTTTTCTTGTACAAAATGACTAATATGAGAATGTTTTATATAATTGCATATGTATAACCTATATCTGATTTCTTATCATCTCTGGGAGAGGAGAGGGAGGGATAGAATTGGGAACTCAAAACTTTAAAATAAAAGTGTTTAAAAACTGTTAATCATCAAAAATCTAAAGCTGTGCTGTATCTTCATTAATCATTTCAGCCATAAAATGGGACAGGGAGTGGCTAGAAGGTAGATTCTCTTTTCAGGAACTAAAAACATCTAACTGGAGTTAAGTTTGAGGCCTGGGAGTCATTTTAGAACTGTTTAGACAAAGTGGAAGGACCAGTATTGAACTATTAAAAAATCCTAACAAAGAATCTGGAACCCAGTTATGAGTAAAAAGAAAACATTTTTGTTTTCCTCTTTCTCTATCTGCCACAATTTTATAAGTGCTGGAGTCTGGGCGGGGGAAATCCATTCCTCAGCAAAGGGTGTAGGGAGTGAGTCTCTTGGAAAAGGGAAAGCCATACCTCAGAAGACAAGTGAGGAGCTAGGAAATCTTTAGTCATATGAAGGGAAGGAGAGCAAGTTGTTCAGATAGATCTTCTGCCTCAGAGGATGACTGACAGCTTGGTCTGCCTAGCTCCCCAGTGCTTCTTTCTGCTGACATGTAGAACTATAGAATTTCAGATCTGGAATCAAATGTAAGGATGCTCTCATCCAAAGGCTCTTAATCGGATGTCCATGAACTTGGTGAATAAAAAAAATTAATAGAGACGCAGGGGCAGGCCAGGAAGGCGCAGCCGGCAGAATCAGGCTGGGAAAGTGCGGCCAGCAGACGCAGGCCTGGAAAGGGCCTGATCAACGCGGAGGGCAAGTCTTCCCACCAACCACAAGGTCCACTACCAGGCCTATCACCAAAGGGCTGGGACTGGAAAGAGCAAGGTAAGAAGCAAATGCAGGGGCCCCTGTCCTGGACAGCAAACACACCTGGGGCTACCACTTCATAGCCCAGAAATTTTTTTTTTAAAACACCCCTTTCAGGACCTCCAAAGATTAAGATGACAGAGTGAACCTCACTTGCTCCAAACCCCACCTCTGACCCTGAAAACATAGTAACTCTTGCCCCAGGGCAAAACCCTCTACAGTAAAGACTTGGGATCCTAGAGGAAAGGTGTGGCTAGGACTCTGCCTCAAAATGGGTATAAAGCAGACTACAAAGACAAAGACTCTGGAGTCCTACTATCCTCAGAGGGAGGAACCAACCTCAGAGGGAGACAATTTGGACTCCGCACCCAAAGCTGAAACTTCAACAGGGAATGGGTCTCAAGCACAGAAGGCTCTCCTAGATGAGATCAAAAGGAACTTTGAAAATAAAATAAGAGAGATGGAAGACAAAATGAATAATTCTCTCAAAATGAAAATAGCAGAATTGGAAAAACATTATAATGAGGAAAACATCTCTCTAAAAAGAAAAGTGTATGATATGGAAAAGGAGCTTCAAAAATTAACCAAGGAAAATGACTTGCTAAAAACCAGAACTGACCAAATGGAAACAAATAACTCTATGAGGAACCAAGAGTTAGCCAAGCAAAACAATAAGAATGAAAAATTAGAAAAAGAGGTAAAATACCTCAAAGAAAAAATAACTGACCTGGAAAACAGATCCAAGAGAGATAATCTGAGAATCATAGGCCTACCAGAAAATTATGATGAAAAAATGAAGCTGGACAACATTCTCCAAGAGATCATTAAGGAAAACTGCCCTTAGATACTAGAACCTGAGGGTAAAATAGAAATCGAGAAAATCCACCGGACACCTGCTGTAAGAGATCCCAAACTGAAAAGATCTTGAAATGTTGTGGCCAAACTCCAGAATTATCAGATAAAAGAGAAAATACTTCAAGCGGCCAGAAAGAAACAACTCAAATATCTAGGGTCCACAGTGAGGATTGCACAGGATTTGGCAGCCTCTACACTGAAAGATCGGAGGCAGTGGAATACAATTTTCCAGAAGGCAAAAGAGCTCAGGTTACAACCAAGAATCACATACCCAGTGAGACTGAGCATATTCTTTCAGGCAAAGAGATGGTCATTCAACAATATAACAGAGTTCCAGACTTTCTTGATAAAAAAGCCAGACCTCAATGGAAAATCCAACCTCCAATTACGAGATGCAACAGTGACTTAGAAATGTAAACAAAGAGAACACACACACACCCTGCTATTTGATAAGAGCAAACTGGTTATAGACAAGTAGAGGGTATGACTATAAAATACACAAAATGATGATTTAAAAAAAAAATCTTGTTAAGGGCTACAAAGTGACTGCAATGGAAGAAAGGAAATGGTTGAAGTGGAAAAGGGTAAATTATGCCACTCATAGAGGCATAAAAACTGTATAGCAGAGGAAAAAAAGGGAGGGAGTTGGGAAGCATATGAGCTTTTCCCTCATTGGTTCTGGTACAAGGAGGGAATAACAACCAGTTAAGCATAGGACTCTAGGGAGAAGAAATGCAAAAAGTATCATTTTAGAGGGAAAGAGGGGAGGGAGAAGAGCTTCGCATGAGATTTGTTCCTGTCACTCTTGATGCGAAGAAGAAATAGCATACTTCATTAAGTTTAACAATATCCTACAGGCAGTAGGAGGGGGAAAAGGTTATGAAAGGGGGGTGTGAGTGGTTTGTAGGGAGGGAAGTAGTAAGGGGAAAGGGGAGGAAAAGGGAGGGGGGCTGAAAAGGGAACACTGAGGGGGGCGGTGGTCAAAAGGAAAACTATTAAGGGGGGAAGGGAGAAGGAAGTAAAAATATGAACATTAGAAGGGGCAGGAATAGAATGGGGGGGAAAAGAAACAAAGAAACAGATAACAATCATAACTGTAAATGTGAATGGAATGAACTCCCCCATAAAATGGAGATGGATAGCAGAATGGATTAGAAATCATAATCCTACAATATGCTGTTTACAAGAAACACATCTGAAACAGGGGGATACACACAAGGTAAAGGTAAAAGGTTGGAATAAAATATATCATGCCTCAGCTAAAGTAAAAAAGCAGGGGTAGAAATCCTTATCTCAGATAAAGCAAAAGCAAAAATTGACCTAATTAAAAGAGATAAGGAAGGAAACTATATCCTGTTAAAAGGCACCATTGAGAATGAAGCAATATCATTACTTAACATATATGCACCAAGTGGTGTAGCATCCAAATTCCTAGAGGAGAAGGTAAAGGAATTAGAGGAAGAAATTGATAGCAAAACTATACTAGTGGGAGACCTTAATCTCCCCCTCTCTGAACTTGATAAATCCAACCTCAAAATAAACAAGAAAGAAGTTAAGGAGGTGAACAGGATTTTAGAGAGGATAGGTATGATAGATCTCTGGAGAAAACTGAATGGGGATAAAAAGGAATATACTTTCTTCTCAGCGGTTCATGGCACATACTCAAAAATTGACCATGTTCTAGTGCATAAAAACCTCACAATTCTATGCAGTAAGGCAGAAATATTAAATGCATCCTTCTCAGATCATGATGCAATAAAAATTATATGCAATAAAGGGCCAGGGAAAGACAGAGTAAAAACTATTGGAAATTAAACAATTTAATCCTAAAGAATGAATGGGTCAAACAAGAAATTATAGAAACAATCAGTAATTTCATTCAAGAGAATGATAATAATGAGACAACATACCAAAATCTGTGGGATGCATTAAAGGCAGTTCTTAGGGGAAGTTTTATATCCCTGAGTGCATATGTGATTAAATTAGAGAAAAGGGAGCTCAATGAATTGGGCATGAAATTAAAAAACCTAGAAAAAGAACAAATTCAAAATCCCCAATTAAATACTAAATTAGAAATACTGCAGACAAAAGGAGAGATTAATAAAATTGAAATTAAGAAAACTATTGAATTAATAAATAAAACTAAGACCTGGTTTTATGAAAAGACCAAAAAATTGATAAACCCTTAGTCAATATGATAAAAAAAAAGAAAGAAGAAAACCACATTATGAGTATCAAAAATGAAAAGGGTGAATCTACCTCCAATGAAGAGGAAATCAAAACAATAATTAGGAATTATTTTTCCCAATTGTATGCACATAAATTTGACAATCTTAGGAAAATGGATGAATACTTACAAACATACAAGTTGCCCAGATTAACTGAAGAGGAAGTAAATTACTTAAATAATCCCATTTCAGAAAAAGAAATTGAACAAGCCATCAGTCAGCTCCCTAGGAAAAAATCTCCAGGGCCAGATGGATTCACTAGTGAATTCTATCAAACATTTAAAGAACAATTTATTCCAATACTCTCCAAACTATTTGGGAAAATTAGTGAAGAAGGAGTCCTACCAAATTCTTTTTATGACACAAATATGGTACTGATACCTAAATCAGGAAGACATAAAACAGTGAAAGAAAATTATAGACCAATCTCCCTCATGAATATAGATGCAAACATTCTAAAAAAAAATACTAGCAAAAAGACTACAGCAATTTATCTCAAGAATAATACATTATGATCAGGTAGGATTTATTCCAGGAATGCAAGGATGGTTTAATATTAGGAAAACCATCAGTATAATTGATCATATCAACAATAAAACTAGCAGATCACATGATCATCTCAATAGATGCAGAAAAGGCTTTTAACAAAATACAACATCCATTCCGATTAAAAACATTAGAAAGTATAGGAATAAATGGAGCCTTCCTTAAAATAATAGGTAGCATCTATTTAAAGCTATCAGCAAGTATTATATGTAACGGGGAGAAGCTAGAAGCATTTCCCATAAGATCAGGGGTGAAACAAGGGTGTCCACTATCACCCCTCTTATTCAATCTGGTACTAGAAATGTTAGCAGTAGCAATTAGAGAAGAAAAAGAAATCAAAGAAATCAAGTTAGGCAAAGAAGAGACCAAGCTATCACTCTTTGCAGATGATATGATGACATACTTAGAGAATCCTAGAGAATCAAGTAAAAAACTGCTTGAGACAATAAATAAATTTGGCAAAGTTGCAGGATATAAAATAAACCCACTTAAATTCTTGGCATTCCTATATATTTCCAATGAAATTCAACAGCAAGAAATAAAAAGAGAAATCCCATTCAAAGTTACTGTAGACATTATAAAATATTTGGGAATCTACCTGCCAAAACAAACCCAGGACCTGTATGATCATAACTACAAAACACTTTTCACACAAATAAAGTCAGATCTAACTAATTGGAAAAATATCAATTGCTCATGACTGGGTCGAGCTGATATAATAAAAATGACAATTTTACCCAAATTAAATTATATATTTAGTGCCATACCAATTAATTTACCAAATAACTACTTTTTAGAGCTAGAAAAACAGTAACAAAATTCATTTGGAAGAATGAATGGTCCAGAATATCAAGGGAATTAATGAAAAGAAATGCTAGGGAAGGTGGACTAGTTTTACCAGATTTCAATCTGTACTATAAAGCAGCAGTCATCAAAACTACTTGGTACTGGCTGAGGAATAGAGGACTGGATCAATGGAATAGATTAGGCACACAAGATTCAGAAGTCAATGACTACAGTAATGTATTGTTTGATAAACCTCCAGACCCTGGTTTTTGGGATAAGAACTCACTATTTGACAAAAACTGCTGGGAAAAGTGGAATATAGCATGGCAGAAACTGGGCATAGACCATTATCTAACACCATATACCAAAATCAAGTCTAAATGGGTGCATGATCTAGGTATAAAGATACTGTAAGCAGTCTCCTAAATCAAGGAATAGTTTACCTATCAGACTTGTAGAGAGGAAAAGACTTTGTGACTAAACAAGAATTACAGAACATTATAAAATGTAAAATGGATAACTTTGACTACATGAAATTGAAAAGTTTCTGTACAAACAAAGCCAATGTAACCAAGATTAAGAGGGAGGTGGGAAATTGGGAAAGAATCTTTACAACCTATGTCTCTGACAAAGGCCTCATTTCTAAAATATACAGAGAATTGAGTCAAATTTATAAGAATACAAGTCATTCCCCAATTGATAAATGGTCAAAGGATATGAACAGGCAGTTTTCAGAGAAAGAAATTAAAGATATGTATAAGCACATGAAGAAATGCTCTAATTCACTATTGATTAGAGAAATGCAAATCAAAACAACTCTGAGGTACCATATCTCACCAGTCAGACTGGCTAGGATGAAAAAAAACAGAAAAATGACAAATGCTGGAGGGGATGTGGGCAAATTGGAACACTAATGCATTGTTGGTGGAGTTGTGAACTGATCCAGCCTTTCTGGAGAGCAATCTGGAATTATGCCCAAAGGGCTATAAATACTTTCATACCCTTTGATCCAGCAATACCACTGTTCAGGTTATATCCCAAAGAGATCATAGAAATGGGTGAAAGATCCATATGTACAAAAATGTTTATAGCAGCTCTTTTTGTGGTGGCAAAGAATTGGAAATTAAGGGGGTGCCCATCAATTGGGGAATGGCTGAACAAGTTGTGGTATATGCATGTTATGGAATACTATTGTGCTATAAGAAACGAGGAGCAGGCAGTCTTCATATTTACCTGGAGAGGCTTAAAAGAACAGATGGTGAGTGAGAAGAGTAGAACCAGGAGAAATTTGTACACAATTACAGACACAACATATGTGTGATGGCCAACTTTGATAGACTGGACTCTTCTCAGCAATGCAGTGATATAAGTCAATCCCAAATAACTCATGAGGGAGAGAAATATGTGCATCCAGAGAAAGAACTAGAAAGAACGATGTTTATATCCAGGTGGAAGCAAAATACCTGATCTTTCTCCTTCTCTTATTTGCTTTTATGTCCTCTTTACCATTTTTCATTCCAACTGGTACAATCTGTCCTTATAACCTGACTAATGTATAATGTGAAAGTATTTACAGATCGTATACTTGACTATAAGCCGCCATGGGGGGGGGGGGAAGAGAGGGGGACAAAATGTGAAATTCAAGGAATTGTGGAATTGAATCCTCTAAACTAAAAGGAAACAAACAAATTAATAAAAAAATTAATAACTATTACAATATAACTGCTTTCCTTAATAATCCTATGTATTTTATTTTATGTATTTAATCAATCAATCAGTAAACATTTATTAAGTGCCTACCATATGTCAGGCACTATGTTAAGCTTTGGTAATACAAAGAGGCAAAAGACAGCCCCTGCCCTCAAGGAGCTTACAATCTACTGGGAGGAGAAAACAAGCAAACAAATATACATAAAGCAAACTGTATTACAGGATAAATAGTAAATCATCAACAGAGGGAAGGCACTGGAATTAAGAAGGTTTGTAGAAGGCTTCCAGTAAAAGATGGGATTTTAGTTGGGACTTAAAGGAAGCCAGAGAAGTCAGAAGTCAGAGCGGAGAAGGGAGAGCATTCCAAGAATGGGAGACAGCCTAAGAAAGTGCCTGGAGTGGAGAGCTGGAGAGTCTTGTTCCTGGAGTAGCCAGGAGGCCAGACACTAGGTTAAAGAGTTGAGGTCAAGGAGTACAATGTAAGAAAATGGTAAGGGGGCGGCCCTAGGTTATGAAGGCTTTGAGTGAATAATAGACCATTTTCTATTTGATCCTGGAGGTGATAGGGAGCCACTGAAGTTCACTGAGGAGGGAGGTGATGTGGCCCAAAATGAACTTTTGGAAAATCTCTTCAGTGGTTGAGTGGAAAGCTTATTCTATAAGGGTCCATAGGTGTCTCCTGAATGCCAAAAGGGTCCAGGACACAACAAAGGTTAAGAAGTCTTGCACTGTCTCAACACTCTCTGTTTACAACCCAGGGGGTCAAGGACCAGAGAGGGGAAGCACATGACTAGTTAGCACAGGGGAGAACCAGGACTAGAACTGAGCTGATTCACTCTACCAGTCCAGCACTTTTTTTTATTATGTCATGCTATTCCTTTAGTACAAGACTAATAACTCACCGTTACTATTATCCTGATTTAATTCGGGTCAGGTCATCATATTTGTGAACTGCAGATTTCCTATGAGTTCACAATATGATATGTTGGCACCTAAAGATAATGAGACTTTAGGAGGCATTAATAGATGGGAAGTATCTAGGTCGAGGGCAGCTAGGTGGTACAGTGGATAGAGCACCGAGCCTGGAGTCAGGAAGACTCATCCTCATGAGTTCAACTTTGGGCTCAGACACTTAACTAGATGTGTGACCCTGGGCAATCCACTTAACCCAGTTGGCCTCTTATACAGATAAGTTTTCCTTATCTGTAAGGAAATAGCAAACCACTCTAGTATGTTTGCCAAGAAAATCTTAAATGGCGTCACAAAGAGGTGGACATGACTGAAAAACAACTGAATGACAACAATCTAGATCCAAGTGGGTGATAGATCTACAGGGCCCTGATCAGGCATGTCTGGAGTCTGGTGCCCAGTGAGGGACAATGAAAGGCTGAAATGCTGCTACAAGACAGATTAGACTAACTTGTCAATACAGGGAGACGAAGGTTTGGATCATGAGGATGCTGACGTCCCTCTATCCCCAAGTCACTTGGAATTCCCTCAAGGCCACAAAGTCCCACGTCCCCGCCGTAGAGTACCCTAGAGCAGGTGCTGATTCTTACTGGGATAGGTAACTGAGCCAGTGACAACGAACGGCCATGGGCTGTCCCACAGCAGATCCCACCCAGTGCTTTTCCCAGCAAAACACAGACCGGCCTCATCGCTTCTTCTCATGAAAGTCCCCTGTCTTTCTACCCTTCCTGCGTTTTGTAGTATGTAGCTCTTAACTGACAGCCTGTGTGACCTCAAGCAAGTCACTCAGCCCCTCTGGGCTGGAGGAGGGATGGCACTGGCGTTCTCTGCTGTCCCTTCAGCTGCCAGTCCACAAACCTATGAACCAAGGCCACAGATTAGCCCGCGAGCACAGCCAACACCAGGCTGTAAAGTTGGATAAAATCCAAGGGCTTTGGAGCATCCAAGAGAAAATCAGAATTCTTGCCACTCCACATGGTATAGGAGCCAAAGCAAAAGGCCAGAGTGATATGATGGACACAGCAGGAAAGAGGCTGGTTTTCTTGATGATGCCCCAGTGCAGGGTAAAGGCTGGATAAACATTCCTTTGGTGCCTATTGGCTCTCACTGAGAGGCAGATGGCCCACTGCTCATTTCTGCTAGCAGGCTGGAGCCAAGGCAGGACTGGAGCTGTCCCCTCTCTTTCCTACCTTACCCTCCACCTGCACTAGGAGAGACATAGGCAAACATGATATTGGCTTAATCCAGGGTTTTGTCTTTAATTTTTCAACAAAAATAATGCCCCTCTTTCCCTCTCTCTATTGTCTTTTCTTCCTATTCTGCCTTTATGTGTTGGCGGTCAAGGGACTGCCTTAGCAAGGAGTGGGTTTCATCTTTGTGGAATGGGAGATTTACTTAGAGATGCTTCCTGCCACTCAGAAGTCAGTAAAATAGCAGTGAGCCTTTTCCCCTACAGTCTTGCCACTATCTCTAAGTATCAAATCACTCACGGGAGAGATCAATGGGCCCCGATGAAAATTTTATTTATTTCTCACCCTTACATGGGGAGCCACTGTAGCAGATCTGCCGAACCATAAATTTAATTCTGGCCCTGGCAAGAACAGACAGTGGGCATGAGAGGAGAAACTCTCAGCATGAGACCAGCAGAATTTTCTTTTAACTTTGCCAGGGTTACACTGGATTACATCACGCCATGTCACTATACATCACAGCATGTCTGAAATCGATAAGACATGCAGGCAGCCAGTGGGGGGGAGAATAGAACAGGAAACAGAGACCATCTTAGCAAACCAGGGATGCAACTCCTGTCAGGGTTTCCAATGCCTGGGTCTGTTTTGTTTTCATTGCTTCCTGGTAAACTTCTCATGTTGAGTCTTTATAGGAAGAAATGCCCTCTGTTTGGGGGCAGTGTGTGGGGTATGGGGAGGAAGGGAGGAGAGAGATGTGGCATAAGGACAGAGTACCCCCACACAACCACTTTTGTTTTCCATTTCCATTTAGATGTGTAGACAATCTTTTTTCTCCTTCACAATTTGTCTGCAGATATGACTGCTGAAATGTGTATTAAAAAGACTGAAGTGCTAACCAGGCATGCCCTCAATTCAAATATCCAGTCATCTGGATGTTTGTCTACACCAATGGTTCCCTTTACACTCTTAAAAATTGAGGATCTCTCCTACCAAAGAGTTTTTGTTTATATGGATTATATTTATTAATCTCTACCATCTTAGAAAATGAAACGTCTTAGCTTTATTGTGAAAATAGTTTTGACCATACACTACCACCTGAAACAGTCTTGGGGGAACTTCAGGGATACCCAGATAACATTTTGAAAACCATTGGTCTACACAATATCAAACTCTGCATTGATTTTAAAACATTTTAAAAAAAGAATTGACTGTGCATTTTTGGCATTATGTATATGTTGCCTCGGACTAAAAGTAGATGTTTTACCAAGAGGACATTTGTACATTCAATGATTACAATAATGAAAACGATAACAGTGCCAAAATGGATAAGAAATGAGGCTAGATTCTGAGCGTTCTTGGTCCCAGAAGACCACCAATGAAATGTCCTTCTCCTCCCTTCTCTCAGCAGAGAGAAGGTGGAAGATGAGGCTGGGCAGTTACAACCACTGTCAGACAGTCACCGTGTCCATTGGTTTTGCTGAACTGTTTTTCCTTGTTAAAAGGGAGAGATCAATGGAAGTAGGAGTGCATTTAAGGAAGTGATTGTACTATAAAAAAAATACCCAAAGCATCAATAAAACATTAAATAAATAAAACAGATATTTTCTGTTGGGACACAGCATTTTTTATTTTTGTTTTTCCTAGAGCAGCTATGCTACTTCTATGTGACTTTTTCTGGTGCCCCTTGCAGCAAACATTCTCTCATGGGCAGTTGAGACCAATATAGGAATCACCCCCCAAACCCAGGTTGAACATGGGTTGTACTTTGAATTAAATGTTAGAGCTGAAAGAGAGCTCTGAGCATCCAGTCCAACCCTCTCATTTTACAGATGCGGAAACTGGAGCTGGAGAGAGGAAATGACTTTTCTAAGATCACACAGCTAGTTGGTGACAGAGTCAGGATTAGAATGGGGGTCCTTGATTCTAAGTCTAGCACTCTTTAGTTTTAAGGTGGGTTAAATCGTTCTCCCATCCAGAGTATAACAATTACAGAGGAGAAAGAATACAAGCTCGTTGAGGGCAGGGATTTGTCCCTGTGTCCTCTATAGCTATGACATGACAGATGCTCTCCGATGCAATATTTAATTTTCAAGGTAGACATTATCTATGCCCTGGCACCAGTGGCTTTTGCTATGCTATCTGCTATTTCCCTCTTAGAAAAAATGAAACTGCAAGTCTGATTCATATAGATCATTTTATTCATCCCTTCAACATTCATTAATTTCTTCTGTGTTCACTTCACCTTCTGAGAGATGTAATGATGTGATTTCTCCCCAAAATGATCACATAGCAGTCATGAGATTCCTTAGCTTTGTTTTTGTTTTAATCTAGGTGATTTTTGAGGAATATTTGTTACTCCTTCATATCCATCACGTGAGTGTTCATTTTAGAATATTTAAGCTGCCAGTTTTCTGATGTGAACATGCCCATTTTCTGTTCTTCCCATCTGGAATCTTTTATCTTGTACCCACTTGTTTTTCTTTCCTTTATTACTCTCAAGTGAGTAGGCATGACCAGAGTCAGTCTCAAAAAAAGGTTCTTTCCTCCCTAATGTGATTTGAAATCCTATCTGTGAAAGGCCCACTTGTCACCAAGTTGAGGTGGACCATCAACAAGCCTGACATGCTACCATGTTTGGATTCATTCCTGTAGGTTAAGGCTTTGCCAGCCCTAGGTGCCCTACTAGAAATCCAGGATTCTTAACAGTTTATCATATCACTCTCTGAATGGGAAACAGAACGTGAACATTTTGATAGGATGCAGGGCCTTTGCTTTCACAAAGGAAATTTTTCATCCTCCTCTCAGGAGTTAATCAATCAACAGGCATATTTTAAGTACCTACTGAATACCAGTTGCTGGGGGCAAAAACATAAATGGGAGCATTCCTTGATCTTAAGGGACTTATATTCTGTTCGCATTCTCTGATTGGGGAGAGTGTTGCCCAGGGAGAGAAGAGCTGGGTAGAACATCAAAGAGGGGACTTTTGGGTAGCCAGAATGTCACCACAGTGTGAAGAGGCCACCAAAGACAAAATTCTCTTACTCTGCTTTCTTGAAGCAAAATTACCCCATTAACCATTCTCTAGAATTCTGCATAGAATTCGACAAGTATCTTAAACCCTATCATTCAGAAGCACTCTGTTTTAGGTCTTTGATACAGTTCAACCCATTGGAATATACCTACACAGCAGCTGCCATCTTTGCTCCTCTCACCCACCTGTGTTTCAGGAGTTCAGGGCTATTTCTAGAATGACCGACACCCTCCCCCCCCAACCTCTGTATGTTACAGCCCCTTCCTGCTCAGCATCCATTCCCTCCTTTTAGCTCTTTGCTCTGAGATTTATTATTCTACAGCGATTGGGTTGAATTGCATTTGAAATCAATTAGCACAGGTACTCAAAGATGAATGCTCAGACTCTGAAGAAAGGTGATGAAAACATACCATTTAAATAGAAATCAATTTTCCTTTCATGTATTTCTTTCTTGCTGCTGCCCCCAAATTAATAGTTTTTAGATATTTGTGTGTAAAGAGGAGACTTCTTTCACATAAACTATGTCCACCGCTGCTGCTTCCTCCTCCCGCTCCTCCTTGTACTTGCATTGTAAGGCATAATCCCCGGCTCAGAATATTCCTGTATAACTGTCTCCACAGCAATATTTTATGCCACAAATAGGTGATCGGGCCATGTTCATTTGAATAAGCACAACAGCAAGAGGAGCTGGGTCAGCAGTGGGTGAAATGCCTCTTCAGCCTCCTTCTATTTTGTCAACAATAATTAGACAGTTTGGGAGGCAGCCATTTCGTTCTGATAATATCAGCCATCAAGGCTGCAGACAATGGGGTCCTTGCAGCTTCCCCAGCCACTTCTCTGCTGTTCATCTCTGAGCCCTGTTCTTACTCATAAACCCTGAATGTACCAATTAAACCTGCCATGAAAAGACTGCCAAAAAGGGAATATGGAGGAGATAGGGATCCAGATAGGACTCAAAACTTTTCCAACATAAATATATTAGAGTTGCTGTTAAAACACAATCAGAAATTTAAGGGTGCTAGGGAGGGGGAGCAAAGCCCAAAGAGATCCATATGCAAAACACGTTGGAATGTGGAGGTGACTCCAGTGGCCATTCTCTTGCTACCTTTCATGATCTTTCACTTCCTAATCTCCCCTTCCGCCTCTCCCAAAGGCTCCAGAGGGTGTCAAGATTTTCTCATAGTACAGGGCCTAGAGTGATATCCAGCAACCACATAGCCTAGAATGACATCGATCAAACACATAGCCATAGAATGGGATCATACAGCCTTCAAGGTAGAAGGGACCTAGGATATCATTTTGTCTAACACTTCATTTGATGAAGTATGGCAGCGTTACCTTCCATAACATCATCCTGTCCCTGGCACGTTTTAGTTACGTTACTCTGAGCAAATTACACAACCTCTCAGTGCCACCGAGCAATTCTCCAAGACTATTAGCTGTGAAATTGATCTACATTGGTAGAGGAGCTTTCTTCGCTGAAAGTGCCTTATGCCAATGAAATCATAGGTTCAAACCAAAAAACATTTGAACATAACAGAAAGATTATGGGGGGGATGGCTAGGTGTCCCAGTGAATAGAGCCACAGCCCTGGAGTCAGGAGGACCTGAGTTCAAATCTGGCCTCAGA
Source organism: Petaurus breviceps papuanus (assembly GCF_028583685.1). NCBI lineage: Eukaryota > Metazoa > Chordata > Mammalia > Diprotodontia > Petauridae > Petaurus > Petaurus breviceps. The sequence goes on from NW_027185664.1 coordinate 6,643,921, forward strand.
CACTTAACACAAAAACTAGCTGTGTGACCTTGGCCAAGTCACTTAACCCCAACTGCCCTAGATGAAGTGAATAGAGTAAAAAGAGACCTTGGCATGATAAAAATCTAGACTCAAGTCCTGCCTGTGACATATATTTTATGAACATAAAGGAATCAAGTTCAAATATCCAGCCAACTCTCTAATAATAATAAATAACAACAACAATAACTAACATTTATGTAATACTATGTGTCAGTCATTGTGCTGAGAATTTTGCAAATATTATTTCATTTAATCCTCACAACAACAACCTGGAGAAGTAGGTGCTCTTATCCTCATTTTACAGGTGAGGAAACTGCCCTCAATGGAGGTTGTGACTTGCCCAGGTTCACACAACTATTGAGTGCCCGAGGTCTGATTTGAACTCTGGTCTTCCTGACTCCAGGACCAGAGCTCTAGCCACTATTCTAAGACAATAAGTTAGAGAACAGTAGCTAATTTCATCCTTGGAGGAGTTTCCTACACACCAAGAATTCCCTATAGTGATGAGATCACAGGTCTGGACTTTAAACGACAGCAGCAAAGACAACCAGCCCTGTCGTCCTTATTTTCTTAGCTTTTCTTGGTCAGTGACATTTGGATCTTCAGGTGGTGGTGAGGAATAATGGATCTGGTTCACCTCCATGTGTTAGAGGTACTCCTGAAGCTCTTTGGAGAACCCAGGCTCTCTCCTCTCCTGCTAACCTTGTTGAGCTGGGGCAGTGATTCCTTATCACTCCACTCAAAGTGACATAGTATCCCTGCTCTATCTCACATGACTGACCTTCCCTTCCACACCTATTACAAGTGTGTATGTCTATACTCAAGCATGACCTGGTCTTGCATAGAAGGGGCAAAATTTAGTGTTTCTTGGCTCCATCGTGGATTAAGGAGGCATTTCAGGAAGAAGAGGCAAAATTGGGGGCCTGTAGCTGCCAGAAGCTCCCTGCCCCAACTAAGGAAAAAAACCGATACTCTACTGGGGGTTCCTGTTGAGGGTGTTGACTTGTAAATGAGATATCATCCCAGGGCAAGTCACCAATTTCATCTATGGTTTTTCTAAAACATGCCAGCCTATAAGATGACAAAACAGGAAAACGACAAATGCTGGAGAGGATGTGGGCAAATGGGAACACTAATGCATTGCTGGTGGAGTTGTGAACTGATCCAGCCTTTCTGGAGAGCCATCTGGAATTATGCCCAAAGGGCTATAAATACTTTCATACCCTTTGATCCAGCAATACCACTCCTAGGGTTATATCCCAAAGAGATCATAGAAATGGGAGAAAGACCCATATGTACAAAAATGTTTATAGCAGCTCTTTTTGTGGTAGCAAAGAATTGGAAATTAAGGGGGTGCCCATCAATTGGGGAATGGCTGAACAAGTTGTGGTATATGCATGTTATAGAATACTATAAGAAACGAGGAGCAGACGGTCTTCATATTTACCTGGAGAGGCTTAAAAGAACGGATGCTGAGTGAGAAGAGTAGAACCAGGAGGAATTTGTACACGATTACAGACACAACGTATGTGTGATGACCAACTCTGATAGACTGGACTCTTCTCAGCAATGCAGTGACATAAGTCAATCCCAAAAGACTCATGAGGGAGAGAAATATGTGCATCCAGAGAAAGAACTAGAAAGAACGAAGTTTATATCCAGGTGGAAGCAAAATACCTGATCTTTTTCCTTCTCTTATTTGGTTTTACGTCCTCTTTACCATTTTTCATCCCAGCTGGTACAATCCGTCCTTATAACCTGACTAATGTAAAATGTGAAAGTATTTACAGATCCTATACTTGACTATAAGCCGCCATGGGGGGGGG
>NW_027185664.1:6645867-6717716 GCF_028583685.1 Petaurus breviceps papuanus
GGGGGGGGGGGGGGAGAGAAGGGAGGGGGACAAAATGTGAAACTCAAGGAATTGTGGAATTGAATCCTATAAACTAAAAGGAAACAAACAAATTAATTTTTTTAAAAAAAGATTTAAAAAATGAAAAAAAAATAAAACATCCCACTATAAAATGGAAATAGAGAGCTCACTGAAAGAGGCACTATTGCAGAAATAAAGTAGATATCTGTATCTCAGGAGTGATTAAACAAATTGTGGTACATGAATGTAATGGAATATTACCGAGCAGTAAGAAATGATGACTATGAAGAAGATGAAGCATGGGAAAAATAGCTGAACAGATGCAGTGGAATAAGCAAAAGTAGGGAGATTATATACAAAGTGATAGCGACGTGAAGGGAAAGAACAAGAATAAACCAACTGAAGCTACATTCTGTGGCATTACAAAGCCTATGTTTGGCCCCAAGGAAGCGATATAAGAAGGGACCGCTCGCTCTCTTCTGTAGTAGGAGGATGGCGTAAGTGTAAAACACTGTGTACAATGGCAGAATTTGTTTGTTTTTGAAATGTTAGTTTTGCTGAATTGTTTTTTTTTCTATTTTTGTTCTTTGTTATAAGAGATGATTGGGGAGAAAGGAGGAGTATATGGGAAAATGTAGGCAATAGTTTAAAAAGCAATGAAAGCTTTTGTTTAAGAGGGCCTCTTGAAGATTTCAAATCCACAAGAACATATTGTTGTGATAATATGTGTGCTGATATTGGTTAATGGTAATGACAGTAGCATGACAATAAGGTCAGACCAGAAACCCCAGAGTCGGAACAGATGTCTCTCCTCATCTGTAAAATGGGGATAATAATAAAACCTATGTCCTAGGCTTGTTGATCAAATAAGATAAGATTTGAAAAATGCTTTGCAAACCTTAAAGCCCTTATATAAATGCTAGCACTTATTATTATTAGATCCTGGCAAAAGGCTCCAGTTACCCTGCCAATATTTATGACTTTGATCCTGGGGATTTCAGTCAGGAAAGTATCATGTACAAAAAATGAACTGTAGTAGATTGAGTACCGGACTTGGAGTCAGGATAGACCTGAATTCAAAACCCTTCCATTATTAACTGTGTAAGCCTGGGCAAATACTTTAATCTCTCTCAGTCTTCATTTCCTAATATGTAAAATGGGGGTAATAATGGCAGCTACATCATTGGACCAAATGAAATAATATGTGTGGAGTGTCTTGAAACCTTTGAAACACCATATAAATGCTAGGTATTATTATTTTTTAAAAAGGGGGTAGAGGCAGGGCCAATCTTTTGGGACTTATTCACATCCTATGGAAAGAGTCAGCTTACCTCTCCTTGGGATGAATTTGGCCGTGGATCAACAAAAGTACGGCTCCTTTTTTTTTTTTTTTTTTTGATAAGCAAAGGTCATGTGCTCTTATAAGATGTCAGTCCTAGTGACTCCAAGGTCAGGTGTAGTCAATACAGCTCATTTTGAACAGCCAGTGCCAACCCCAACCTCAGGTTCAGAGTCTAATAATGCACTGAAAGCAGGATTCCAGCTGTTTGTTTTCTCTTCTTCTCTTGGTGGTATGGGTGCAATGAAGAAGGAGTTTTAGATTTGGTAGATTTCTCACACATGAAGAAAGCTTGTTTTTTCCTGCTGTTTGAGGGGTTCTCAGTCTCTGAGGAAATAGGCAGACATCATCCTTTAAGCCCTGGGCTCCCTCTAGTTTATTATTCACCAACATCCCCCAAATACTCAGTTGTCTCTACATTGAAAAAAAGAGAGTGTCATGGTCCCAACATTTAATCTGACCTTCCAGGTGGATCATACTTTCTCCACCAAAGTTCTCTGGGCTTTAGTTCCTTTCCCTGGGCTTTAAGACTTTAATACTTATTTTTCTGTCTTTTTTTCCCATAAAGGATGATGGAGCCCCCAAATGAGGATTTATACAGCTCGTGTGTGTGTGTGTGTGTGTGTGTGTGTGTGTATAAAATGGGTGCCTTTTAAATCCTTTAAAATGTGTTTCATAGTTATGTCTTTCAAGAACACATATTTTTTCCCCTCCGCTGGTCTTTTACAAAACATATTGGATGGAATGTTTCAGTAATTTAGTCTCAGAATATAATTACTGTTCAGACTCACTGCAGATCCATCTGGCACTCATCCTTCCTGGCCTCACCCTTCCTCTGTAGAACATGTTAGAAAATTAGGGGGTTGGTAAGAGTGGGAAGCAAAACACCCTGCCACCAAAAGGCAGCTTTTCTCTATTAAAATAATGTCAAGTTCTCGCCTAAAAAGTGAAGTGTAACCCCCTGAGGCATCAGTTACAACCCCCAAGTCATCCTTGGATCTAGAGGCCCAGAGAAGTGTTAAGAGTGACTTGCAGATGAGGCACAGGAAAGAGTCCTGGACTTTGGAATCAGAGGAACTGAGTTCAAATTCTGAGCTTTCCAGATTGTATTTGTCCTTCGTTTTCCAAGAGGATCATGGCATCAGGGAAATAATGACATGACTTGATTTTGATTTGAGTGAGAGAGGGCTACAGCTTTCCAAGTAATGCCTGGATGAGCCTGGTCAAGTCACTTCTCTCTGGGCCTTAGTTTTCTCTTCTGTGAAGAGAAGGGGATGAACTTGATGACTTCTAAGGACTGAGCATCATTCTTTTAAAATATCTACTTTGGAATCTCTCTAGCCCATATATCTATATTTGACATAGCTATTAAATTTATGTGATTATTAACTTACTCATAATTATTGATAAGAATTATGGATATAATTATTTGGCGAATATATTATTGATATGCTTATTATTGTTACTAATTCATATTGATATTATTATGCCATTAACCTTTTATATGACTATGTTTTCCCTGGACTGTAAGTACCTAGAATGCAGGGACAGTGTACTATGCATGCAGAGAATGCTCAGTAAAGAGGCAGGTATGATAGTTTAGAAAGATAACTGAATTTGGAGTCAGAATGCCTGGGTTTAAATCCCAACTCAGACATTTACTAGTTTCCTGACCCCAATCAAAACCCCCAACTAACATTTCTGAGATTACTTATATAACATTCACAATTCTATGTCACTTTACGGTTAATGAGGTACTTTTCTTATAAAAACCTTGAAAAGAAAGTAGTTTATTTTATTTTATTTAGTTTTTGTTCCAATCAGGACTTATGATATCTTCGGTGTGGGGAACTCCTAGTGTGGGAACTCCATCCACCCATGTGGCCCATCAATTCATTCATGAAAAGTTGTTTTAAAAAAGAAAAAAAGTTGTCTAGTGTTTTTGTATTAATATCTCCCACTTTACAGATGAGATAACTGAGGTTAAGAGAATGTAAATGATTTTCCCCAATTTACACAGCTAGTATTTGGCAGGGCCAGGATTCAAATATAAGATTCTCCTCTAATTCCAAGTCCAATGCTCTTTTTGTAATACTAACCACTTCAGGGGCTTGTTCTGAATTTAAATTAAGACAATATAAGTGAATATATGACATAGTGGATAGAGAGCTGGCTTTGGCCTAGGAAAGTATGGGTTCAAGTCAGTCAAAGTCCAGCCTATGATATATACTGTATGACCCTGGTTGAGACACAGCCTCCCAATGCTCTAAGTCAGAGGCATCATTATGTGCTGCCCACTACTGAGTGCCCTCAAAACCACATAAATGTAGCTGGGAAATTTTCTGTTTGTTTGTTTTTTGCTTTTTGGAGGGCAGTTGAGGTTAAGTGACTTGCCCAAGGTCACACGGCAGCTGGGAAATATTTAACAAAATAAATAAAAATACAATAAACACAGATAATGTAAACAAGGGCTTTTCTAAATCAATATGTGGTGGGTGGGGTGGTTGTATAAGGTTTAGAGGTTCCCCCTTTGTGATTTAACCTTGACACCACTGTTTTAGGTAACTCAAAATTTCAAAGAAGGGGCAAATCTGCATTTGTAGAAGTCATTTCCTCATCTGAGAGTTCCTTCTATCATAGATCCAGACCCCATCTATATAAGGTATTTGGTAAAGAAGATAAGTCATCATTAAACAATTTTTGAATAGATAAAGTATTTATTTACCAGCCACTTTGTGCCCAGGGTGGGGTAGCTGGGTGGTGCTGTAGACAGAGTGCTGGACCTGGAGTCTGGAAGACTCATTGTCCTGAATTCAAATCTGGCCTCTGGTCGTACAGGGCTATACGGCCCTGGGCAAGTCACTTAACCCTGTTTGCCTCAGTTTCATATCTGGAAAATGACCTGAAAAATGAAATGGCAAACCCCTCCAGGGTCTTTGCCAAGAAGACCCTAAATGAGGTTCATGAATAATTGGATGTGACCAAAATGACTGAACAACAACAGCTAAAAAAAAAAAAGATAAGTCCTCATTGTCATCATCATCATCATCATTAAACATTTATTAAATGGATAAAGTATTTATTTATCAACTACTATGTGCCCAGAGGAGGGCAAGTGTAGTGGGTAATCTTAGGGAACTATAAGCGAGACTATGTCTACCCTCAAGAAGTTCGCCATCTAGTGAGACCGTGGAGAACTTAAGAATTAGGTAAATCTAAGTACAAACTCAAATATTTACTATCTAAGTGACTTTGGGTAAGTCCTATAACATCTCTGAGTTTTAGTGTCTTCACCTGCAAAATAGAAATAAAAACAGGACTAACTTCTGTACCACTGAAGGGAATACTCATCACAACAATGGAGAGGCTCGAATGAGATGGGTAAGAGAAAGAATGAATACATAAGCAAATGAAAAAGCATTTCTAAAAGTGCCTGTTAAGGGGCCGCTAGGTGGCGCAGTGAATAGAACACCGACCCTGGAGTCAGGAGGACCTGAGGTCAAATCTGGCCTCAGACACTTAACACTTGCTAGCCGTGTGACCTTGGGCAAGTCAGAACGAACCTCAACTGTCCTGCCTTCCCTCCTCCAAAATAAAAACACCTGCTAAGTTTTAGGCACTGTACTAAAACCTGGAAAATTAAACCATCCCTGCCTTCAGGATTGTATATTAAAGTGTTTTGCAGATTTTGAATGTAAAATGTCAGTTATGTTTATTTTTAGCAAAAACAAACTAAACAATTAAAACGCATGATTCCACCATAACTTCTGTGTCCTAGCACCCATCGGCTCAATTAAGAATGAAAACTTCTGAGACATCTGCAAAGATAAACCCCAGGGTGTAGAAGAGAGGTAAGAGGCCTGGAGACCACAAGCTTTGACCTTCTCTTCCCAACTTGGCTCCATCAGAGATGGCATACACAGTTCCTTTCTCTTCCTTGCTCTCTTATTTGTATTTCTCTGGGAAGAATGAGTGCTCCATAATGTTCATTAAAGGTCTTGGCAGGAACCAGTGAGCACCATGAGAATTAGACTGGAGAACAAGATTCCCTTCATTTGGCAAAGCACAAAAGCAGCTGATGTTTTCAAGCAGAGAGCCTGCTTCGTCCAGGGACGAGGTGGATCAGAGCCCTGATTATTGATCCCGGAGCTGCAGAGCTCAGCTGAAAGCCCCAGCTCTTCCAAGGAAATGGTGCCAGGCGAGCAAACCCAATCTTCCCATCCCAATCTTATCACATCACTAATAATTTAACTAATACTCAAAAAGCTTAAAAAATCCCTTCTCTGATTTATCATGTTTGGGCTCTGAAGAGGAAATTAAGAGCGAGTTGAATGTAGGAATTGTAGTATTTATGCTTAAAATTTTTATTATTTATGCTTTAATATTTATAAAGCACTTTCTTCACAACTCCATTTTCTAGCTGATAAAAACAGGCTTAGAAAAGTTAAACCAGCCAGTACCTCTGTAGCATGTTAAGGATTACAGCACCCTTATAATCCCATTTGATCCCCACAGCAACCCTGCAAGGTGGGAGCTATTGTTGTCCCTGTTTTGCAGATAATGAAACTGAGGCCCAAAGAAGGTAAGTGGCTTGCCCAAGGTCACACAGCTAGTCTCTGAGGTGAGATGTGATCTCAGGCGGTAATAACCCCAAGTCCAGTACTCAGTCCACTGTGTCACCTAGCTGGCTAGGTGGTAAACTAGTAAAATATTCTTTGGGAAATTTCCAACTTTGTCTTTTTATCAGGGATGTTCATTGTTCCACATTGTCCTTTATCATGATGAGAATCTGTCACTCTGATTTGGCTCGTTTCAGTGGCTCAATCCTGTGACCTCCTGGATGCAATGAGTATTCCCTTCAATGGTACAGATTACTTACTACTCATCTCTGACTTCTTAGCCTATGTTCTGTGACATTTGTTCATAGGAAGGAGCATGCTTGGTAAATATTTAACAACCATCTCTCCAAAAAAAAATAATATACTTTAAATCCAATTTGCATTATTAATACTCTCTTAAGTCTAGTAAGTCAACAAAATGATAAATCAAGTCCTGATTTGCAGTGTTTGCTGATTTCCAAGTAGTAAATGAGCCCACAGAAAATTTAGCAGAGGAGCAGAATTCAGAACATCCCCTGGGGATCATATCTTTCCACAAATCCTCTGCAGGTGTCCTCCCAAAGTGCCAGAGGTCTTCCTCTGGATCTCTGAACAGTCTGCAACAGTACCAGTGCAGCGCGAGGGCTGCTTGGTTGTGTGGCCCATTGTTCTGCCAGTTTCCTTTCAGTCATTGTCTCTGCACTTTTGGCATCTCTGACACTTTTTTTTGGAATGCAATATTCTGGCAAAGTTCTGCAGCCAGCCCGTACCCTCAAACTCTATTGCCCTTCCAATGGCCTGTGGTGCTCCTTGATCCACAGTCATGCTCTCCATTGGAAGGATATTAGCAGATTTGGGGTTAAAGATGGCTTTTTGCCAGTAATGGCCCTGGAAAGCAGATAATGAAATTCCTATATTTCCTTCTTCTTAAAAGAGAGTGGATAATAGTATGAAAAGTTGGGCTGGTTGCATGGAAATAACAGGGGGTGATAAGTGGACAGCTAAAGTTTTCTACTGGTACACATTTGATGTCAAGAGAAATCAAAGAATGCCTCCAGAATATTGGGTAGACTCCCTATGAAGAACTTATGGATGGATATGGACAAGAGGAAACTAGGGTAAGCAGCCACAGAAGGGTTAAAATCTGCACCATTGGAGGAAATTTCCAAATCGATGTGATCAATAATCTATTTGAATATTTTAAGAGAAAGTTCAATCTCATTGATATCAGTGAGATTTTGTGGGATAGGACTCAACAGATACAGAACTAGAATCAAATCTATACCATAGAAATATAAGAATGAAAATGTAGGCTTTATTCAACAGAAATGGGTTTACTAGGGGCGGCTAGGTGGCGCAGTGAGTAAGAGAGCTGGCTCCAGAGTCGGGAAGACCAGGAATCAGTTCCGACCTCAGATACTTAACACCCATGCACAAAAACTGGCAGTGTAACCTTGGGCAAGTTACTTAACCCCAATTGCTTAAAAGAAATGGGTTTACTAAGAATTGAGAAAGCAACAATTCAGTTCAGCAAACATTTATGACCACTGTAGATTCTACAGCAGAAAATGTGTGGACCAAGGGTTGGAGTACAATGGAAAGAGTATTGGTGAGAGTCTGACATAATGGAAAGAGAAGTGAATAGAATCAAAACCCCTGGGTTCAAATTCTGTTCTACCACTTGTTACCTGTGTGACTTTTGGTAAGCTACTTTATAGCGCAGTCTCATTTTCCCTACCTGTAAAGGGAAAGGATTGAAGACTCAGATTCTTTCTAACTGTGACATTCTGTGCTTCTGAGAGAGGCTATTGTGAAGCAGAGACAGTCTATCAGGCAAAAGGGACAATTAAACAATAAAGTTCATAAATTTGGCACTGAGGCAAGAAAGAGTAATGATGGGAACTTCATTATTTGGACACTGACTCAAAGTGAATTCTACTAAAATTGGAGTGTTCCATAAATTACTGACTTGCCTTGTTCATAATCTTATCTGTCATAAAGTAGAGAAAGTGACAAAGGCAATTATAATCTTGGGTTTAATTCTACTCCAGCGGGAGGAGACTATGAAGACAGGAAGCAGAATTGAGTGGTTATTTTTTTAATATGCAAAAGAGTTAAGGCCAGTCATATATGTAGCATCAGATTTTAGCAAAAGCATATTTTAAGTTCAATGAAAACATAGGAATAATACCATGAGAAGATATGCATAAAGGGCAATGTGGCATAAAAGAAATGTAAAATTTTAAAGAATGAATTTCTGATTATGTGATCCTAATTTATTGTGATGAGAAAGTAAAGGGAGAGATAGCTTAAGAAACTAGTGTGGCTGAACATGTAGCTCTGACAATCTTGAGGTGAAAATATTGAATAAAAAGGAGGAAAGAGTGGCTACCTATAAAGACAAATACAAAGGAATTGACTCAGACCTGTGGGAATTGTTCCAGAAAAATGTAAATCTTAGAATGAACTGACATTTCTGAAAAATGACTTTGAAAATGAAAAATCTATTGGAATTGCTTTGGTTTGAGGTTTTGTTTTTTGTTTGTTTGTTTTGTATAAAAAACAAATGAGCAAGGAAGTGAAAAAAGAATTAATAAATTCACTGGCTGGGAAAAATAGCATATAGTTAACAGATGGAAGAGAGGAAACAACTCCTATTTTGCTCCCATTTTCTCAATCAAATAAGTTTTCAAACAAATATTCTAGAAAAGGAATTAAAGTCCAGGAGAGGTGCATATCCTAAAAGAACATTTAACCATTTAAAACTAATTAAAATCACAGATGAATTTTATACATATTACAAGAGTTTAAATTATGGCCATCAGAGTCACTGTCAGTAATTTTTGAGAAATGATAAGAGCTACCGAGACACTTTCAACACTTAATAAAACATAATTATAAAAATGTTTATAGAAATAAAAGAAGACAATAACAGGGAGCTATGAGGTGCTCATGACAGGGCAGTGCCAACACAGCAAAAAGACAATACTAGCAAAATGATTTTATGTATTTAGTATTATGATAATCAAATAACCTAAGAGATATTTTATAGAGCTAAACAAGATAATAACAATTCATTTGGAGGAACAAAGGATTTAGAATTTCACTAAAAGGGAGCAAATGAAAAAAGTAGGAATGAAGGGGAATAGTATTGACCAGATTACAAACTATATTATAAAATAGTACTCATCAAAACTATTTGATATTGATAAAAAAAGAAGGAAAAAGTATATGTGGAAGAGACTAAATGAGCAAGAGCCAGAAGCAATTGAAAATATAGTCCAGTGTTTGATAAAATCCTAGAATATAAATTTCTAGGGTAAAGATTCTCTATTGTCAGAAATTGCTGGAAAATACAAAGACAGTCTGGCAGAAATTTTACTAACCCAGCTGGTATTTTGGCATTCCTTCCATTTTTCTATCACTGTCTCTTTTTAATTTTGTAAATAAATGTTATTGATGTCTTTGTTTTTACATCACCTTTTCCTGGAAATATCTCCCCCTTTCTCTGAGAAATGGTTTAGACCAGCAACCACAATAAGTTCAAAATGGATACTCAAACTGAATATAAAAGATCACATCATTTAAAAAAAGTTAAACACGAGGAGAAGCTTTTTTTCTGACTATTGTCAGTGGAAGAATTCTTAATCAAATAGGTGATCACAAAACAAAACAGACAAGTTTGATTATTATAAGTTTAAAAAGTTCTTATAAAAGTATACAGATTTACAAGATTTGTAAGCCAAACCAATGTGGATAAAATAAAAAAGAGGAATTATCAAGTGGGAAAAATCTTTATATCAACTATCATTGAGAAGAGTTAGGTATTCAAGAAATGTAGGAAACTGATTCAAATTTATAACAACAAAAAACCATTCTCCTAGACCAAGAAAATAAGGGCAAAGTTGTGTAATGATTCTGCTTTCTCTTGATCATCTGTTACTATTATAGTGTCTTTCTCAAACAATGAATATATCCATTCCTTGTTCACATTCTACCTCCAAACATAGACAGTTACACTCCCTGCCAAAACAAAGCAAAAACCTAATTTTACTCCAATAGCTTTTGCATTTCTCCATCTTATCATATCATGATAATAAAAATGCAAATTAAAATAACTGAACTTTCACCTTACACCCTGAAAACTGTCAAAAGTGACAAAAAATTGAAGATTCAATGAGGCAGAAGCTAGAAGATAACACTGTTGGTGAAACTATGAATTGTTCTAACCATTCTGGAAAAACAATTTGCAAGGACGGGTAGGTGGCACAGTGAATAGAGCACTGGCCCTGGAGTCAGGAGGACCTGAGTTCCAATCTGACCTCAGACACTTACCACTTACTAGCTGTGTGACCTTGGGCAAGTCACTTAACCCCAATTGCCCTCCAAAAAGCAAATAATAATAATAATAATAAAAAGATCCTATGTATATCATTTTAATAAAAGTATGGTAGTGAAGAACAGGAAATAAAGTGAGTGCACATCGATTACGGCATGGTTGAATAAACTGTAGTGTAAGAAGGGAATATAATATCACTGGGCAATAAGAAATAAAATTAATTCCTAGAAACATGGGAAGATTTGTAAAAATGGATACAGAATGAAGGAAGAACCTAAACAGCAACATGCATAGTACTATGATAATACAGATGAAAAGATCAATATAAAGAAAATGATTTCTGAACAACAAAAACACTGGCAGCTTATGCACCAACAGCTATCAGAGTGGCAGGGGTCTATTAGGGCAAAACGTGAGCACGTTGTCAGACAAGGTCATTGTATCAGAATTTTTACTTTACCATTTTTCATTGTTAAAAGAGAGGGTTCAATTTTGATGAAAGATGGAAGAAATGGAGTATTTCCAGAAATGACTTTAATGTAAAAACAAGAGGCATCAATAAGATTTATTTTAAAATAAAAAAAAAGAAATTATGGCAAATGGCCATAATGGCAAATAGAAGACATTCCCCAACCTGTCAAATGTTTTCCCCATTTTCATGAGCTGAGTCAACAAGGATTCATTAAGTACCTACTACATACCAGTCACTGTGCTAAGCCCTGGGGAAACAAAAAAAAAAGGAAAGAAGTATGGAAGCCATAAGTTTGACATAGATTACCAGAAAATTATAGAATAACTTATAAAATTTAGTTGGAAAATAGTATTTATTAGAGGCTGGTGTGGGTTCAGGAATAAGTGGGGCTAAATTAACACCAATTCCCTTTTCTAAAAAGGTTATGAAGCTGGAAGATCAGGAAAATAAAGTAAACATAGTGTATCTCAATTTCACCTAAGCATTGACAAAGTCTGTCACATTATGTCCAGAGGGCAAAGGGTAACCTGGATGACAGCACGTGCCTGCAGACTCACATTTAGCTAGACATCTGTATTCAAAGAATGTTGGCTAAAATGTCTTCCCAATTACATAGCATGATGTAGTCTACACAGTAGGCACTTTATAAATACTTGATGAATTTAACTTGAAAAGACACGGTCATACTCTCCCCTAGTGTGTCTTTTCTTAAGGGAATACCACTTCACAACTATCCTAGAAAAAATTGGTGAATCCATTCACCCTAAGGTATTCATGGTTACTACTAATCGTTTATTATATTTTTTACTAATCAGAAAAGAGGCAGCCCAGGCATAATAGATAGTTAGCCTTAGGACCAGGAAGATCTGGGTTCAAGTCATAGCTCTGACAAATATTGGAAGTGTGACCCTGGGTAAGTCACTTTAACCTATTGATGCTCTAGACAACTCTCTAAGTTCCTAAGCTGCAGATGTGATTGTCTGCCTTGGTAGAGGAAGCTTCCCAGGAGCTTCCTACAATGAAATAACCAATGAAGTAACAGACACAGTCCCTATCCCCTTTAATAGTAGTCAATAACCTGAATAAATGACAAAAAATGCTATCTACCTCCAGAGAAAGAATTGATGGAGGCTGCAGATTGAAGCATACTTTAAAAAAATTAAAATTTCGTGTTTTATTCTATTTGGTTTGTGTTCTTTTTTGCAACATGACCAATATAAACATATTTTGCATCTCTGCATGTATATGATCTATACCAAAATGCTTGCCTTCTCAAGGAGGGAGAAGGAGAGGCAGGGAATTTGGAACTCAAAAATTATTTTTCAAAAAGTTAAAATTGTTTTTACATGTAATTGAGAAAAAAGAAAAACATTCTTTAAAACAAAATTAACTTGAATGAATGATTCTTTAATGATGAAATTTCAGGCATTAGTGATAGGCCAATGGAGAAAATATTTTGGGTAGTAGTTTGGTGTTTAAAGTAGGGAGGGATTGTTGTATTTTTGGTGCTTTATAAGCAACCCAACCTCCAGTGACCTATAACTTTGATAGTTCTACCAAAGAGTAATTTTTATTAATAATGCCCCAGCATCCAAGCCCAAAAAGGCAGAACTCAAGGGCCTTGTAACCAAGCAGTCCTAGAGTGATAAATACCTGTGTGGGAACATGGCAGCAATAATGCCCCAAATTTTGGCTTCTGGCAGAGCTCTATCTCTAGTCTGAACCTGAGTTCAAAATCAGTCCTGAATAAAGCTGTGCCTCAAATTGGAGTAAAGATGGTGATACCACCATTTTAGTCAATGGTCTAAATCCAGTCATAAGTTGTTTGGTGCTGTTAACAAGGTTCATATGTCACCGAGTTCTCAGTCCTTGAGATAATGTAATATTTACATGACACTTTATTAGAATACCTCAGCACTATACAATTCAAGATTCTGTGATCAAAAAATGAAACCCCTCCCCTCTCCTTCACAAGGCTTTAAGTTGCCTAGCATTCCTCGCTCTTTATTCCAACTATTCTAAACATAATTTCCAAATTTTCCCTTATTTTTTCCCCTTTTGAATGAAGATTCCACCTAAAAGAAAGACTAGACTAACAAATAAAAAACTCACACACATACACTCACTCTTGCTTAAAATGGTCCACTTTGGCTCCTTATTCTCATAGATCATGAAATATTTGAGCTAGGAGGGACCATAATCTCCAATTTCCTCATTCTTTAGATAAGAAAACCAAGACCCAGAGTGGCAAAGTATCTTTCTGAAAGGTCATAAAGCTTGTTGGGGGATAGCTAAGCATTATGGTGGATCTGGTGCTAGACCTGGACTCTGGAAGACTAATCTAACCTCAGACACTAACTTAGCTTTGTGATCCTGGGCAAGTTGCAATCTCTGTTAGCCTCCATTTCTTCATCTATAAGATTGGGATAATAATAGCACCTATCCCACAGAGATGTTGTGAGAATCAAATAAGATAATAATTGTAAACCCCTTAGCCTAGTGCCTGCCACATGGTAGATGCTATACACAAGTTAGTTTATCATTATTATTAAAACAAATAATATGTGTAAGGCATATTGCAAGTCTTAAAGCACTATATAAATGCTATTTAGCATTTATTTATGCTATTTATAAATAGCATTTATTAGCTATTTATTAATATTTAGCTATATTATTATTGTCATTATTTTTATTATGGACCCAAGAATAGATCCCAGGTTTCCTGACTCCCAGTTCACTCTTTTTTCACTACACTGCAGTATTTATATTCTCAAGGGGTATATGATGCTTAAGTGGCCACATGAATGTTGTAATTTGAGGTATATTTATTTAAAGGCCTCCCCCTACTGCAATCCCCACCCCAAAATATACACACTATGTATGTCTCCTCCAATGACCTTCTATGATACCTGAAATTGCCCCATTATTGGTGCATTGCTTTAGTTTAATTCATTATAGATTCAGGAGTTCCCTATTAATAACAAAAAATGCTTTTTGAAGGAAATATCATTAACAGCCGATAACAAGTGCTAAGTACAGGAGTGAAGCAAAACTGGTTGGTTGGTTGATTTTGCTAACATTCTGTTACTTCAGGGAATAGAAGATCAGGAAAGGCTCAGAATGGGGAATGGCTGCTTGAAGAGATCAGATCCCCAAGAAGGCAATTCTATGGGGAAATATAGCAGCCTAAGGCTGTGCACATTCAGATGCCGAAGAGAGAAACTGAATGGGGAGGCAGGAAAGTATCAAAGATAACTGACTTTCCCTTGCTTCTCATTTTTTGCTGAAGGCCAACTCTAATAATGCTTTGAACTATTACAAGAAGTATCATTTCCCCAGGTTTTAAGATGTATTCTTCCTAACTCTCTTAGCGAAGAATGGCCTGATGCTTTCTCTCCAGTAAATGTACATCTCACCGCCCTACAATTCCTAGAGAATTTGTCAACTCATGCTCTTAATTCAATAATAGCCAGCTTGAAGATTTTCTCCACATTTTATGAATATGTTTTCTAAACTTTCTTCTATTTCTTTTTCCTTCCATTAATCAGCTGAAAACCAAATGCCTTCTTTCTAGAATCATCATCTCTTTTATTATCTTTTTTTTTTTTTAAAGCAATAGGGGTTAAGTAACTTGCTCAAGGTTACACGGCCAGTTATTTCTGGGTGTGGTGCTGAGCATCTGAGGCCGGATTTGATCCAGGTCATCCCAACACTGGAGCCGGTACTCTTACCCGCTGAGCCGCCTGGCCGCCCCTCTTTTATTATCTTAATCTAATAACCCATGGAATCTAATTTCCACTCTTTTCACCCAAAACTTGGCTTCCTAGATTTGTGATGAATCTCAAAACAAGATCTCATCACTTGTTCTTCTTTTGCTTTATCTGTCAGCCTGTAATGGTGCTGAGCATTCATTCATTCAGTCCTATTTACCCAGTCCAGTGTTATATATTTAATAGTTGCTTGGTAAATGTCTGTTGAATTAAATTAAATCTAATTCATTCAGCAAATACTTAGTGAAGATCTACAGTGTTCTGGGTATTGTGAGGGATTCAAATATGAAGTTAACAACTAAATAAGGCAGATATAGGATGGACCCAAATAATTACAATATTAAATGATATGTGACAAATATGTATGGGCAAAGATTGTATTGTTTTTGTCATCTGTATCTCTAGTGTCTGGCATAGTACCTGGTGCATAGTATGTTGACTGATGGGTATCATAAAAGAGGTGCCAAAAATTTATTTTGGTAGTAGGAAGGAGGGAGAGGGAACTTCTAACTGGAGGAATTCAAGATTTCATAGAAGAGAAAACATTTGAGCCTGATTTCAAAGAATGTATAGAATTTTAAGAAGTGGAAAGTTGCATTATAAGGCTTTCCAAATACAGAATACAGTAATCATGGTGGAAAAATTTAGCATATGTTTGTGAAACAGCAAATTCAGTTACTCTGGGATGGAGACTTCATATAGGAGAATTGAAGGGAGGGAGATAAGACTGGAAAGGTAAATTGAGGTCAGATCGTGGTTGGTCTTAAAAACCAGACTGGTGTCTGAACTTTATTCCATAGACACTGGGAATCAAATGGAGATATTTGAGCAGGAGAGTGACATAATCAAAGTTATGCTTAAGGAAAGTGAACTTGGCAGAAGAAAGCAGGATAGAAGGGAAAGAGACTGGAAGCAGGAATACTAGTTAAAAGACTTATGTATTGCAGCCCCTTGCAGGTTTTCAGCTCTAATATGGCTGTGACCAAGTTGGCTGTTGAAGTATGAACAAGCTTCTGCATCTTGGAGCTTGAGTCTCCACGACACTGAAAAAAGGGAAATGGAATTGAGGTATAGGAGTGAGTTTTGATGTAAGCCCATATTATGTCCTTGTGTCTGTTAGTGCAGCCTTGCTACCAGTAGTCTAAGAGGTAGAGGGGAGATGCTGAGGGACCTCAGGGTTAGTGAATATCACTTCTTGGAGCTGGTTTTTTTTTAACTTTCTTTTGGATTCTGAGTGTCCTAGACTATGTGTATAGCTGCATTTGCTTTATCTTTGGTGAAAAATGTCTATTTTGGAGAGGTGTACAGCAGTGAGGATCAGAGAAAATGTCTTGTATATCATCTTGTTGCCTATGTGACCCAGAAGCCTAAAAGTCATTTTAAAAATAAGTTAGGATTAGTAATAGAAACTTGGGAGTTATCTGCATAGAGATGAAAGTTAACACTTTGGGATGGGGTAGAAAGAGCAGGGAGGCCAAGAAAATCACAACCTTGGGGAAATAACCACTTATAGGGGGAGTGCGGGATGAAGAAGACACATCAAAGGAGACAAATAGTGAAAGACCAGAGGCCTAGGTTCTATCTCTGACTGCTCTGTGGGTATGTAACTGGACCCTCCTGGGCTTTAATTTCATCTACTGAGAGAATTGGACTAGAGTTCAAGGAAAGGAATGGTAGGATCTTAGTGTAATGGGAATGTAAATTTTTAAGATCTTCCCTTCCCCTAGGCCCTTTGATAGGCTTAAGTGCATCTGGAGCCCATGGTGGGAGGCTTGTTTTTCAGGAGATACTTTGTGATTGGGCAGTGGGTCAAGAGGGTTGTTACATTCTCTGAGCCAGGAGAAGGCTATAGTAACCCTGATGTGAGATGTTGTTTTGGGGCTCACTTTGAGAAGTGTTGTATGACAAGACTCTGGGCAGCTGTTGAGAGCCCCCCCCCAGCTTTGAAAACCCAGATGTTGATGCTTCCCTCTCTGGTAACTGACTAGGTATGGATGTAATGGTTGGACAGTTGGAGGCCTGTCTGCTTGAAATGTTTCTCTGTCTTGTAACTTCTGCTTGTAACCTGTCTGTATACCCTGAAGTTCGGGGTGCTGACTTTTTTTCCCTGAACTAGGTAAATGATAGTTTGATTGATTAAAGCAAGATTGTTAACCCATTTTGAGTTGCTGTCCTTTAGAAAAGCAGATGTAAGAACCTGTGTTGGCAGCCACCCTGAGGATGCTGGGGTGCTTGCTGCTACACCTAGTGACTAAATTCCATGGGAATTCAGGGTGAAAAGGATGACGCACAAATTTCTCGTAATAGAAAAAAAATTATTCAGGAAAGATGGGACTCTCTAAAGAAGATGATGTGGATGAGCAGGAAACTCATCAATTAGCTTAGATTTTACAAATGCCTGAGGCCATGCATGGAGATGAGAGTGAGGGCAAGTAAAAGAAGGATAAATACAAAAGAGAGGCAAAGCACCATAGGAATCGTTAAAGGGATGCTAAAGCTTACGGTATTCCAAGGTTGATGATGAATGCTTAAGAAAAAAACCACTATTTTTCCCCTCTTTTAACTGTACAAGGCAAGAGAAGAAGGCTAATCCTTCTACTCCATGAATTAAATAGGGACTGAATAGGAAAGGGTCCTATTCAGGGGTGGATTGTCCAATGATAGCTAATATAGAGAAGACAAAATTTCTTTATCCTAATCTCACTGACATTCTCTCTATAAAAGTGAAAATATTTGCTCAATAGTCAGGCTTGGACAGTAGAATGAAAACTAACTAATAGAAAATAAATCCCAAGATAAGTGAGGCTGTGGTATGCGTACTTAGCTACTCTCATGCAGTTCAAGTCACCATGCATGACTTAACAAGCCTGGGCTACCAAGAGATGTGATGAAGGGGACTCATGAGCCGATTCTGGTTATCTTTGAGACATTACGGAAATGTAGAAGATGCTGCCGAACTAGAGACATGCAAATATTTTAATCTTCAAAAAATAGAAAATAGTCTACAGATTCTAAACCAGTGAGCTTGATATCTATTCTTGTGAAAATATTAGAGCTTTTTATTATAGAAATGGTTTGTGCTCATTCAGAAAAGGAAGTGGTGACTGTGAATATCTGAAATGGTTAGACAATGAAAAGTTCATGCTAGACTAATGCCACTTCTTTTGTTGGCAGGAAAATTAGACTGGTAAAATAGGGGAGTCTATAGAAGACGTAGGAGACCTGAATTTTAATAAGATATTTGACAAAATCTAGTCTTCTTCCAAGGTACGAATCCTTGGCTCTATGCTGTTCAACATTTTAATCAATCATTCAGATAAAGGTATGAATGTTATATTTACCAAATCTAAAGATTACACAAAACTGGGAGGGAGAGCTAATATATTTGGACAACAAATTTAAGACCCAAATAACTAGAATCATGGGGTTAAATCTGATATGACTAGTATACACACACACACACACACACACACATATATATACACACACACACAGAGAATATATATACATATATATACACACATATGCTGCAGAAGTGAGCACAAATCTGATATGATAAAATTGAATAGGAACAAATGTAAAGTCCTACACTTGAGTTCAAAAGAATCATCTATACAAATGCAAGCTAAGGAAAGCATGATTAGGCAATAGTTTTTGAAAAAGAAGAGTGCTAAGGGACTAAAAGTTCAATTAAATCATATGACATTGCAAAAAAAAATGAAAATACAAGCTTAGGTTGAATTAATGAGATACAGTGAAGCCTTACAGTTATCCCACTAATTCTCAATCCTGGTCAGATTTCTTTTCTACTGCATTCAATTTTGGATAGAACATTTTAGGAAACGTACTTATAAAATGGAGCATATCCAAAAACTGACAGGTAGGATAGTGATATAATTGGAGATTAACATCTGATGAATATCTTTTGAAGGAACTGGAGGATTGTTTAACTTGGAGAAGAGAAAGCATTAGGGGGTACATAAAAGTTGTCTTCAGGTGTTTATAAAACTGTCATGCAGAAGAAAGATCAGATTTGTTCTTCATGGTCCCAGAATTCTGTCCTAAGAGCAATGGGGGAATCATTACGCAATAGAAAAAATAATTTACAATTAGAGATATGTGGAATAAACCGTCTCAAGAGAAAATGAACTCTCAATCCCCAGAGGTCTTCAAGTGTAGGATAAATTGTCAGGAATCATGTAAAGAGGATTCCTGTTAAATTATGCCTAGGGAGATATTGTGATACAGTAAAAATAGTATTGGATTGAATAGAGCACCAGCCCTGGAGTCAGGAAGACCTGAGTTCAAATCCAGCCTCAGACACAACACAAAAACTAGCCATGTGACCTTGGGCAAATCACTTAACCCCAAGTGTCCTCCAAAAAAAGCAAAAAAAAAAAATAGTGTTGGTTTTGGAGTCTGAGAAACTGGGTTCAAATTTGGGCTCTGACACACTTTGTGTTCTTTTAAGCAATAGTTTTGTGAGACCTTAGGCAAGGCATTTAAGCCCATTTCAAACTCAACTTCCTTGTCTACTGAGCAGAAGGTAGAACCTAAAAGTTCCTTGCAGCTTCAAATCACTCATCCGATGATCTCTGAGGTCCTTTCTAATTCTGTGATTGTGATGGAAAATATGTTAGGTCTTTTCCAGTTCTAATATTCTTTGATTTGAGATATATGGACCACAGTAATTCAATGTCACAGAAACTGAAGGAGTAAAAAATTGCAAGAAAGATGGCTTAATCGATAGTCTTATGTGCTGCAGATAAGTCAAGGATGATGGTGACTGAGAACAGGCCTTTGATCTTGATAATTAAGCCTCTAACCCTTGAGGGAGAGAGTTCAATGAAGCAGTAAGACCAGAAGTCAAATTGCAAGAAATTAAAGAGGAAGAGAGTTAGGGAATGGAGGCACTGATGGAAGGTTGTTCTTTTTAGAAGTTTACTGTGAAAAGAAGGGGGGAGCTAGGACAGCAGTTCTAGGGGGGGGCAAGGTTGAAGAAAGTTATTTTGAGGTAAGAAGAGAAACATTTGTTAGCTGAATGAGTTTGCAGACTGAGGGAAGGAGCAAGTGAAGAGAGAAACAATGAAGACCTAAGAATGAGAACCATTTCCTGGAAAAGGAGGTGATGATGATGTGTTTGGGGATGGGAGATGACGTGGTATGGCTTAAAGAACCATAGGAGAGGCTAGTATTAACTAGAATAAGTCACACAGCACCTCCCTCACTCTTATATCCTTCCTGTATTTTCTCTTTACAATTACATAGTCTATTAGATGCCACTGCTTGTTGCAAGAGTGTGTCCATGGTGTTTTGTTGCATTTAGGTAAATGGAAGGTGGTGTTGGTGATGATAATCATGATGGTGGTGATGGTGGCTATGAGACACATAAGTCCTCAGTCGTGACTATTGCTGTTGCTATTTTTTTTTTTTTTTGCTTTTTGGAGGGCAATTGGGGTTAAGTAACTTGCCCAAGTTTACAC
Source organism: Petaurus breviceps papuanus (assembly GCF_028583685.1). NCBI lineage: Eukaryota > Metazoa > Chordata > Mammalia > Diprotodontia > Petauridae > Petaurus > Petaurus breviceps. The sequence goes on from NW_027185664.1 coordinate 6,665,869, forward strand.
CACTAGTTTTTTTGTGTGTGGGTGTTAAGTGTCTGAGGCCGGAACCGAACTCAGGTTCTCCTGACGCTGGGGCCAGCGCTTTGCTCACTGCGCCACCTAGCCGCCCCCTGCTGTTGCTGTTTCTGAAAGAACTCCCTGCCACATCTGATAGTCGGTCCTTCTCTTGTATTCAAGTCACCCAGAATGACAAGCTTGTCCTCATTTGCCACATTGATGATGAGAGTCTCCACTTCTTCATAAAATTTTTCTTTGTCATATGTCATCAGGGTTCACCAGGGTGGGAGCAAAGGCAAAGGTAATGATGAAGTCATTCATAGACTTAACCCCTCCCAGTTAAATATTCACATTCAACAAAAGTGGTGACCTCAGGGCAAGGTGACTGTCAGGAGACTGGAAGTTAACAGATTAGAGTACTTCTCTGAGCATGAACAGTTTGTTGCTGACCTGGAAGGAAAGCTGAGTCAGTGTACAGCAATAGTGGAGTAGAAACGGAATGGGTAGTTTTCAGAGACTTGGTGTACATCATCCATATTTGCTCATTTGGACCAGAACTCTCACAAACAGCAGGACTGGTTTATGAAAATGATGGGAAAATTCAGAAATTGCTAAAACAAACAAACCCAAAAACCCCAAGAACTCCACAGGGCTTACCATCGGGATAGTTTCTAAGTCTCTAATAAGGCACCATTTAATTTTATCAAAATTAAAGGGCAACCAAAGCTTAGACAGATGAAGGAGTTTTTACTTAGTAAGAAGATAGATAAGATTCAGTATTACGCCAACAACAATAATCCAAAGCACTTCTGTGATGCCCTGAAGACTATTTATGGACAAAGACCTGTGGCACATTTCAACTACACGGTATGCTGGAGCCACACTGATCAGTGCTAAAGACGCCACCCTAGAGAGATGGGCTGAACATTCCCATCGGGTTCTTAATTGACTGTCATCAACCAATATGGAAGCCACTGACCATATAACTCAGTTGAAGTCAATCCCTCTCTGGCCAAGTTTCCAACTGACGAAAAGGTATTAAATGTCATTAGGCTTCTCTCATATAGCAAAGTCCCTGATGCTAATTCCATTGCAGCAGAGATCTACAAGACAGGAATCCACTGCTCCTACAGAAGCTAACAAATCTTTCAGGTTACATGGCAAAAGGAGATCAAGGCTGCCTCCATTGTCCATCTCTATAAAGGTAAAGGAAATAGATTGTCCCCTAACACTCATGTAGCAGGGGAAGGGGGTCCTCTCTCTTAGTCAATCCTGGCAAGCTTCTTCTTAGGGTTCTCCTTAATAGGCTGACCCTTCACCTGGAAGATGGTCATCTCCCTGGGAGCCAGGGCAGCTTCAGAAAGGGTTGGGGAATGGTCAATAATGGCTTTGCTGCCTAACAACTCTAGTAGGAATTCCAGGAGCAGAACAGGTCTGTTCACAACATTAGTTGACTTAACCAAGGCCTTTGATCATGTTAATCATGAGGGTTTGTGGAAGATCATGGCAAAACGTGGTTACACAGAGAAGTTGATCAGTTTTTGTACATCAGTTTCATAATGGCAGGATTGCTTGGCTTCTGGATAATGGATGATGCTCTCACATTTTTCTAGTCACCAGTGGAGTGAAGCAGGGCTGTGTGCTTGCTCTCAGGCTTTTTAGCAAGACATTTTCTGTGAGGTTGTCAGACACCTTCAATGCAGACAAAAACAACATTTGCACTTATGGCAAACTATTCACCTTGAAAAAGCTACAAGCCACAACTAAAGTAAATGAAGGGTTGGTGTGTGACTTTTTGTTTGTAAGTGATTCTTCACTCCATGCAGCTTCTTAAGCTGAGCTGCAACAAAGTGTGGATCAATTCTCTACTCCACCAACCAGCACTACACCATCAGTTACAGTAAATGGAGAAATTCTGAATGCTGTGAATAAGCTTGCTTATGTTGGCAGTATACTTTCCAGGGATGTATATATAGATGATAAGCTTGACACACACCTTGTCAGAGATAGTTTAGTGTTCGGGAGACTCCAAAAGAAAATGTGGGAGAAAAGAGGTATTAGACTGCTTACCAAACTAAAGGTCTACAAAGCTGTTGTGCTGACTTCATTGTTGTATGCCTATGTGACCTGGACAGCTTACCAATGCCATGCCCGTTCAGGAAACTGAATCACTTCCATTTGAATTGTCTTAGGAAGACTCTGAAAGTATCTGGAAAGATAAAGAATCAGACACTGAGGTCCTTTCCTGAGCTAAACTGCCAAGCATTCAAACTCCCCTACAGAGAACTCAATGCTGATGGGCTAGTCATGTAACCTGAATGCCAAAAGCATATTTACCTAAAGGATTATTTTATGGAAAACTCGCAGAAGGCAGGCCCCTACATAGAGGTCATATAAAGATTCTCTCAAGGTTTATCTGAAGAACTTTAGTATCAATTGTGAGACATGGGAGGCACTGGCACAGGACCACCTGGGGTGGCACACTCACATAAAAGAAGGCACTATGCTCTATGAGCAAAACAATTGCAGCAGCACAAAGGAAACGTGAGATACACCAATCTAGAGACATATCTATTCCAAATGGTCAAATAGACTATTTGTGATCAACCTATGGTAGAGCCTTCTGAGCTCATACTGAACTGATCAGCCACAGTCAAATACACTGCACATCATGATGTCATTGGTCATGCTCCAGTAGAAAGGATAAACAACAATATTATTCTATCATCATTATTATTGTAGGGGTGATTTAGTGGCACAGTGAATAGAGCACAGGCCCTAGAGTCAGGAGGATGTGAGTTCAAATACGGCCTTAGACACTTAACACTTACTAGCTGTGTGACCTTGGGCAAGTCACTTAACTCCACTTGCCCTGCCTTCCCCCTCCAAAAAGCAAAACAAAAAACAAATAAAACACATTATTATTACTGTGCCTATATTGCTGAGAATCTTTCTTGATTCTCCAGAGATAAAGGGAAACATGTGGTAAATGCTATAGAATCATATAGCCCAACTAATCAGCAGTCATTAATTAAGCATCTATTTAGTGCTATGATTGACCTAGGCACTCCAGGGGATATAAAAGAAGTATAAGTCATGGCCCTTGCATTCAGTGAACTTAAAATCTACCTGGAGAGTAGAAGCAAAATAGCACAAGGTAATTAAACCATGGTACCAATATGTGTATGGCACATCTTCCCAGTGATGACTGCCCCCAGGCCACTTGCATTCAGGGTTACATTACTATTCCTTCTTCCTTTTCCTGACCTGACAACAGCAAAGGGGTCCCTACTGACTTCTCCCACCTCCTTCACTTAATTGATTTTTTTTCCTCAAGGACAAATTCAGTCAGGGAGACAAAGATTGCATAGAAACAATTAAGGGCAAAAGTATGACTTGGCAGGCAAGATCACACATTTCTAGAAGGGTATATGGGTGAAATACAATTAAAAGCTCCTCCATCTTTATTTTGCTTTGAAAAATAATCAGCTTTGGACCACATGTTTCTTTTATCCTGGATGGAGGGTTGAGATTAATTAAATAACTTTGTGAAAGAGGATCCTAGTTGACTCAGAGTCATCATTATGTGTAAATATATTTGCCACATACCGTGTTTCCCCGATAATAAGACACTGTCTTTTTTTTTTTGGACAGAAAAACACCAGAGGGCTTATTTTCAGGGGAGGGCTTATTTTAATGAACATTGACAGCAATTTTAATAAACAGGTAAATGTGAACAAAAAAAATGTACCTTTATTCAATAAGCAAATCACTGGGGAAGAACAGGATGACGCGCTCACTGCTGCAGCTCTGATTGGATGCAGCTCAGAGCGTGGCGTGCGTTTCACGGGGGGGCGGTGCATACAGAGGGTACCATAATGTAGCGTGTAGCGCAGGGGATCACCTTCACTACAGTAGCAATCTCAATAGGGGGAGGGCTTATTTTAGAGGAATCTTACACAGTAAGGGGAGGGCTTATTTTTGGGATAGGTCTTATTATCGGGGAAACACGGTAGTGTCTGGCAAAGAGTAAGCAATTAATAAATGCTTTTTGCTAGATAAATGATCAGCTTTCAAAAATTGTAGGGATGGGGAGCAGAGTCAAGATGGCAGAGTAGAAACAGGACCTCTGCACAGCTCCAGCTCTCAGCACCTCCAATCCATGTAAAAAATGACTCTATACAAACTTTGGAGCTACAGAACCCACAAAATGACAGAGAGAAGCTAACTTCCTGCTGAAGGCAGTTCAGAAGGCTGGCAGGAAGCGGCCAACACAGTATGTTGGGAGTCAAGCCCAGTCCCGTGCAAGCCCAATGTTTTAGCCTCAGGGTGGCCACAACCAGTCCCTGCTGGAGGGACTTCAGATCACCAGCAACTGTGGCAGTTTCCAGAATTATCAACCCATAAATGCTAAGGACAAAGTGAAAAGTCAGTGCAGTGAAGACTTTGGGATCCGGGAGTTTAGGAGCGAGGTCTGGCCTTTACCCCCTGTAGGGAGAAGCAGTCGAGGTGTTGCAACCATGCAGGCACCGCCGCATGGATGCTTCAGAGCTCCTGGACTGCAGATTGAAGGGTGACCAAGCAGCCAGTCTGAGGGGTAATCTCTCTTGCTTTAACCTGCTTGGATCTGGATCTGGGGTGGAGGTCCTGGAGTGAATGACCAGTGTGCCAGAGCTTGTGGAGGTTTTAGAGAGGGCACCCAACTAATAGCTCCAGAAGCTGAGAAAACCCCAGCTATTGGGACAAAGCACCCCTTTCTGGTAACAGAGTTCTACTGTGGCAAAAAGCTCAAAAGTAATTGAGTGGCAACATGAGCAATCAAAGGAAGCAAAGCAAGCAGAGCAAACCAACATTAGACTCCTATTTGGGGGGCAAAAAGAATCAAAGCATGGAACAGGAGGAAGACAGTAAAGTCAGAACTCCTGCACCAAAAGTTTCCAAGAAAAATATGAGCTGGTTACAGGCCATAGATGACCTTAAGAAGGATTTTGAAAACCAAATAAGAGAAATGGAGGAAAAATTGGGAAGAGAAATGAGAATGATGCAAGAGAATTATGAAATGAGAGTCAACAACCTGACTGAAGAAAATAACACCTTAAAAAATAGACTAACTCAGGGGCATCTAGGTGACATAGTGAATAGAGTGCCGGCCCTGGAGTCAGGAGGACCCGAGTTCAAATCCAGTCTCAGACACTAGATGTGTAACCTTGGGCAGGTCACTTAAGCACAATTGCCCTACCTTCTCCCCTCCAAAAAGAAAAAAAAATAGACTAACTCAAATGGCAAAAGAGGCTCGAAAAGCCAATGAGGAGAAAAATGCCTTAAAAAGCTGAATTTCCCAGATGGAAATAGAATCTCAAAAGCTCACTGAAGAAAATCATTCCTTCAGAATTAGATTGGAGCAAATGGAAGCTAGTAACTGTATGAGAAATCAAGATATTATTAAACAGATCCAAACAAATGAAAAAATAGAAGGCAATGTGAAATATCGCATTGGAAAAACCACTGACCTGGAAAATAGATCCAGGAGAGATAATTTAAAAATTATTGGACTACCTGAAAGCCATGTGCTTATTGTCATATTGAAAGCAAGCATCCCAGCATCCCCAGGGTGACTGCCAACACAGGTTCTTAGATCTGCTTTTCTAAAGGAAAGCAACTCAAAATGAGTTAACAAGCTTACTTTAATCAATCAAACATATATCATTTACCTAGTTCAGGGGGAAAAGGTCAGCACCCCGAACTTCAGAGTATACAGACATAAGTTACAAGACAGAGAAAGAGATCAAGCTGACAGACTTCCAAACTGTCCAACCATTACATCCATACTAAATCACAGTTACCAGAGAGGGAAGCATCAACATCTGTGTTTTTGAAAGCCAAGGGGCTCTCAATGGCTACCCAGAGTCTCATCTGGTCAAATCACCAATACTTCTCAAAGTGAGCCCCAAAGCAAAGCTTCACAGCAGGGCTTATATAGCCTTCTCCTGGCTCAGAGAATGTAACAACCCTCTTGACCCACTGCCCAATCACAGAGCACCAAGGTGTGGGCATTCCTGAAAAACAAGCCTCCCACCACAGCCTCCAAGTGCACTTAACCTAGGGGCAGGAAGTTCTTAAAAATTTACATTCTTATAACACCATGATCAATAAAAAGGACCTAGAAATCATCCTTTAAGAAATTCTCAAGGAAAAATTGCCCTGATGTTTTAGAACCAGAGGGCAAAATAGAGGTTGGAAGTATCCACCAATCACCTCCTGAAAAATATCCCCAAAAGAAAACTCTTAGGAATATTATAGCCAGGTTCCAGAGTTCCCAGATCAAGGAGAAAATATTACAAGCAGCCAGGAAGAAACAATTTGAATATTGTGGAAACACAATCAGGATAACACAGGATCTGGCAGCTTCTACCCTGAGGGATCGAAGGGCTTGGAATATGATATTCCAGATGTCAAAGGAGCTGGGATTAAAACCAAGAATCCCCTACCCAGCAAAACTGAGTATCATGTTTCAGGGGAAAATATGGTCATTCAATGGAATAGAGGACTTTTAAGCATTCTTGATGAAAAAAAAAAACAGAGTTGAATAGAAAAGTTGACATTCAGATACAAGAAGCAAGAGAAGCATGAGAAGGTAAACAGGGAAAAGAAATCATAAGGAACTTATCAAAGTTGAACTATTTACATTACTACATGGAAAAATGATAATTGTAGCTTATGAAACTTCTCAGTATGAGAATAGTTGACGGGAATAGAAATGTATGTATATATACATACATATATACATATGTCTATATATGAGGGTATATGGGCATATGAATACATATGTGAATGTGTGTATATATGTGAAAATCTATACATAGACAGAGGGCACAGGACCAATTGAATAGGAAGAGATGATACTTAAGAGGTGAGAGGGGCACATAATGAGAGGAGGTGGGAAGAGACAGAATGGGGTAAATTATCTCATATAGAAGAGGCAAGGGAAAAACTGTTACAATGGAGGGGAAGAACAGGAAGGCAAAAGGGAATGAGTCAACCTTATTCTCATTGAATTTGTCTTAGGGAGGGAATGGCATACACACTAAATAGGGTATCTCACCCTGCAGGAGAGTAGGGGGGAAGGGAATGAGAGGGGGATGATGGAAGGGAGGGCAGGATGGGGGGGAGGGAAGTTGGAAGTACCCACTTTTGAAAAGAGACAGGATCAAAGTAGACAACAGAACAAGTGGGGTGGGGGAATAAGATGGAGGGAAATATAGCCAGTCTTTTACAATATATCCAATATGGAAATGTTTTGCATAACTATACATGTACAACCTATATTGAATTGCTTATCTTCTCAGTAAGGGTAGGTAATGAGGAAGGAAGGGAATGAATCTTGAATTCAAAGTTTTAAAATCAAATGTTTAAAAATGTATAGTAGTAGTAGTAGTAGTGTTTTACATGTAATAAGATATACAGCCACTGTGCCCTACTAGAAAGTTGAAGTGGGTATGGGAGAGAACAGATTGGGGTAGGGAGTATTCAGTGGGATCACTGTTTTGGGGTGGTGGGTAGGGAAAAAATGTGGAGAAAATTTGTAACTCAAAATATTGTGGAAATGAATGATGTAAACAAAAATCGTAGGGATGGAGCCTAAACCTATGATTTCATTGGTATACAGGAGTGGGGAACCTGTAGTCTTGAGGCCACATGTGGCCCTCTAGGTCCTCAAGTTGGATTGGATTCAAAGGGCTGCACTTAAGGACCTAATGGTGTATATGTGGCCTCGAGGCCATAGGTTCTCCACCTCTGGTAGAACAACAGTTCTGAACATGCAGTCCATGGACTCCTGAGAGTCCCCATGATCCTTTCAATAGGTCTGTGAGGTAATGATGATTTTCATAATAATGGTAAGATGTTATTTGACTATCAAAAATATTCCTCCCTTTTCCAACTACATATCTGTTTCGAGCTAAAATTTTACCAAGACTTTTGGGACTCCCTACACTGTAACCACTACAGAATGAATACAGAAGCAAATAAGAGAATCCAACTGTCTCATATTAAGCTAGATATTAAAGAGATTAAGTAAATGGGTTTTCTTCAAGGCTATCTAATGCCAAAGGACTCAGGATCAGGTCCCTCCCACTTTGCTATGCAGTAATTCTGTTTCTATAGAATTGTCAATCCCCTGTAGAGGGCTCCATTTGATGGTGATCATAAAACAGGCATGAAAATGAGTAACAGTGAAGGAAGGGACAGAAGGAGTAGAGTGGAAGAAGAAAGTCCTCTTGCCCATCATTAACTATATCTGCAAGCCAGGTTTGGGGGGCAACAGATACTCCTGGTAGATGCTGCTTAGAGGATCTCCTGTCCCCTCTCTGGCATCACCAGCCTGCTGTTGCAGAATCATCCCTTGGAGATACAGGACTCAGACGAAATCACACCACTCCCACAACACCCTGAGTAATTATCCAGGTAAAATAATAGATGACATTTATGTGTTTGCAAAACACTTTACATGCATCATCTCATTTGAGCCTTATAGCATCTCTGTAAGGTGGGTATTATTATTATCACCCCCATTTTATGGATGAAGAAATTGAGGCTCAAGAGAGACTTGCCCAAGGTCGCACAGCTAGAAAGCATATGAGGTAACATTGGAACTCAAAACTTTCTGCTTCAAGTTTATCTACACACTAACACACTATATTGCACTGCCTCCTGAATATGAAGAACAATCTAGACCAATAAAGGAAGAAGGATAATAATTAAAGGGGGGGGGAGTGACATGCATTCTGAGAGAGGTCCATAAAGAGGGATGGACATTCAGGCAGCCAACTTCCATTGAATGAAGGGTTTCAAACCAATTTCTGGATGTATATAAATCCTTTTTAGCTTTAAGCGATTTGCTAGCTTCTTTTTCCTGGGCAATTTTTCCTTTCAGTCATTGTCATAAGCCACTTTGTCATTGAAGCACCACGCACACCCTCCATGGAAACTTTCTGCCAAAGTTCAGAGCCCAGCGATGGGAGCTAACAGTACCATTCTGGACAGCTTTGTGCTGCAGTCAGGCACTGTGGAAAATGCCTGGGACCACATTATATAAAAGCATTCTGTTCTAATACCTGATGGAGGAAGCAAACATGCCTGAGACACATTCATACTCACTGAAAGCAGTCACCTGACCTTTTAATCCAAAAGGCGAACATTTAGTTCACCATGCCAAAGCATCCAAAACATAAGTCCACATCTATTGTTGATATCATCCCTAGCAAAGAAGGTGGGGCAGGTGAGCTGAGGGGCCAGCAAACAGGGGATTGGTAGCTCTCAGGCTGGTGTTGGTCTCATGCCCATTCAGAGGCTCTCTACAGGTAATAGATAAAAGCAGAGAGACCCACAGCCTCTGGTTTGGTTCTCTTTGACTGGCCCATTACAGGACTGATTGCAAAAACTGACTCTTACAGAGACATTACCTATTACTTATTCTCTAGGGGTTGCCTGTGTCAGGGGTCAAGGGTCCTAAATAGTCAGAACCTGAGGCATCTTGATGACTGAAATCTCCTGCATGTCCTGTATTCTCATTAATGACATGGTAAGTTCTCATGGGTCAAGCAGAGATGACTATGGTTCTAGCCATTTCTCCCTTAAAATATAGCTTCTGCTGAAAGTTATGGCCCCTGTCGCTCCTTCTCCCTTCACACACATATACAACCCCTTCAGTGACTAGGCGGTGCAGTGAATCAAATATTGGGCTTAGAGTCAGGAAGACCTGAGTTCAAATCCAGCCTCAGACACTTACTAGCTATGTAACTCTGGGCAGATCACTTAGCCTCAGTTTCCCCAACTATAAAATTGGGTCAATAACAGTACCTGTCCCCTAAAGTTGCTGTGAGGATGAAACAAGATAATATTTGTAAAGTGCTTAGCACAGGGTAGATGTTTAATAATGCTTACTCAATTCCCTTCCCTTTTGCCTTTCTTCTTCCATATTTAAACCCAGAATTTGGACTCCCTTCAATTACATCTCCCCTTTCTTAGTTCCTCTCATCAGATAGTCCTATTGCCTTTGAGTGGATGCTTTCCATGCAAAACATCAGGATCTTATTAGACTTGCTGATGTGATTATCAGTAGCCATTCACTATTTATATACCTGGTCCATTTCAGAGGATTACATCCAAAATAGCCCTTGACCTTGTTTGCAGGAGGAATTATATACAGAAACTCTGCAGCACAACCTTCAGGGAGATGCATTTTTGGTAATGGCTCTCCTATTATTACAGGAGCCAAAGTCAAAGCCAGGAAGGAGAAGTTAAATCCCTGGTGGCCTATGCTGTCATCTTTTCACCCAACTCAGAGGCTGTCCATAAAGGCTCTTGAACAAATAGAGTCACTCATCCTGGAGTTACCCTAACCAGGAAGCTTGTACTAGAGGAAAGAGGATTGGACCTGGAATCACACAGACTGGGATTCAAACCCAACCTCTGCCTCTAACTAGGCAACCAGAGACAAGTCACTTTTCCTCTCTGAGTCTTATTTCTTCATCTATAAAAGAGGAAATACTAATTCACGTAGTTCTAATATCACACAGCTATTATGAAATGTAAATGCAGTATTGCATGTAAAATCCATTGTAGACCTCTTACATAATATAATTATTATATGTGATATGTAATATATAATTATATAATATAATATAAACATAATACAAATGTCCATTTTTTAAATTATTTAAACTACAGAGTAGTGTTCTGGGAAATTCTGAGATTTGTTTTCTCTTTCTTCACTTTTCTGCTCATAGCTACGGTCTGCAGCCAGAGTCTGCCTTATGAGTAAGCAATCTTCCCCTGTGGAGGGAGTAAAAGGCTGCTAAAAAGTATCCAGCATCCAAAAACTCTCTTCCTACAACCATTTGCAAAAATCCCTGAAAACCTGCAATTTGATCCTAATTTCTTTGGATCTTGAGTTAGTATCTTCAAAAGTCCCATCTCAAAATGGAAATACTTTTGGAAGGGAAACATCTTAAACACCTTAAGCTAACAGCATAGAAGGAATTAGTTGAAAACAGCTGAGAACAAGAGAAGTGGGGAAGGTGTTCAGGGCACAAAAATAGGAATGAAGAGCATTGAAAAGGTAGGTAGAGCTCACTAAAGTCAACTGTCATCCATGTTACAACCTTGCTGTGGGTTATTCTCGACCCTTATGGTCAAACCCCAAATAGGAGAGAAGCCAAATGCCCCTGCTAGTGTTTCCAAATCTTTCTACAAAGTAACCTTTATACCTAAGAGATCCAGGGGCCCACCCAGTGACCTTCAGAGATAGGCTGCTAGGGAGTCATACAATACAGCCAGAAAGCAAAATTTCTGTAGAATTTTCTGTATTCTAAAAAAAAACCCAAACTGTCACATCCATGACATTGGTTGATGTTGGGACACCTTTTTTGAGAGAGCCAGAGCAGCAGTTGACAATCAAAGAAACCTGTGAAGATTTTTATGAACTGAGCCAAGGGGAGTGATCAGAACCAGGAAGACAATTTATGCAAGAGCAATTACATCATAAAGACAAAAAACTTTGAAAGACAACTCTGGTCAATTAGATGACTTACTACATATCTAGAGAATTGATGGTGAAGCATGCTATCTACATCCTGACAAAGACAAAGAGCTGATGGAATCATGGTAAGGAATATTGGGGGGGAGGGGAGAATGGACAAGGCCAATGTGGGAATTTGGTGAGTTTTGGCTACTTATTTTGCTTGATATTGATTATGAGTTTTGTTTTTCATTTTTTAATGGAGGTGTGAGAAAGAGAAGAAATAAATGTTTGTTAATTGAAAATAAAAGTTCAAAAATAGATTTGGAAGGGAAAAATAAAAATAAATTTTATGTAGTGAAGAAAGAGATACTTGAGTTACAATTCTGCTACTTATTGGCTATGTGTCTCTGGGCCCTTAATCACAGTGAACTTTAGTTTTCTCCTCTACAAAATAAAGATAATGGTTGTACTATCTACCTCAGGTATCATTGTCAGGTTCAAATGAGAGAATGTTCATAAAACTTCTTGTAAAATATAAAGCAGAATATGAATTGTCAGCTCCTATAATTTGGGGTATGTTATAAGGGATCTGACTTTGTTAGTCAGTCAGCAATCATTTATTAAGTATTTACTATATGCCAGGCATTGTACTAAATTGGGGTGGGGGGGGGGGGATTAGGGCACAAATATAAGGAAAAAACAGTCTTATCTTTAAGGTAGACCCTTAAGGAGCTTATGTTCTAATGGGAGGAGATAGATAACAAATAAAAGAAAACTGAAAATAAGAAAAGGAAGTGGGAAAAAAGTGAAAGTAGCCTGCCTGGGGGAAGCTAGGTGGTACAGTGAATAGAGCACCAGCCTTGGAGTCAGGAGGACCTGAGTTCAAATTTGAACTCAGACATTTAATACTTACTAGCTGTGTGGCCTTGGGCAAATCACTTAAACGCCAATTTCTCTGCCTTTCCCCCTCCAAAAAAAGAAAGAAAGAAAGTACCCTGCCTGGGGCATACAGTCTGATGAGAAAGCAAGACATGCCTGGCTTGGGCACCCTCCCTAAATGGAGGTTTTGATAGGAACCATCCATTCAGAAGGGGTGTCAGAAGCTTTAAGTTATTTCAAAGGCATTTATTAAGTGCCTTCTATGTGACAAACACTGTACTAAACGGAGATTAAAATGAAAAACAATCCCTGCCCTTATGCTCTATGGGCGAAGTAACATATATAAAAACAAAGGGATTGGGGTGGGAGGGAGAGAGGAGCTCCAGCCCCTGGGAAGATGGAGGAAAGGGCTCAGGAAGTGGTCTTGGAGCAAGCATCTGAAAGGGAGCTCAGCATCCAGGAGCTGGAGATGAGAAGAGAATGCATTACGCATGCGGATATGAGAGCCTAGGCCAAAACGTGGAAATGGAAAATGGAGTATACATATACAGGAAAGGGCAATGTGCAATTCAGTCTGGAACAACAGGTGAGCTAGACTGTGGGTAGTTTTAAAAGGGGGCAGTTAGGTGGCACAGTGGATAGAGGGCATGAATTCAAGTCTGATCTCAGACACTAGTTGTGTGACCCTGGGCAAGTCATTTAACCCTATTTGCCTCAGTTTCCTCACCTGTAAAATGAGCTGGAGAAGGAAACAGCAAACCACTCTAGTATCTGTGCCAAGAAAACCCCAAATGGGGTCACAGAGAGTCAGACATGACTGAAGAACAATAGTTTTAGAAGCAAACGGAAGAATTCAAATGTTATCCTAGAGACATTAAGGAGCTACTGAAACATCTTGAACAGAAGACTTCCCCAGGCTTTCCTATGGCCAATCTGGCAGTTAATAAAAGGTATTTTAAAGGAGGGGAGGCTAGATGAAGAGTGCCAAAGTAGGAGGCTGGTGCAAAGACTAAGTGACTTGCCCAATACTGCCCAGCTAGTGAATGATGGAATGAGATGCCCTATGTGATGTGGCTGCCCTGAGACCCTGCTGAGCTGCTTCTCTGCTCCACCGAGTGTGTCCATACCCAGCCCTGCATGTGTGCCCAGTTCATATGCAACAACGGAGGCCACCAGGACATGGAACAAGGAGAGGGGCAAAGGCAGAGACAGATGACAAGCTATGATTAACTGATTTCATTGTCCAACAGATTTAATCCAAATTTCTTTACAGCCTGGCTCTCCTTAATCTGACCCAATCTTACTTTATTGTTTTGTTGATTGTCTTGACTTAAGAAAGCAATGGAGGGGCAGCTAGGTGGTGCAGTGGATAGAGCACCAGCCCTGGGGTTCAAATTTGGCCTCAGACACTTACTAGCTATGTGACCCTGGGCAAGTCACTTAACCCTGATTGCCTCCAACATGGGCAAAAGTGATGGAGAAAATGTCTAGTGAAGGTTAAACTTAAAAATGTGTTGGTCATAGATTTTTTTTTTCAGAGTGGGTTTTTAAACATTAGTCAGCACACCCTGGCCCACCCCCATCTCTCTCTAATTGTCTCCTGCCAATCCAAATCCCCAGTGCTGACATTTACCCTCAAGGAGCAGGGGAGCCCCTCAGGGCAGACTTTACCACATAGTGGAAAGGAGGCTGGACCTGTAGTCTGGAGGTCCCTTTTTTGCTTCTTTCTAAGTCATTTACTGTTCATTCTTCAAGGCCCATCTTAAGTTCCTCTTCTTCTGTGAAGCCTCCCTGGTCTGATCGTAGTTGCTTTTCCTTCCTTCTGGAAGAGGACTAATGACATCAGCAGGATGACATCTTGACTTGCAAGTGAGTTGGACTTAAGTGAGGGAGGGCTGTGCAAACTCAGCCTCACTCTCTTCTCCAGAGTCATTGGAGTCCAGTGGCAAGACAAAGGTCAGGATCCCCAGCGGCAGCTCTGGATTCAGTCGAAGACCTTGGCCTTTTCAAGCTAATGTCTTTCCCCATTTCAGTGTGTCTGAGGCAATGCTCATTCAATAGCTAAAAACAAGGTGAGCATTGAGGCAGGTGATGGTCTAGTTTGCTTTGCCAAAAGAATCAGCCTGGGAGGACCATCACCGCTGAGCTCTGTCCTGCATGACCCCCCTAGCATTCATCTGCCTGCCCTCCATGCTCAATGGTAGTGACTCGTGTTAGCATTTCTATCATGCTTGTTGGGGCTGTTCTACAATGAATTCTCAAGACTTGTATCTCTCTTGTCTCTCCAGTAAAACTGCAAACCCTCTGAGGATATTGAGCATATTTTCCCCATTTCTTGTCTGCCCCGCCCTCACCCATAGAATGCCAGCACCCATGATGCAAAGAGAATGCTCAGTAAAAAACCTTACTAAAGCTTACTTTAGGCTTAAATGACACGCCAGAGGCCTTTTTTTCTGCAACTCTCCTCTTCCTCCTCCCTCATGATTTCTTTTTATTCCTCCCATTGAAAGCCATCATTATTTCTCTTCCTCTCTTTGTAGGGTTATAGATTTAGACCTGGGAAGGACTCTCAGGGTCATCTAGTTCAGCTTCTCAAGTTGCAGATGAGCAGAATGGGTCCCCTAGAGGTGAAACAACTTATCTAAGGTCACACAAGCACTTTGGTAAGCAGCAGGATAGGGACTTGAACCCAGGTTTCCTCACTCCAAAGAAAGGATCCTTTCTTTCATACCCTCTTCTTTCACTCTTTGTCTCTCTCCTTCACAGTCCCAATTCTTCCTCCACCTCTCTCTCTCTACTCCCCTGTCTTCTATCTTCTTCCTCTTTCTCATTTCCTTTCACACCATCTCTATTGAATATCAGCCCTGGTCTGCCTCTGACACTGGACCCCTGGGGCAACAATGAGAAGCTGCCCTGGCCTTTTTGCTATTTCCTGAGTCTGGCAGGAGGACCTTGCACTACTGCCTGCATCCAGGACACAACTAGAGATAGAAAGACCCAGAGAGAGAGCGAGAGAGAGAGACGCCAACAAGCTGGCATTATTCAGAAATACTAGATCCATTTAAATCGAGGGCTAACTGATTCCCTTCATTAAAAATGTTGGTTCCCTCCTCCCCCTATGCCCATCCCCCAGCACCTTACATTGCAAACCCAAGTTCACAGCTCATTGCTTCCTTGCACACAGGGTTTAGGCAATGCTATAAAACATATGCCTAGATCTGCTTGGCTTCTTCAAGTATTGATCATATTTCTGAATTTTCCATTTCGGTTTTTTTCTTGCCATGATTTATTTTGGACAAAAGAAGGCAAGCAGTTTTCCCTCACTCTTCCTCATCTCCTTGACTTTACCCTCATCCTCACCTACATAGTAAAAAGGGGGGGCAGGGGAAGGGAATTCTAAAACCCTAGAGCTGAGAGATCACCTTAGATCATGTTGTACAATCTCCTCATTACACAGAAGAAGATGAGAGAAATGATATGAGTAGCAATCACATTGTGAGGGAGGGGGAAAGAGTCCACTCAGCAGGAGGAGTCAATGTAGAGAAGAGGGCTCAAGCATTTATTAAGTGCCTACTGTGTGTGCCAGGACAATGCTAAGCACTTTTTACAAACATTAACTTCCGATCCTCACAACAATACTGGCAAGTAGGTGCTTTAATTATCTCCATTTTGGGGCAGCTAGGTGGCACAGTGAGTAAAGCGCCGGCCCTGGAGTCAGGAGAACCCAAGTTTGGTTCTGGCCTCAGACACTTACACACACACACACACACACACACACACACACACACACACACACACACACAACTAGCTGTGTAACCTTGGGCAAGTTACTTAACCCCAACTGCCCTCCAAAAAGAAAAAAAAATTATCCCCATTTTACAGTTGAGGAAACTGAGACAAATAGAGGTTAAGCAACTTTATCAAGGTCACACAGCTAATAAGTGTCTGAATCCAGATTTGAACTCAGGTCTCCCCTACTCCTGGTGCAGCCTTCCAATACACTGTGCCACTAACTGTGTGGAGAGCAGCTAAGGGTTCTGTGACTATCTGAAGCATGTAAAGAAGATAGACTCTCCCCAAGAGATGCCACCCACTTTTTTGGGAGGAGGGGGGAAGGCAGGGCAATTGGGTTTAAGTGACTTGCCCAAGGTCACACAGCTAGTAAAGTGTTAAGTGTCTGAGGCCGAATTTGAACTCAGGTCCTCTTGACTCCAGGGCAGGTGCTCTATTCACTACACTACTTAGCCGCCCCTGCCACCTGCTTCTTAAGCTGCTTCCCCAAATGACAGAAATATTTCCTTTTCTCAGTGCATTAGAAGATAGAATAACCTATGAAGCAATAAAATTGCCTATCTTTCTCTCCCATTAGCATAGAGATGGCATAAGGAAAGGGAAAATACTGGACTCCAGCCTCAGGGTTCGAAAGTTAATTTGGGGATTGAAATGAAAGTGATGACTGTGTGTGCTGTTAACTGATCCTTACTGCTTCATGAAATTACAAAGCTTTTCCTAATAAAATTAAACTATGTTGGGGCAGCTAGATGGTGCAGTGAATAGAGCACCAGCCCTGGAGTCCGAAGGACCTGAGTTCAAATCTGGCCTCAGACACTTGACACACTACCATCCATATTACCTGGGGTAAGTCACTTAACCCTAATTGCCCTGCATTCCCTCCTCCAAAAAAGGCAAAAAAATTTTAAATTATGTTGCTTTTTTAATTACATGAGGTCTAAGGGAATTTCAGTGACTTAATCTAAATTGGAGTTTCCAGTAGATGGGGGCTAATACAAGTATGGATTGAGTTTGAACCCTAAACAGATTATAGGGAAAAAAAAACAGCAAAGTTGTTGTGGGAAGACTCCACCCACATGACACTTGTTACCTAGGCAAAGGCAGACTGTTCTGTTGAGGTATTTGGAGATGCCTGTAATCCAGTTGTGGGCTTTCCTTTTTCAGGCAAAATAACTATAATTTCTTCATTCTTTTTTTCCCCTCTATAAAGTAGTAAGATTTTCCAGTCTTTAAATTTTTAGTTACTCTTTTATCCATATCGTTCTTAGCTCTCAGGCTCAAAACTAGACAGCGTAGTAGCAAAGGCCTTACCAGCATCAAACAAAGCTAATGATGGATGGTTCCCTGGTCAATACATGTCATATTTCTGTTACTGATTTTAGGTATTATATAAAATGATATTGTAGCCATTAGCTCCTGCACCCTCGGGCTAGAGCTCCATCCTTCCCCTTTCCCTATACTGAGCAGTGGTATTCAGGTGTGGCCCACCAGGATCAATTGTGAATTTTCTTCCTGCTCCACCCCATCCCATTCAGTTTTAAACTCACATTTATTTAGCATTTCAGGATTTACATGGTGCTAATAATAAGTCTAGATGTTGAAAGGTCATTTTCTTTGGGGTAGGCCCTCCATTCCATTGTGGACCCACCAAAAAAACATGTCCTAAACCAGGTGTTGACAACTAAGAAAAATTGTATGTCAAGGTTGTGATCCCTTTCCTTTAGGGCAAGGTGGGTGAGTGAGGACCAGAGTACTGAGCAAGCACCAGCTGGTAATTTAGGAGGTAGGTTGGGGTAGAGTTAGTCCCTAATCCTCAATTCTAGGACAGTGGGGGAAGGAGAAGAGGAATTTGACAGTAGTTGGCCTATTCGCCACCATAACATGCCAGGGGTTCCCGATCCCTGGCCTACCCCGTGGCTCCCTCATCTGTTGATGAGAATGTCATGTGAGACAGATTCCAATGCCTTACTGGCGTTTCAGGTAGATTACATCTATTGCTTCCCCCTTATCTACATGGCCTGTCACTCTGTCATAGAAGGAAATTAAATTGGTCCAGTGTGATCTGCTCTCTACATGGCTACCTTCATTGCTCTTCTGGCTGATTGTAAATTGATTGTTTGATTTGTTCTAGCATCTTCCTCAGTGGCCAAGTTAAGCTGACTGGGCTGTAATTAACATGGCTACGCTTTTCCACTTTGTGAAAGATGGGTACCATTTGTGCCTTTTGCTTGGTTTCAGGGACCCAAATAATGGCTCGTTGTTCTGCAATAATGTCTGCCAATATCTTGGGTGCCTTTGGATGTGTGGCATTATGCCCTGCTGATTCAAGTACACTCTGCTCTCTGCAAAGCATTTTCTTCCCTGGTAATGGGAATGTAAATTTTAAAGATCTTCCCTGCCCCTAGGCTAAAGTGCACCAGGAGCCTGGGGTGGGAGGTTTGTTTTTCAGTAGATACTTCTTGATTGGCCAGTGGGTCCACAAGGTTGTTACATTCTCTGAGCCAGGAGAAGGCTATATAAGCCCTGATGTGAGGCTTTGTTTTGAGGCTCACTTTGAGAAGTGTTCTGTGATTTGATCTGGATTCTGGGAAGCTATTGTTGAGAGCCCCCCTCCTCGGCTTTGAAAAACCCAGATGTTGACTTGGTATGGATGTAATGGTTGGACATTTTGGAAACTGTCTATTTGATCTGTTTCTCTGTCTTGATAATTCTGTCTGTATATTCTGAAGTTCGGGGTGCTGACCTTTTTCCCCTGAACTAGGTAACAATACATATTAGACTGATTAAAGTAAGCTTGTTAACCCATTTTGAGTTGCTTTCCTTTATCAAGGCAGATCCAAGAACCTGTGGTGGCAGCGACCCTGGGGACACTGGGGTGCTTGCTGCTATATCCCTATATCCTCTGCTTCTTTCCTTCCTCTGTCAAGCAAGGCACAAGCTGAAAGCAGGCTCTGCTGCCAGGGAGAGGAACCCTCAGCATGGCAAGTTTAGGAAAGGGAAAAAAGAGGGGAAAACAAACCCATGAAGTCATTATAAGATTTATGTATTTTTATTTTTCAGAATAATTTTTATTTGTGTCTTTTTGTTTTTAAATGTAATTATAGATTCAGTTCCTGCTCCTGGTTATTGAACTTTCCCTTGTAACAATAAAAACCAGTAAAGTGGATATACCAACTATGTCAGAGGGTGTAGAAGAAACTCCGCCCCTTTGCTCTTCTAGTCTCTTTGTCTTTCTGTTGGGGGAGGGGAGAGAAGGGAGAGAGAAGGCTCTGTTCTATTACCTGTTCTCAGAGCCACAATTTATCAGAGTTAAATGTGCTTTTAGTGTCATTTTCATCTATATTATTATAGCCATTGTGTGCATTGTTCTTTTATTTTCCTTATCAGCTCATATAAAACTCCCGTTTCTCCGAATCCCCCATATTCTTCATTTCGAATGGCACAATAATATCCTGTTACATTTATATAATTGTTTGACTATTTTCCAAATGATAGACAACCATTGTTTCCTGTTCTTTGTGCTTCGGGGAATATTTTTGCATAGATGAGACTTTTCTTTGACCTCTTTGTAGTAATTTGCCCGGTAGGAGGATTACTGGGTAAAGGTGTATGAATAGTTCAGTCACTTGTCTTTGCATAATTAAAATCTTTCTCCAGAATAGCTCTATCAACAACATAATACTGTGCTTGCCTGCCTACAATCCCTCCAGCTGACTGTACCTGATTTTTTTTTTCATCTTTACCAATTTGTTAGGTAGAAATCGAAACTTCTAAGTTATTTTAATCTGCATTTCTCCCATTAGTGATTTAGAGCTTTTTTATATTTGACTGTGAATTGTGTGCATTTCTTCTTTTGAAAAATGTTCATGTCCTTTGACCACTGGTGCCATGGATAGAACACTGGACTTGGAATGAGGAAGACCAGGATTCAGATCTCACCTCAGATATTTGCAGACTGTGTGTCCTGGGCAAGTCATCTAACCTCATTTAGCCTCAGTTTCCTCATCCATAAAATCCAAAAAATCAGGTTCAGTTGCTAAAATCTGTTCTAATTTAATTCTATCATCCTCTGATCAGAGGGGGAATGGAGAGACCACCGGACTCAGAGCTAGACAGATCTTAAAGATGATATAGCCCATTTACATTTTATAGAAAAGAACACAGAAGGCCAAAGCTGAAATAACTTTTCCAAGGTCATAGTAATGTTCCAGAGCCAGGATTCCAACCCAGATCATATGTGATATCATTCTTTCCACCATATGCTGCTCTGGCCTCTGTCCATCTGATCCTTCATATGTCACAGATTTAGGACTGGGGGGGAGGGGGGTCTCATACCAACGACTAGCACCTTTGGTATGAGAGCTTGCTGAGTGAGTCCTTCTCAGGGCTGCCCCTCCACCTTTGGTGGCCATTTCCACCCTGCTCTCACCTGTGTCTCCAAGAAGCTGTAGCATGTGCAGTGGCCACGTCTCAATAAAACCATTTCGGCAGATGGGCTAGACCAGGTTGAGGGTAACTGAGAAGCCTCAAACCCAGTGGTGAGGTAGGGGGATGGTACCCCAAGCAGGTGAAGACTTCCATGGTGCCAGGGGCAGATGAGAAGAATTTGTTCCAATGGCCACGAAGGCGGCTGAAGTAGACTCTGTGGGACAATTAGAGCTTGGTCAGACATTGAAAATGCTATCCCAGATCATTGCCAGTCATCTTGACTTTTGTCTTGCCATTGAACTGAAGTGACTCTGGTAGGGTGACGCTTTGCCTCCCTTAAATCCAATCCACTGCAAGTCAAGGCATCAGCCCGAATGTCATTGGTCCTCTTTGAAAATGAAGGACAGACAATGACAATAACAAGAGGTACATATGCAATCTCACTTGATACAACAATCCTGTGAGGCCGGTGCTGTTATGATCCCCATTACACAGAATAGGAAGCTAGGACCGAGAAAGGGTAAGTGACTTGCCCAGGACCACATAGATATCAAGTGTCTGATTTAAACCTGTATCTTTCTGACTCCAATTCCATCAGACTCTGACTACTGTGGCACCTGACCACCTGAGTTAGTCGTGTAAAAGTCAACTGCTTCTCCAAGATTCCTTTGTTTCTATTTCCTTTTTCCCCCTGGGAAGTAAAAAACAATCAGATTTCTATGGCACCTTGAAGGACATGAAGTGCTTTCTTTGCAACAACCATGTGAGAGAGGTAGTATCAATGTTCATAAGTCCACTTTGCAGATGGAAAAAAGGTGGCTCAAATATGGATTGGTTTGCCCGGGTCACAGAGTTAGGGGGCACAGCCAAAACTTGAACCAAGGTGATAGAACCCCATAGGCATTTTTTTCACTCCCTCTTTTCTTAAAAATCTTATTACAATTAGCTTGTGCAGGTCAGATTTTAAACCTACCTTTAAGTCACTGAATTGTAATGT
Source organism: Petaurus breviceps papuanus (assembly GCF_028583685.1). Classification (NCBI taxonomy): domain Eukaryota; kingdom Metazoa; phylum Chordata; class Mammalia; order Diprotodontia; family Petauridae; genus Petaurus; species Petaurus breviceps. Next base: position 6,687,480 of record NW_027185664.1, read on the forward strand.
CAGACAATCTAAATTCAAGCCTCAGCTCCAACGCTTACTAATTGTAGATAGTGAGCACTTAATAAATAGATTGTGTAAGCATAGGCAAGTCATTGATTAGGGATCATAGGGCAGTGGATATGGAGTTGGGAGGGATTTTTCAGGTCTTCCAGTCTAACTCCCTTATTTTACAAACAAGGAAACTGAGGCCCAGAAAGGTTAAGTGATTTACCCAGTGTCACAGAGATAGCAAGTGGCAAAGCCAGGGTTTGAACCCAGGTCCTTTGACTCCAGACTCAATCCTCTTTTTACTATGTAACATTGTATCTCATTATAGAGGAAGTCCCAGTTCAGATTGACCTCGATAACCTGGAGATCCCTGTTACTTTGAAGTGGTAAGAGCCTGGTAGGGTACAAAATGTAAGTATTATTAATCTTTATAAGTAATGTCAGTTTCAATAGCATCTCCCACAGAGTCTATAGCTACTATTTACATTTCTTTAAGAGACGATGATGTTTTGGAGAGCTTCAATTCAACTGTCATTCTATGAATCTATGAGGAAACTGAGTTTAGCTGTCATTCTGGAAGGAATTTTAACTATGATATATGAACAGAGGACAGAGAAAAATGGCTAAGAATCTATTTCCTGAGAGCACCGGGATTAACTCTTATCTTGCAAAGAAGCATGAAGAAAATTCTTGAGAAATTATTGTAATTGGTAACCTGAGAGAACTGAATGGTAGGACTATGTTTCCAGAAATGAGAAGTCAGCAATAGTAGTGACAATTCAAGGTGATTTTGGCTACGATCTTTCTTATGGTTGATATGTCATAAATAATCACTTATGTCATGTTCTCTTGCTTTTTACACTGTTAATAATAGAATTGCAAATAAACTTGATTTTTCTTGAGCCTAGGAGATTAGGGTTCTGATAGATCTAGGTGTATGCGTTGATAGACAGATACAAATTATATGTTGAGAGAGACATGAACAAATACTTATGAGAAAAGAAGTTGGTTTTCTTTCCTGTTTATTAAATATTTCTATTAAATATTATTTAATAAACTAAATTACTTAAACTAATAGCCTTAGGTAATATTTAATAAACTGGGGTGAAGAACAATGATTAATTATTTAATTAATGAGAATGCTTTCATTTTCACATCTAATGAGGAAATATCTGAATGTATCTCTTGATTACTTTAAAATGCCAGGTAAGAATGAATAAGGAAAATGAGCTAACAGTGGGTAGATATGATCTCTAGGCTACCTATACAGGTAATAGACCCTAAACCCTACCACATGCACATACGTGATGCATGAAGAGGTTAAATTGTCATCCAGTATCTGTTAGAAGATGTTCAGCAATGAGGAACTCGCGATTACCTGAGAGAAATCATTCCACTTTGGGGCAAGTCTAATAACTAAAACGTTTTTCCCTACTTCAAGCTGAAATCTGTTCCCTTTTCCATCCATGGCTCCCAGGTCTGCATTTTGGGCCAAACAGACTGATTTCAACCCCTCTTCTCTATGGTAATGATAGTTCTTCTAGTACTTGGGACATCATAGTTATCTTAACTCTTCTCTTGTCCTGGCTAAATATCCAGTTTTTTCAATGGATCTTCATATGGTATCGTTTCAGATCCTCTCAGCACCCTAGTTTCTCTCTTCTGGATGTCTCTTCAAAAATATGTCACTCAGTGTTGAATACAATATTCCAAACTGCTATAGACAAGAAGCAGCATGGTACAGTGAAAAGCATATTGAGTCTCGAATAGCAAGAACTACCTTTAAATCTTGCCTCTGACATCTACTATGTGTATGACCTTAGAAAAGTCACAGTCTGCCTAGCCAGCAGCTTCTCATCTGTCAAGAGCTTGGACAACATGAATTCTGAAGTCCATCCCAGCTCTGCATCTAGGAGCCTCAGACAAGCATATACATGACTGAAAACAAATGAGGAACAACAAAGTATTGAGCTGACAATCCACTAAAGCCCTTGGGCCTTCCCAAAATGCTCTAGGAGTCCCCCATCCCTCCTTTAGTCACGTAGCTGATGCGTACTACTCAGGAGCCGGACTCCTCTACCTCTGTGCCCTTTGGATTTGGCCCACTGTCCTTGAATCGGATCTTTTTAGATTCTGCAGCTGTCATTTAATGCTTTCTATTCTTCTAAACATCACGTTCTATGCACATGTAACAAGTATTCCTCTGAGCTCACTATCCCAGAGCAAGACTGACTGTACAAGTCCCTCCAAGTTCTAGGAGTACCCCTGAGGGCTCAGAGGGTGTCTTCTATAATTCTACTGACTAAAGCACCCATTCTATGTGTGTTCTCCCCCACTCTTTGCACCTCCCCAGTTTCATTGAACCAATTAAAATCGGTTAGCTTCTACAAAGGGACATTTATTTGGACTGTATAGCAAGAACAGAAGTACATTTTCACCCAGCATTTCAGGAATATACTCTCCTTTCTCCCATTGGTCTCTGAGAAGAGTGGGCTCAGATTTAATGCAGTTTCTATAGAACACTTCCCCCACCAAGTTCAGGTCTAAATGCAACATCACTGCCAAATAACTCCTTGACTCAGCTCCTGCTGGGCTGAATTCCAAAGGTTGTTCCTTGATCCTTATGAATTTGATGCTGAGCTGTCTGCAAAACCCAGCACAGACTTCTGAGGGACTCCAGGACTTCCAGACCTTGGGTGGCTCTCTCTCCTGATCTTTTGAGAATCATAAAGTCAGAGCCTCCAAATTCTTTTGAAGAAGAAGGAGAAGGAGAAGAGGAATAAGGAAGAGGAGGAAGAGGAGAAGGAAGAAGAAAAATGCTGAGACTCTATTGAAAGAGCCAAATGTTAGCCTCAGATAAGAAGGTGCAAGGCCTCTCCCCTTACTGAATTCTCTCTAGTTGTATACTGCCAGTCCAAGAAGTAGTCATACTGAAAGAGAAAAGGGGTAAAGGCTGCCTAATGTCTTTTGAATGCAAAACCTTCCCCCATTTTGGTTCTGTAACTGTAGCCAATCAAAGAGACTGATATTCACCACATGATAAGCAATCAAGTATAGAATGTCTGTCAGTACATGCTCCATACCTCTCCAGGGCACTTCTAATACTGTCATGTCAGTATTTCATCATGACTGTCCTGGAAACAAGTTTTACAGTTACTTCCACTTGGGGAACTGTTATCAGTAGCAGTCTATACATACTTAGAAAGATTCATCTCAGTGGGCAATTCCCCATCACATGTATTTGATAGACACACCATATATGTCTTAACCAAGTCATTTATATATATGTGTGTGTACACACACATGCATGTATATATAAACACACACACATATATACAAACATACATACATATATCTCAGGGAACAAGCCTTGTGATATTCCAAAGGAGACGTTCCTCTGGGAGTATTAATAGTCACTGCTTGGATTGGGCCTTTGGACAAGTCTTGAACCCCACCCTTATTATATTATCCTTCAGCCTGCTCCCTTCCTTCTCTGAGTTCTTGTCAAATACTTTGCTGGAAGCCAGCTTTCCCTGGTAGGATGCTACTATGGGAGGATTCTTCTGGTCATATTTGTATCCTCCTGAATAAAATCAGTTTTGTCATGAATAGCAGCAGCCAATGTTGGATTCAATGATCTCTAGGGTGCCTTTCAGCTGTAATACATCATGCATTAGAAGGACAGGAAGGAAACTTCTATAACTTGGAAAAGGGTAGAAAGGCCAGGGATATAGAAGATGGTCCTAAGTCACTAAAAATCAGTACAGGAGTCCTGGAAGCCTGGTGAGACACTGTAAAAAAGACCTCAAGCGAAGGAGAAGGCTCATTGCAAAATGCCTATGTAGCAATTTTGACTACAAACCAATCTTGACTTTCTTCATATATAATATACATTAGAGAAAGAAGAAGCCCATTAAATCATCAGGTTGAGGCCATCCTAATGCTGGAGAGTCAGTACATTGTATTCTAAAGTGACTTCGCAGGTCTAGTCTTAAATTACTTAAGCTGTGGGACGCTGGCCACTTCCCATGGGAGATGATGCACTGGTCTAACAGACATGGCTGTTGGGAAATCCTTTCTGCCAGTCAGCTGAAATTTCCCTGCACTTAGCTCCCTCTCATGACTACTATTTATATCATCCAGAAGTCTAACTAAATAATGTCACCACCTCCTGTCCCATCATGTTTTCGGTGGTGTCCTTGAGTAAGGCTTTATAATATGCTTAGGGAAATGAATACCGAATTAAATTTTAATTCAAATCAGTGCCCTTCAATTAAGCCTCAGATTCAGAGCTGGAAGAGTCCTTAGAGATCATCTAATCAAGCCCACTACTTAAAAAAAAAAAAACGAGGAAGAAAAACCGAGGCCCAGGGAGAGGGAAGTGACCTACCAAAGGATATCCAGAGAGTAAGTAACTCTCATGGGATTCAAACCCAGGTCCTGTGACTATAAATCCAGTGTCAAAACAGTAGAGATCACCTGTATTTTCATTAAGAATACAAAACAGTAGAGATCACCTGTATTTTCAGGAAACTAGACTCTAGGCAGGGCTAGAAATAAATTAGGTGTTTTAATTTAAACTTCACCCAACTTAAATTATTTGGCCCCTTTTGATACTATTGCAGAAAAGGCATCAACCTGCATTAGTAGAGGATATTTCCTTATCTGGGAGTTCCCTAAACCAGTGAAATCATAATCCAATGGGTATTGGTCATAATTGCTCTTGTCTCTGGCTTCATACAGCCTACTTTGCCTAGGCCAAAGTAGATAGGCCATAGATTTGCTATCCCTTGAAGGTTTACCATCTTCTGTCTAGATGCCCTGGCTGACTATTTCTTTGGGAGGAAGCTTCGATTAATCAAAAAGCCTTTATTAAGTGCCTACTGTGTGCCAGGTCCTGTGGAAGGCTCTGGATACAAAGTATTTCCCATTTCAGTTTCTTCAGTATCAAAATCCCCTTGTGGCTAATGTATAAATATTATATATTTAAAAGGAATAGCAAGGGGATGCCATTTACTAGCTACTGGATTCTTTGCTTTGCCTCCACTACCCATAACTATGTGTACACGCTGACCACCAGCCAATCATCTGTCTTCTGGTTGGCCAGATCTCTGACAAATTCCTGAACACTTCCTGGGCCCAACTCCCTCTTGAGTTTCACCCTGCTTTTCATTCAAAGCTTTGCCTTGGCTTTTCTGTTCCACATTTCCTTCCCTGCCTCCAAAACCCACCACCTTCTATCATCCTGACACAATAGCTACAGACTCTTAGCATTTGGGGTTTGTGGTCATCCCTTGGAATTCTTATTTCTGCTCACTTTGGAGTAGTCCTGAGGACCTCTGAGCACTTTTTCCCTTTTTACTCATGTTCCATTCTTTTCTCCAAGCCCCATTTTTTCCTGACCATTTCTTTTATAGCCCAGATCATTTTCAGACTGTTCAGTTCACAAGCAGGAGTTTTAGATGAGACCCTTCCTGTCAGTCAGAAAATAAGTATTTCTATAGCACCTACTATGTGCAAGACATTATATTAAGCCCTGGAAATCCTAAGAAAGGCAATAGCCATACAGAAATGAGCAGAACGAAGATAAGGTTATATACACTAACAGCAATATTGTTTTAAGAAAAACTCTGAGTGAATAAGTCATTTTGACTCTTACAAATACCCAGATAGCTACAAAGGACATATGAAGGAAGACACAGTCTACATACAGAGGAAAAAACTGATAAATAGAACTATCTATAGAATGATTTTAGTGATTGTGTGTAATGGTAGCCATCACTAGGGCCAGGGAAGAGGGGGAAATGGGGAAAAAAGAAATTGACATGATAACTTTGTTATATTTTTAAAAGGAAAAGCAAGTTGTACATAATAGACTTGCAGTTTCAAATGCATTAATCTTTTTTATTATACTGTGTTATGGAAATGCTTGTTTTATTCCATAAATTAAAAATTAAATAAAATTAAAAATTTTAAAAAGGAAAGGAAATAGACAGTTTTTCTCAAGAAGCCCATAGTCTGACAGGGGAGACAACATGAAAATAAATGTGTAAAGGAACTATATACAATACACAATGCCCTCATGAACTTGGCCTTGATTCAGACATTTACTATAATAAATGGAGAGAGACAGTATAGTATGATGAAGAAAGAGCTGACTTCAGACAGAGTCAAATAATTTTGGGTTCAAGTCCTGACTCTGACACCTGCCAGCCACGTGACCCTAAGTAAGTCACCTAACCTTTAATGCATTTCTCTAAGGCTATAAGCTACAGAGAAGGAGTTTCCTCCCTAGGAATTCCTTACATTAATGAAATCATAGGTCCCACCCCAGGTCATATTCATAGAGAGATGGAAGAAAAGCTGTAGCACTACCTCAGAGCCCTAAACAGAAAAGCAGAAACTATGTCTCCTCTTAGAAGCTCAGACTTCCTTTCCACTTTCCTAAGCTTGAAGCCTTCTTCTCCTCTCTGAAAGCCCCAACCTAAAACAAGGAGCTGACAAGGGAGAAAGCTCAATTCCAAGCTAAAGAAGGAGAATAAGCCTGTCCAGCTGTGATTTCATCAGACTTATTTCTCCTGGAGCAGCGATGACCTTTATCTCTTAATTCCGACTTTGAAGTGAGTCCTTTCAAGGGAATACAACTCACCAACTCAGGAAAGACATTTCAGCTGGAATTGTGGAGGCCAAGCTATTCCGCAGGATGGCCACCCTAGCAAATGGCCCACTCTGGTGGGCAGGAGACAGCCTCATCTCTCACTTCCACCTCCTCTGGGCCCCCAAAATGAGCAAAGGCAGGGTAAAATGTATTCTCCACCATCTGAGACAGGTCTTACAGGAAATAAGCCTTAGTTTGTCAAAGCCCAGAGCTCAAACTGACAGGGACTTGGGTACCTTCTTCCTAGGACCTGACCAGCTGCTTTAATCACAGTGTTTCTGCCAAAACAGCTGAGGAGACAAGGGTGAGTAGGGATGGGGAACAGCTGCTAATCAGCCTCTGTATGCTAACCCTTCACACTTAACCATTATTCACTCATTTACCCCTCAGCTCTTTTTTTCTTTGGGTTAACCAGCCTTAGCATCTTAGAGGGAGGGGCTAGCTAAACACAGGCAGAAATTGGAGAACTGAAAGATTTTAGAGTTAACAGCTTAGAGATTGTCTAATCCAACCTCCCCATTTTATAGAAAAGGAAATGAAGGCCTACAGTGCTGAAGCAATTGGTCCAAAGTTATACAATTGGTTGCTGTTTCTCCTTTGTTCTCGAAGAGGACCATGGTATTGGGGAGGCGAAGCCATGACAGGCAAGAGAACTGGATTTAAGTGAGGGGGGGCTGTGCAAAGCCCTCACTTTCTTCTCCAGAGCCATCCATGTCCTGTGGCAAGATATGGATCAGGACAACTGAAGATGGCCCAGGATGCAGTGGGGGACTTGACCTTTTCAAGCTAAGGTCTTTAACAGATCTCAATTTGTCGGAGGTGCACCCATTCAATGATTCAGGCTTTAAAAATGAGGCAAAGAATGGCCTCTTTAAAGAAAAAAAAATAGATCTGAAAGGGAAGTCCGGCTTAAAAGCCAGTTATCCTAATACCCATGTCAATCCTCTTATTTCCTTAAAGATGTGTCCACAGCCAGCCCCCTTCAAGCCCCCATACTAGGTGCCCTTTGAAAACCCAGGCCTGTTATTGTGATGCACCCTTATAGTCCACCCCACACCTAGGACCTTTATCATTCCTCCCTCATTCCCAAGACCTCCCTCAAAATGTTTGTGTATTCTTCCCAATCTGTGAAAGTCCTTCATTCTAAAGGTGTGAAAGGCTGATAATAAAGACAATATTGTAGAAAGAGCTAGAAAAGAACTTTTAACTTGAAGACAGAAGGCCTGAGATTGAGTCTTAACTCTATTACTTACTGTATGACCTTGGACAATTCACTTTCCTCTTTCTGTCTCAGTTTCCTGATTAATAAAATGGAGAAAATCTAGCCTCAGACACTGAACACTTACTAGCCATGTGACCTTGGGCAAGTCACTTAACCCCAAATTGCCCCTCCAAAAAAAATCAATAAAATGGAGAAGATAGTTATATCACTACCCCATAGCCCTGTTGTGAGGAGAGTGCTGTGCAAGTGTGAGCTATTGTTAAAAGGAATGTACTTCATAAATACATACATGGAAAATTATGCTAGAGGCAGCATAATTGTAATTCAGGATTGGAAATTGGGAAAGATTTAAAAAATGCATTTCAACAAACATTTATTATGCACCTCTTGTTTGTGAGGCACTAGACTTATATGCTAGAGATATCAAGACAAAATGAAAGTCCTTATAGAACTTTCATTTCACTAAGAGAATAGAATATTCAATTAAATACAATATTTGAGGAAAGGACACTAAAAATTAATCGGGAAAGGGTTGACAGGAAAAGCTTTCCAAAGTTTGGGCAAAAGATACAAATTTTAACAGGTGGATCTAAGGAGGGAGTACATTCCAGGCTTTCCAAAGGCATGAGAGTGGAAGGTGGATGCTGAGTTTGGAGAACAGTAAGCAAGCCTATTTAATTGGCACATAGAGTATGGGAAGGAAAATAAGGGGAAGTTAAGTTTGAAAAGACAGATTGGAGCAAGATTGTATAGGGCCTTAAATGCCAAGGTGTGGAGCTCGTAATGTTTTTTTTTTTTTTCCAGAAGAACCATTTTTTTTTTTAATAGTGGAATGACAAGGAGAGATGTAACTAAAAATGATTCTTACACCTGGGATAAATTTAATGCGGCAGGGAATTTTACAAACGAAATGCCAAATGGGCGCATTTTTTTTTGGAGGGGCAATTGGGGTAAAGTGACTTGCCCAAGGTCACATCGCTAGTAAGTGTTAAGTGTCTGAGGCCGAATTTGAACTCAGGTCCTCCTGACCCCAGAGCTGGTACTCTATTCACTATGCCACCTAGCCGCTCCCAGGCCCATTTTTCAGTAGGCAGTTTTGCAATATGAATTCAAACATGTTATTTACTCATTCCTCAAACACTGCAAAAAGGACTATGGATGGTAGCAAGGTTACATGTAATTGGAAGTCTGTGTATCAGCTACTCAAACAGGTAAAATATAGGCACTTATCTTACAGGACTTGTCTTCTTTGTCCACTTCCTTAACTGAATTTGTCTTTGGTGAGAAAATGGATGGAAGGGTCTGCAGGATCGTAGAGTCGGAGTTGGAAGGAAACTCAGAACTTTTGTTCAACATATTGATTTTAGAAATGTACAAACTGAGGCCCAGAGAGGTTAAATAATGTTCCCAAGGCGCTAAGAAGTAGAGTCAAGATTCAGACTCAGTTTTCTACTTCCCAAGACAGCGTTTGACTGTGGGGAAAGGTCATAGTAATGATAGCTTACATTTATAAAGGAACCTATGAAGGGCGAAGCGCTGTGCTGAACACTTTCCAATTACTCTCTCAGCTGATCCTCACAACAATCCTGGGATTGTAGGTGCTATGGTTATCCCCATTTACAGATGATGAAACTGAGCCAAACAGAAGTTAAATGACTTGTTCGGGGTCACACAGTTAGTATCTGAAGCCAGATTGGAACTCAGGTCTTCCAGGCTACAGGCCCAGTGCTCTGTCCACTGTGCCACGTAGCTTCTCTTAGGGTAGTGGCTTGGGTCCAGGAAAGAGAGAGGGGACGGTGATCCCTAAGAGGAAAGCATTGACCTAAGCTATAGACAAACTTGAGAAAAGTATTTGTGCCCTACCCCAGTGAAGCCTCCGGGTCAGATGTGCTTTAGGAAGATTATTTTGGTAGCTGTGTGGTAAATGTATTGGAGAAGGGAGAGACTGGAAACAGGGGCAGCAATCAGGAAGATATTACCTTAGAACAGGGGAAGTGTGAAGAGTGCCTGAACCAGGGTGTTGACTAAGTGATTAGAGAGAAGGGGACAGATTCCAGAGATTCTGCAAAAGGAAAAAAACAATGAGACCAGGAAACTGACTGGATGGTGTTGGAAGGTGGTGGTAAAGGAAAATTTGGAAATTCCTCTGAGGTGACTAGAAAGATAATACTGCCCTCAACAGAAACATGGATATTTGGAGGAAGGCTGGGTTCAACAGAAAAGATAAATTCCATGAAAACAAGGGTAATGATCATGGACAATAGGATAATTAAAATGAGTGAAAGAGAAAAGAATACTAACTAGTTGGTTGATCACTCAGTGAATAATTCTTTTACCAAGGCAATCCATATATCAGACATACAAAATGGGTCTGAGTCAACTAAGCAACTAAATGAGCACTAATTTCAGCATCTACAAGTTCCAGGCATGGTGCTAGGGGCTAGGGGCATAAAGGATGAAAGTGAGAGAGTTCCCCACCTTCGAGGAGTTTGGGGTAGGTGAAGTGGATACAAGATGTTCACAGATAAGTAAATATGAGGTATATCCCTAAAATATACAGCAATGAGGAGAGGGCAGGAGGGAGATAGAGAAAGCAGTGCTAACAGGGAAATCAAATCCTCTTGAAAGAAGCTTTTGAACAGAGCTTTAAAGGGAAGTCGGGGATTCCAAGGGATGTCAATGAGAAGGAAGAACATTCCAGTTATAGGGGGCAGCTTATTCAAAGGCCAGGACATGGGAAATGATTGCTGTGTATAAGGAACCACAAGCAGACCCATTGGCTAGAGCATAGCGTATAATCGTCTTGGAGACTGATAGTGAAGATGCCGAACACAGGAATTTGCCTTTTAGCCTAAAAGCGGTGGAGGAATGCTAAAGCTTGAGCAGAAGGGTGACATGATCAGGGCTGTGCTTTAGGAATATCAATTTGGCAGCCAGGTGGTAGACAGATTGGACAGGATATAGACAGGATGCAGGGAGATTAATTAGGAAGCCATGGAAATAGTACAGATAGAAGATGGCGAGGCCCTGATCAAGTATGATTGTGGTATGAGTTGAGAGAAGGGAATGTATTTGAGAGATATTAAGGAGACTTGGCAAGTTATTGGGTACCAGGTATTCAGTAAGAGAGAGAAGAGTGAGAATGAATAGCTGAGGATGAGTTCTGGGTTACAAACCTGAGTGACTAGAAGTATAAGTAGTATAATTAACAGACATAGGAAGTTAGGAGGAGGGGTGGATATGGGGAGAAAGATAATGTCCGTTTTGGGTAGGTTGAAATTGAGAAACTATAGAATACCTAGAAAGAGATGTCAAGTAGGTCATTGGAGGAAGAAGAGATCCAGAGATGAAGGCTAGATCTGGAAGTCTGGACATCATAGATATGATCATTGAATCCATGGGTCGCTAATAGAGTCATAGAAAGAAGAACAAACCCAGGACAAAGCCCTGACTCCCTCCAATGCAAAGAGGAGTGTCTATGGGACAGACCCCTTGCAAAGGAAAGTGATTGGTCTGATAGACAGGAAGAGAAACATTTGTCATAAAAACTCAAGCCAGGAAAAAGATGTAAGAGGGAAGAGTCGACATTGACAAATATGAGGGGAAAAGTCAAGAAGGGCAAGTATTGGAAAAGCTTCCTGGATTTAGCAATGGAGAGAGCCTTACATAAAGGAGACCCCACAGAGTGGCGGGAATGGAAGCCGGGTTACAAGTGGCTGAGAAGGGAGTAGGAGGTGAAAAGGGGCCTTTTCCAGGTGTTTAGCTGTGAAAGAAAAGGTAGATCTAGAGGGATAGCTTGAGGAGATGATAGGACTCAAATACACGGGAAAATCTAACCATGTTTTAGGGTAGCAGGGAGTTAACAAGTGGATAGAGAGAGATTGAAAACTGGGAAGGCACAAGAGAAAGCTGCCAGAAGAGTTCAAGGGTACAAGCAGAAAGATTATGGAAGAGAAGATAAAGAATTATCTCTATCTGAACCTGGATCAAAGGAAGAGAAGGGAAGCCTCTTTCCAACTCTATAACAATAGTATCAGAGTAGCAGAAAAAGAAGCCAGAAGATGCAAAGAATGGGATTTTTGTACTGTATACGAATGTTAATTTAACTACCAGTGCTTAAATAGAATATTTTTGTCCAATGGCCAACGAGTAACATGTAACTTGAGGAGATGAATCACATCTATGTTGACATTCTTTCTATAAATGAAACCAGAATATAAAAGTCAGTGGCAGTTGAAAGGAGGAGATGTCTCCCAGGTTCTCCTTAGAAAGAACGATGATGGAATTGGCAGCACTGGTTTCACTGTGCATCCAAAAGCATCGGGAAACATTACTGCATAGAACATTTGGTCACTTCCCATTGTAGTTCTGATGAGAATAATGAGCAAAAAGACCAGGAAGACAGATGCAGCCAATGAACCACCATCTGTCACAGAAAATGAGAAAGAGACATTCTCTTTGTCAGAGCATGAGAAGACAGAAATGTTCTAGGACTTGATTCCATTCCAACAGCATCATCCATAGGCAGGATGGCCTCATCTAAAAGCAATCCTTTCTCATTTTAGACTCTGCACCAGGCATCCTCCATGAAAATAGTCAATATTTTTGTTGAAATATATCTCCATGTTTTATATCTCACCAGATATTGGTATGTAGAGGGTCATCAAACAAAGTTATCTCAATTGCTACATCTCTGAGGGAATCTAGTATGATTTTAACTTGTGAATGGGAGGCAGCTTGTTACAGGAGAAACTTTAAGTCAGAATCAAATGTTTTTATATCATCAACCAATGATAAGTCCAGTAGGATCTTGTATCATCTTCCAGACAATTATATGTTATGCATATGTATTGCAATGTATGTATGCATGTGTGTCGGGTATGTGTATACATACATGTAAACAGACACACATATATGCATATGCATATGGTTTATATAATGATTTAAGTTTTGTACAGTACTTAATACATATTATCCCCACAATGACCCTGAGAGGTAAGTGCTATTATTATCCCTCTCCTTTTGAGTTTAATTTGTTAAATCTTTATTGATGTTTTTAAATACTATATACATTGAGAGATTACTCCATGAATAACAAAGTAAAACTATTAATAACAGTGAACTCATCTGAAAATGTATGCAGCATTTCATACCTGCAGCAATTCCTCTGCCTCTCTATTAAAAAAAAATAACAGTTGTTTTCTCTCCCCCTCATTTCTCATCTCATTGGGGGAAAGCAAAACAAATCTCTTATAACAAATATGCACAACCGAGTAAAACAAATTCCCTCAATGGGGAACACATAAAGGAATAAACAGGTGAAGTTATATTAGAATAGATGAACCCACTCATGCCTCCAGATAGGGAGGGTTAGAAAGGAAAAGAGACAGACACAGAGGTGGAGGTAGTGGAGCTAACCCCACTGTAACAAGCACCCCAGCACATACAGGATGGCCAACTAGCACAGGTTCTTTGAACAGTCTTTTCTAGGAAAGACTGCTCAAAAAAGGGGTTAACAATCCAACTTTTAATTACATTCACTAGTTCAGGGGAAAGGTCAGCACCCTGAATGTCAGAGAAAATACAAGCAGAAAAATAAAGACCAACAGACAGGGCTCTGACTGCCTGAATCAAAGCAGTATTGCTATATACTTTACATACACCACTGGATGGAGAGAGCTTTCATATCTGAGCAGTGGCGGGGAGGAGGGTTCCTGAACATATGGCTACTCTGAGTCTCAACCAGGAAATCAAAGAGTGCTTCTCAAACCAACCCCCAAAGCAAAATACCAACTCAGAGCATAGATACACTTCTCAAAGCCAGAAGGCATTACAACCCTCATGAGTCAGTGCCTAATGAACTTAGTACCAAAAGGTGTGGAAGTCTTCCTATAAGCAAGTCTCGCCCTAAGCAAGTTCCTCCTTAGGCAAGTCCCTCCCCCAATGGGCTCTATGTGGGGGCTATTAATGGGTGGGGAAGATCTTATTATTTCATTCACATTGCACCCACCTATAATAAAGATAGTTCTAGTGGGTATGGCTTTAAAGGATTCCTTCACTCTGTAACTTCTCACCCACGTCAAGTTGGAGGCAAGGAAGTATAGGAGAACAATGAGAAAACAATGTATTCCAAAAGGCATCATCTCACTTCCCCTGGTGCTGAGCTGGCTCACAAATATCTTCTACTATATGTAGGAGCTTTTGACTCATTTTATTTAATGCCCTCTCCTTCTAAGAGATCTGGGAAGTTTTAAGGTTTCTTGAGATATGATGCTGAGGTTATTCTTTTAGTTATGGCTTTCAGGTAGTCCGATGATTCTTAAATTATCTCTTCTTGGTGTTTTCCAGTGATTCATTTAGGTGATTAATTTCTTTCTTTTTATACTCTCTCCTGTAAATCAACTTTGAATCAGCTAATGAATACCATCACAGAGTGACTCCAAAAGGTTAGTGATTCCCAGAAGGACAATAATTACTTGGCCTGCTTCCCTACATCTTGGGGTGGTGTATTTTGTGCTTTCCTCCAGCGGCCAGTCCTCTCAATCTCTATCAGCACTGACAACATTCAACACTCAACAAGGACGAGTGGCAACTATATTCTTTATGTAACAACGGGCACAGTCAGTAGTGAGGGAAAAACCAGAGAGGACTGAAGGAGGATAGACAAGTCATGGATATAGGTAGCCAGTGCTTGGTGCTGCTAACTTCCGGAACCAATTGTTTTAGATATCTTTATCTCAGGCCTGGGAGAAACTGCTTCCTTCTCTCATTCAGGGTCACAATAATAAGATATTGCCTGAGGGGACTGTAGGGTCATCCCACCAAACCTGCTCCGGTCAGCACAAACAGATTCCTGCCCCCACCTCCACTCCATCACCAGCGACGGGAACAATGGCAACATGTTTCCAAGTCACTGTAAGGAGGACATGAACAAACCAGGGGACCAAGCTGAGACCTGACTAGACTCTGAAAAACCCACTTAGTCCTAAAGTAGAACATGAACTCTGAATTCTAATTCTCAACCTGAATTTTCTTTCTGGATTCTTCTTCCTAGACATCTCCCCAAATAAGTTCACAAACTTTTATGTATCTCTTCCCAGAAATCCCAATCCTCAAATATCAATAAATACTTGTCTCTCTCCAACTCCATAGTGATGGAGATGCAGGGTTACATCGGTATGATGGATAAAACCCATATAAGTATGCCAGGTAGGACAGAACTGTGGGTGCCATATCCCAACACTCCCTGGAGAAAGCCCAGCATGTGTAATAGAAAGAAGAGTGATCTGGAAACCAGGAAATATGCTTCTGGTTCTGGCTCTGCCACTGATGAGAAGTGTGACCATTGACAAGTCTCTAACCCTCTCATGTTTCCTCATCTATAAAGCTGGGGAGTTGGATTACATGATCTTCGAGGTCTCTCCTAGGTTTGCCTCTAAGGTCCTATGATTTCTAAGTCCCTTTGCTTCCATTTCTAACATTCTGTAATTCTTCTTCCCTGCCCTCACCCCTACCCTCACTCTTCACCCCAGGTTCAGATTTTAAAGGGAAACACAGATGCACACAAGGAAAGGAATCCAAAATTATGAGGGCTGACCAGTCTTTTAGGCAATTTGGAAACTAAGCACAGACTTCTGGGATTCTAAAGAAATCCATCCAGCTCAGAAACCAACAAGAAATGATTGCTGCAATGGAAAGAGTGTGGCTTTGAAGTGAGAGGGCCTGGGTTCAAATCCCACCTATGATGTTTACTAGCTGGGTGCCTTGAACAGATCATTTAATCTCCTTGAACTTCAATTTTCTTACTTTTAAAACGAGAGGGTTGGACTAGAATTTCCAATTCTAGACCTATGTTCTTGTGCAATATGCTCCACCCTACTTACTTTCCCCTTCTGGTTTTTCATAACAAGCCTGTTGTGTTTCCTTCAGATACATACCTTAATTCTCTTAGCTTTGCATTAAGGGACATCTTTGGAAGAGGAAAAGATGGTGTTAAGAGGATGGGGGGTAAGCTGGTTCAATATCTGTGGACCAACATAAATCAAATGGGCCAGGAGAGTTTTTCAGATGTGAAGCCCTGAACAAATGTTGTGTAAGACTGCCCTCTTGGTAACGATGCCAGCTTTTGCATGAGGTGAAATTAGCTCAACATCAGAGGCTCCAGATTTTTCTTCCAGTGATGATGCTCTTGTTATGAGACATCCACACTCTTATCTAGCCCTGCAGTGATCTAGTGGTAAAGATACACTTGGATTATGGAAAATCTAGTCAATTGTCCTACTGTAGAAATAAGACAAATGCTAGATGGTGACTCAGGGAAGCAGCGGGCAGAAGAATCAGTGAACATTGACTTTTCAGATTTAGAGCTGGCAGGAAATTTACACAGATCATCTAATTGAACTCCTTTATTGTATATCAAAGGAAACAGAGGTTCAGAGGCATTTAATCAACTTTGCCAAAACTCCAAAGGGCAGTGAATAGCCAAAGTGAGATGTTCGAACCCATCTACTAGCTCTAAATTGAGTTCCCTTACTCTTAACCAAAAAGTCATGAGATCCACATACAAACAACTGGCTTATAATTTACCCCTCATTGCTACCCCCGGCCAAGAAAGGACCTCAACTGCTAAGTCTGCCTCTTTTCTCTCCATCCCTGCCTGACCCCATGCTGTCTATTGTTTTTTGTTTGTTTGGTGACTCCTTTCTTCCTCTGAGCCTGCTCATAAATGTTCTTTTGGGACTGATTTTACTTGGATCAAAAGGGATGGGTGGTAAGAAAGGAAAGCTCAGGGAAGTAGCCAGTGTGAGTTGCTCTGGCCCTCTAACCACCAGTCTCCTCTCCTTCCTTCTCCCCCTAATCCCAGCTAATCCTAACCATGAAGTTTGTGTCCATGAAACAGGGCAAAGGGAATCCTATAGCTTTCTGATGAAGCCAAGTCTATAACTTTTACCTTCATTTGTACCAACATCTAACTAGCCAACTCTAGCCCAAGGTAGATTCATTTCTAATATTTACAGCTGAGCGAAATAAAATTTAAATGATGATCAAGGGAAGCCTTGAAGTGGACACAATCAGAAAATGTGGCCAAAAATATATAGAGATCGTGGGGAAAATTGTTGCTAAGTATCCTGCCCCATGGATGTAGAGCACAGTAAGGATAAGTGATGTGGAATGGGCCTCTAGGTGACTCAGTGGGTAGATTGCCAAGCCTGGAATCAGGAAAACTCATCTTCATGAGTTCAAATCCAGCCTCAGATGTTTACTAGCTACGGGACCCTGGACAAGTTGTTTAATCATTTTTGCCTCAGTTTCCTCATCTCTCAAATGAGCTGGAAAAGGAAATGGCAAACTACTCCAGTATCTTTGCCAAAAAAACCCTGATTGGGGTCACAAAGAAATGACTGAATAACAAACAAGTGATGAAGAAATCACTACCCCTTTAGAAGTATTTCTTTGGATTTCCTTAACTATTTAGAACAGTTCTGGTTATTAGAAAATTGAGTAAATTGGGCATATGTCCAAGTAAAGAAATTCTCAAGTAGGAAGTCATTTCACCTTCTGAGCCTCAGTTTTCCTATTCCCTTATAAATTAAATTCATAATTTTGGTAGGAGTTGGACTAGCTAATCTCTGATGTTCCTTTCAACTCAATAATTCTGTGGTTAATCTTTAAAACAAAAAGGTCAACTATCATGGTCTCAAAGGTAACTGTCATTTTATGCTTCTGAGACCTCTTGGGGTCAATGCTTCTCCTGGAAATAATCCCCCTGGAAAAGTCAATTGGCTATGTTCATTTACAAGAACCCCTATTTAGGCCTTGACCTCTTCCTTTGTCACCTCTCAAATGGAAGATCCACGTAACACAGGCCCCAAATAATTCTGGAACATTTAGTCCACGTTCAATGAAGAATGTTTTGGGTAATCATAATTAGTACATATGTGGCATTTGGTCCTACTCTATTCATAACAGGCTAGACATGAACCATAAATCAGAGAGTAAAACATTTAATTAAGACAGAATAATGAAGTAAATAACAAGAGAAATCAAGCATCATAAACATTCTCTGCCACCCCCTCCCAGAGATATAATTCCCCATCCTGGTGGGGTAGAGAACACTTCCCAGACAGTCATGTTACTGGGCCTGTCTTAAGCACCTCTCATGACTGTCTTTTGGCAACCAGCCGTGCCTCAATACATCTTCCACCATCCCTCTCTATGCTTAAAACTGCCATTTATTATTTCTTGACCAAGAGGCTGATGTCATGATATTTTAGTCACATTCTGTGCAACAAACACATGAAGGAATTGTTTGCATGGGCTAGAAGCTACCCCTGGTGGCCTGGAATTTATTTCAATGGTATTGATTTTTTTTATGCCTCCTGTAACATAATGCCAAGCAAAGGCAACTTCCCAAGGTTCAAAATACCAGCATAGGTGCTCTCCATTTTATTCAGTGACAAATTAAGAACAGAGAAGATCAAAATATGACATCATTCAAAATACAGCATTTACTAAGTGTGATTCAATAATCACCAAGTACTACCTGAATTAATCAAGTACTACCCCACCCCAGGACCTTACATTCATTCAATCAATTAAAAGTCCCTGTTCTAAATACTACTCCACCCCTAGGCTGTACCTCATTTAGTCCATCACAAAGCCCCTCTTCTCAAATGGAGATTAGTTTCCAATCATAAGTAAAGTAAAAATCATGTGTTCAATCATAGAACACAAAAAGGTCAAAAGTTCCCCACCCCTGGATCACAATTGAATCTACCCCAGAGTTACAACAAGCTTAAGCACAGCATTTAATACCCAAATGGAGGTCTTTTCTTCATCTTGACATGAGGCAAGTTCTCAGCAATCTTTGTTCCTGGGGAGACAAAGCTTAGCAAGGCCACAAGACACATTGCCAGTCTCTTCATTAATTCATTCTCTGTCTGCAGAACAGTCCTAGGACTCCTGAAAACATTAGCAAAACCCTCTTCCAGGATTTCTGTAAACATACAACAAGAAAATCCTTCTTCAGGACTTTGGAACCAACAGCAAGGTTCCAAGACTTCTGCAACAACAGCACTGTCTTTCACCAGTGGACAAATCTGGCAAAACAACATCAAAACAGACAGACAAAGTACCAGCATAACAGCCATGTCTCCTCAGTCCTTGGAAGCTCTGGGTGGCAGCTCTCAAAAGTCCTGGGCAATTCAAAGTGGCCCTCAGCAATCTTCCCAGTCTTTCTCTGCCTCCAAAGGTGCTGCTTCCAAAAAGTTCTTCTGCCTCTCTCTTGTGTCTCTCCAAATCTAAGTCACCAGCTCCTCCCAGTTCAGCACTCTCTTTTCACGTCAACAAGTCCATCCCACAGGTGGGATTAACAAGCTCTGGGTTTTAACACAATCAAACCAAAAACCAAGCCAATACAGAGGAATCTTTAAATGCCATTACTATTACAAATGGTATTGATTTTTTTTAATGCCTCCTAAGGTCTCACTATAAACTGAAGGAATACATAATTATTCTCTGGCCATCAAAACTTATTGAAATAGATCATAGGACAGCTAGATGGCACAGTGGTTTAAAGCTCAGGGCCTGGAGTCAGAAAGACCTGAGTTCCAATCCAACACTTACTGGACTCCGTTTCCTCATCTGTAAACAGATGAGTGAATTCAGCTATCCTGAGCACCATGCAAATTATCTCACGGAGGAAAAAAAGTGAGGGAGAAGAGCAGGGGGAAAGGGGGAGAACAGAGAAGAGAGGGGAGAATAGGATTGGTGACCTTTAACTTGCCTGCCTGATGCTATGGCAAAGTCTCAGTTCCTCTCGCTCTCAGAAGCCTAAGAGTGAAAGGTTCAGGAAACTCTGAGAGGTTCAGGAAATCTCCTGAGGGGGCAAGAGTAAATAGTAACTGCTCCTCATAAAGGAGGGTTGCATAGAAGGAAGAAAGTCAGGTCCCAGAAGCAAGTAGGGAAAGCACATAGATTGAGGACATCACTCTGACTTCATCCTTCCATGTTAAACTGCTCTGGCCAGTTCCCAAAGGAAAAAAAAAAATGGCAGCTCATATTAAACTTCCATTGAAAGTACTAGCGACAACCCACTCCCACACCCCACAGTTGATATTCAGACTCCGATTAGGAACAATCCTGCCAAGAGACAGGAAGATGGTCTCCAGATTCTTTTAAGGACTCCTCTAGCACTGGAATTAGCTTTCCCTCCCTGCTAGCTCTGTGAAGGACTTGGGCTACTCAGGCATAAAGACAAATCTGCATAAGTCTCTAGGAGCCAAAATTCTATGTGCTGGAGATGTGCTTCTATAATCATTAATGGAGTTAAGCACTCGGAGGGGAAAAGCAGATCAAATGGATACCTCCAGCTTCCTTTCTATAATCCTCGAAAAGCAATCCGATCAGGAGCCTGGTTAAATATGACAAAAAGGGCAGAGACATCTAAGTCCTTCAGAGCTCTGGAACCTGTCTGGTTTCTCTGTGCTGTGGCTCAGTGTTTTAACCCAAGATGATCTGGCTACACACGCAAAATGAGGTATTTGAAGCATGGTTAAATACTAAGTCTTCGCAGGGGCAGAGCTCAGAGTTGGTGGGCAAAGGCAGTGTTGGAGCTGTATATAATATATAAACTTAAAAATATTAATAACTGGAAGGGTTCCCATGTTGCTCTAGATTTACGCCCTCCTGAGTGGAGCAGTTTGGGGCTTAATTCAGGGAAAGAATATCAGAGTTTCACTCTGCCGTCACATATTCTTCCCATGGCAATACAGCTTAGTTGTTATTATCATTTGTCCTTCATTCTTGAAGAGGACCATGACATCAGGAAGATCAGTACTGCACAATCCGGGGCCCACCTACAGCTTACAGCGCTAAGGTCACTTTTGCTGCATGCCAAAGGATTTCTGGAGGGCGTGAAAAATGTAGAGGAAAACGTCTTTTGTGTGTAAAGGAAATCCTTTGGCAGGCCAAATATTGTGCAGGCCTGAGGAAGATGATGCCATGACTTTAAAAAGTGAATTGGATTTAAGTGAGGGAAGGCTGTGCAAGGTCACCAGCCTCATTTTCTCCTCTGGAGCCACCTGGGTCCCGTGGCAAGATATTAATCTCTAGCATCTTCTTTGCACTAATTCATTTCCATGACTATGGAATGGTCAAAGAATAGTGACCACTAAACCCAGGGAATACATGAGTAGGATGAGTGCTGACTGGAGTCAACACAAACATTAAAGTTCACTATCATATCATTGGGGACTCTCTGCCTCTTCTCTCTCTACCCTAAGTCTTCCTTCCCACAACTGCCAACACATTTCTCCTAAAACTCTGGTCTTCCTATGTTACTCCCCTTCTCAAGAAATTCCAAGGGCTCCCTCTTATCCATAGAATCAGACATGGACTCATTTGTCTGGTATTTCAATTTCTTTGAAGCCTGCCCCCAATTTACCTTTCTGGTCTAATTACATGTTACTCAGTTTCCACATTGCCAAGCTGGCTTTCATACCGTCCCCTCGGCACAGTACTCTGGCTTCTGTCTCTATTGCCTTACTGATTGTCTGATCTCCACGCATGGAATGCTTTCTCTTTCCTCACCTCTACCTCTAAAGGCTCAACTCAAGCATCATTTTCTATAGGAAGTCTTTCCTGATCTCTTCAACTCCTAGTGTCTGCTGTTAACTAAACTATCTTGCACCTATTTTATATACTTATATAACAAATGCGGGTTCTCTCTCAACTAAATTATAAGCTCCTTTGAGGTAAGGACTGTTTTAAGAAAATTTTTTTCCAATTTAAAAACATATTTTATGGATATTGTCTTGTAGCCATCTTAAACTCCACGTGTATAAAACTGAACTCATGTTTTCCCCCCAAAAATTTCTCCCCTTTTAGTCTCCCTGTTATAGTTCAGGCCACTGCCATCTTCCTAGTCATCCAGGCTCCCAACCTAGGTGCTTTACTTGACTCCTCACTCTCTCACTCCTCATATCCAATCCTATCCAAGCCAAGTCCTGTCATTTCAGTCTTTGCAACATCTCTTATACACCCCCTCTTCTTGCCTCTGTCACTGCCACTACCCTGGTATAAGCCCTCAGCAGCCTCACACCTCGCTATTCTGATGGCCTCTCCTCATTCCAGTCCACCATCCCCTCAACTGTCAAACCAATCTTCCAAAAGCACAAGGCTGACCCTCTCTACCCCCCATTTAGTAAATTCTAGAGGCTCCCTATTCAAATATAAAATGTTGTTTGACCTTTTAAAGTCCTTCATAAGCTGGTCCCTTCTTACCTTTCCAGTCTTCTTACACCCTACTCCCTTTCACATATTGTGAGATTTCATGGTTCTAGTTTGCTTGCTCTTCATCCAAGATACTCTATCTCCTCACTCCAGGCTATCTCCTGTTCATCTTCTCATTCATACTCTCCCCCTTCATCTTTGGCACCTGGCTTCTGTGGCATCCTTAAAGTCTCAGCCAATGGCCTGCCTTCTATAAGAAACCTTTCCCAGTCCTCAACTTAGTAACTCCTTTTTGAGATTATCTCCAATTTATCCCGTGTGTGGGGGGGGTAGGGGGGAGATATGTGTGTGTGTGTGTATATATTTATATATACTTGTGCATATGTGTGCATATATGCTCATATCTGTGTATAATCTATCTATATATATACATCTATAGACCTACTACTTAGTTTAGTGCCTGGCACATAGTCAGTGGTTAATGAAATGTTTGTTGACTTAGACTTTGTTGATCATATCTTGTTTTTATATCACCTATATTTATTTTTTAATCATTTTAATAATAAAAATTATATTTACTTATATTTATAATAAAATAATATTTCTCATACAATTATAAAAATTTTAAAAATATTTATAATACAAATAAAAAGTAAAAATATTTTTTATTACTTTTTTTTTCAATTAACAAGTATCTGCCCTTCCACCTCCCTTCAATCAGTCCCAAGAAAAAAGAGAAGCAAAAACCCTGCAATAAATATTCACGGTCAAGCAAGACGTATTCCCCCATCTGCCATGTCCAAAAACATGTGTCTCACTCCGGATCTATTCTATTACTTCTCTGTCAAGAGGTGGAAAACATTCTGAATCGTCAATCCTCTGAAATAACAGCTAACCATTGCATTGATTAGAATTCTTAAGTCCTTCAAAATTATTTATTTTTACTTTGTTTTAGAAATTGTTCTCTGGGTTCCACTATCTCCAGTCTGCATCAGTTCCAAGTGAAGTTCAAGAAATGTTCACTCCCCTTTCACCCTTTCCTCTTGAACCAGTTATTTTTTAATCTTTAGACTTTGTTTTAATATTTGTTGTCTGTAATAGAGACATTAACTCTTGTTTGGTTCTTTCTAATTTTCAGGGAGTCTATTCTTTGGCCAAGATTTTTGTATTTCTTGTGTCGAGCTGTTAATTCTCTCTCCAAGTCTCTCCTTCATAGCTCTCCTTTTCAATTCTTTTCTCCATCATTCATACTGCAGTTAGAATATCATTTTAAACCGTGTTTTTTGGTCTTATATAATTTCCTCTAAGAATTCTAATTGTTCTTGTGGGCAAAGTGTTTTCTTTGAAACTTGACCTCAAAAGGCATGTTTGGGAGTTATTCCCATTTCTGGGATCATTTCTTTGGTATCTATGGCTTCATAATAACTCTATCTTTTTTGTTTGTTTAGTCATTCTTATAGTGATGGGATGTAGGCCACCAAAGTTTCTGGACTAGCTGGGAGTTTTTATGAGGCTGAATCTGTGATTCATTTCCTTCTGGAGAACCCACCCCACTGCACAGCTTTGCTAGACAGAGGAGTAAGTCTCAGATCTGCCCTGGGCAATCCCACATTGGGATTTGGGGTACTGAGCCCCTTCTCCATGTCCTAACTGCTGGCCTAGGCTGGGATTGAGTTCAAGGTCAGCTCTAGGCATTCACATGCTGCAGACCTAGTTTGGAGGTCTGAGTCCTGAGTCCAGGATTCTGGACCCTCTGGTAGATCTCTCATTGTTAGCTTACACCTAGGCCCAGGAATTATGCTGGTAAATGTTTAACAACTGTCTCTCAGGAGGGAAAATGTACACATGACACACCTTTAAGTTTAAAATGCTTTATGTACATTTTCTCCCTCTCTTTGAGTCTAGACAATCAATAAATTAAGCCCTGATTTATAGCCTTTGCCAACTTTATAGGTATGAATGCTCACACTGAAAATTTAACAATCAGCTCTCTTACTAGCAGTGCAAGCTGGTTCTACCACACCCCTGTCTGAACTAGGTAGAATAGGTACATGATCAGTTCTGGACATCTATGCTACTGGCTTATCTCCAAGTACTGAGTTCATGCTGCTAGGGTGAGCTCATGACCTAGGCCAGGGTCTGACTCCAAGGTCCCCTCTGGACTAGCTAACTTAGGAGCTCTGGGTACCCCTGTAGGGAGCCATTTTCTGTTGACTTGGCCCAAGGTTTGAGTTTAATTTTGCTCTGAGTTCTGGGTTCTGAGTCTGTGTATCAGTTTACCTCTGTTTCACAATTTCTGTCTTGGCCTCTTGTCTATAGGTTGGACTTGTGGTCTTGGGCTAGAAAAATGACCCACTTTATACAGTACTTACTATGTGCCAGGCACTGGGCCAAGCATCTTACAATGATTATCTTATTTGATTCTCACAACAACCCTGGGAGGTAGATACTATTATTATCCCAATTTTATAGTGGAGGAAACTGAAGCAAACAGAACCTAAGTGACTTGCCCAAGGTCACACAGCAAATAAGTGTCTAAGGTCAGATTTGAACTCAGATGTCCCTGATTCCAGGTCTAGAATTCTCTCTCTCCACTGGGTCACCAGCTGCCCAATTAGGAGGTCACTGATGACATTCAAAATGCAGTTTCTGTAAATTGGTAAGGGAAGAAGCTAGATTTTATGGAGTTGAGTAGAAAGTAGGTAGGTGATGAGAATATGGAAGCATCAAATGTCAACAATCTTTCCAAGTTTTTCTGTGACTAAGGAGAGAGAAAGGACAATAGCTGGATGGGATGAAAGGATTGTGGAACAAATCTGTTTTTCCCTAAGGATCAAGGATACCTCAGTACATCATTAGTATGGTAGAGGAGAGGTAGAAGGAGAGGGTGGTATAGAAAGGAAGCTTGCTGAAACAAGCAGTTATGAATGGAAAGGGGGCAGGGTGGAGGGGAACCATACTTTAAGAACTCTCAGAAATGTCAAATGAGAATTGCTTATTTCAGATTAAGATCTAAATAGAACTCAATAATTCAGGAAGTGAAATGGGTCTTTATTGGGCTGTCTTAAAGTCTTAGAATCTTCCCCATGACAAATGTTTACTCATTACAGATTTTCATTCCCTGAATTTGCTCTCACAGATGTATGATACTCAATATCCCCATCCTCCAGCATACTAATCCTGCCTTCTTGTACCTCTCTACAAATATATCACATGTCTGGAATGCCTACTGTATTTCTGGTCTCTAAGCTATGACTCTCTCTTCACATAAATTGCTTCCCAGAAGACTTTCTCTTTCAGGAAGTCTTCCTGGAGTGCCAAGAAAAGAGCCTATAACTTCTCTGGCTTAGTCCTGCCTGTACTCACCACACCCATAGCTACCTATAATTTGCCACCCACGATTTCACTTACTCTGACATGTATTTGTTGTTAATGCTTTCCTGTTTAGCTTTGTATTAGCCTGCTTTTATAAGGAGGGGGATAGGTAAGAGACATGTGATTTTGATGGAATCCTAATAAAACTGCCCCTAGCCCCAACATCCTAACTTCATTATAGGCCCCAAGGAACTGTACCTACCTAGCTCCCCCACCAATGTCCTAATTCCTCCATATATGCCTCACTGCTCACTAGAACAACAGGTACTTCCATGAACTCATAGTTCTCATAAAACAGCACGTATGTCCAGGTGATGGGATCCCAGCCACTGCCTCTACCTGGTCACTGCCCCCAGACCCATTCCCACAGAAACAGGTATGTTCTTGTATTCAACAACAGTCACATCATCTATCTAACCCAAGACAGGACCACAATCCCTAACTATCTATTTTGACCAGACAGGACCACAATAGCTAGCCAGCTGGAGGGCAGCGTGACCAGAATGTTTAACCACTGAACCATAGATGGGACCCCTCCTCCATTATCTTATCCCTCAACAAACTCCTCCTGCCTCTTTAATATTAATCATATCCCTATATTCTATGTAAATTCTGATTGTGTAATCAGCATCTTTACCCCGCAAAAATTCATCTTGCTGTCTCTGAAGCTGCTGGCCCCTTGTGGAACTTAGCCCACTTCATGAGAGGCGTCAATCTCAATAAATGCCTATACTTGGACTAGAGGGGGTCCGACTCTGAATTCTTTGAGATGATTCCACCACAACACATCAGGAAAGCCCAACCATTGTTGGCATGGGCAGAGACCCCACTGCAACAATTGCACCAGCATGGGGAACTCCCAAAGGGACTCCTGGTACCCATGTGGGTCAGCAGTTTCTCTTACAGTCTTATAGTTGCTTAGAGCACTAAGAATTACTTGACTTGCCCAGGGTTACACAGCCAGGATGTTTCAGTGGAAGGACTTGAACCCAGGTCTTGGAGGATATCTACTTCTCCTGGCTGCCTATTACCCTACTTTCATAGTGGCATAGTATGCTCAGACTTATGGACTATGGCAATAGTGTGCCTCAGGCCATCTCCTGCAAGTACCAGACTCTTCTCTACAATAAGACTAGCGTAGCAGTATACACAAAGAGACTATAGCTGCTCCTTCTGCCCCAGTAGAGTGTCAGGCCTTTGCTATGTCTCTGTATCCCCAGCATCCGACGCAATGTTTGGCACTAAGCTTGGTGCTTAGTGAATGCTTGTTGAATTTAATTGCCAAGGGTCATGAGGGCAGCTAGAGTGCTTAGAGATTGGTCAAGCATCCCAGATGCCAAGTTCATCCACTTCATCCCAGGCCATCACCAGTCATCCTGACTTTTGTCTTGCCATTGGACTTCGATGACTCAGGAAGAGAGTGTGAAGCTGACAATTTTGTGCAGTCTGACTCACTTAATTTCAATTCACCCCACAATGACATTGGTCCTCTTAGGACAAACAAGAAGAATCAGGAGAATTAGCCTAAACATTGTACAACTGGCAACAACTGATAAGGAACTTGCCCCTCCTATCCCAAGGTAGATGATCTGGGAGTCTAGTGAGGACTGTTCAATGGGTAACCCGTCTGGAGGGGCAGACCACCCTCTCTGAGAAGCATGTAGTAGAAGGGCAGCTCTTTGGGTCTGTCCAATGTTTCTCATACCTGATGGAAGGCATCTCTACTTCCATGCAAGAAGAGGCACAGAAGCATAGCACATTATGAATCTTTCTGTCCTGCTTAAGTAGGATCCTATCCTTAACACCAAAGTGCTTTGTTGCATTATCTCCAGAGGCATCTCCCAGTCCCACCCAGTTGCAACTATCATAAGATCATAGGATTTAGATTTTGCAGAAATCTTGAAGATCATTTTGGTCCAGAGACCCTCTAAGGAGTCCATGGATAGATTTCAAGGGTTTGTAACATGAATGGGGGAAAAATTACATCTTTATTTTCACTAACCTCTAACTAAAATTTAGCATTCCCTTTGATTACTATTTTTAGAAAACTCTTCTGAGGAGGGCCTATAGGTTTTACCACACTACCAAAGGGGCTCATAACACAGAAAATGTAAGGAACTTCTGGTCTAGGCCAGCATCCTAATTTTAGATATGAAGAGCCTGAGAGCCTGAGGAGTGAAGTAATTCACCCCAGGTCACACAGGGAAAATGTAA
The DNA here is from genome assembly GCF_028583685.1 of Petaurus breviceps papuanus. Classification (NCBI taxonomy): domain Eukaryota; kingdom Metazoa; phylum Chordata; class Mammalia; order Diprotodontia; family Petauridae; genus Petaurus; species Petaurus breviceps. The sequence continues at coordinate 6,715,169 of NW_027185664.1, forward strand.
ACTCCTTCAAAGCAGGGATGGTTGTTTTTTGTTTTCTTGTTTTTTTTAATTTCCAGCACCTGATACAGTGCTTTGCATATAATCAAATATGTAATAAATGCCTATTGAATTAAATTAGCAAAACTAGAATTTGAACCTAGGTCTTCTGATTCCAAAACCGTTATTCTTTCTACTGTCACATTTTCTGCTGTCATTCATGCTCTTCCCCATCCCCATCTACTCTTTTCAGTAAGACAGCTTTTAGTCAGTCTATCTACAAATGAGTTCATAACACTGATTCATCAACACTGTGGACCAATCTAAAAATTAGACATGATCACAGAATACAAAGCTGAAATGTATATTAGAGACGTCAGATTTAACATCCACTTCTTAGAGAAGAAAACCATGGTCTGCTTTGAGGATTATGGAAAAGAGGGAACAAAATGTAAGGCATTTCTATCCCTACTTTCCCTCAAGACTTTCTTTTTTTAAAAAAGCAATTGGGGTTAGTAACTTGCTCAAGGTTACATGGCCAGTTATTTTGTGTGGGTGCTAAGTATCTGAGGCTGAACCAATCCCAGGTCTCCTGACTCCGGGGCCGATGCTCTTACTCACTGCACCACCTGGCCTAAGACTTTCTAATAATTTAGTTGGAAGAACACTCCCAAATAAACAGTGATTCTTCTAACTTTTTTTCTTGATGTGCTAATCTTGTTTTCTTCTCATTCATGGATTTGCCATAGTACCACATGGGTTTTGTGGTTTACTTTCAACATATCCACCCCTAACCCAAGACTTGTCATCTATTCAGTCCTATAGCACTCTGCTTTTGCCTTCATATCTCTTTTCATCACCTCCTCCCCTGATAAAGCACAAATCCTATTTCTAACCTTATTTCCGTGTTGCTTTGGGTACTATGAAGATGTCTACCAGGCTCCTATGACCTTTGATGCATATATGTCTTTAGAGAATAAGGATTGTCAAGGATGATACTGTTACTGAATTTGTGATACAGTGACATTGTCATCTATGTTGCGTTTATAGCACAGACATCAATAGCCTTCCCTAGGGATATGCACAATGTAGATACACAAATAAAGCCACCTAGGCACCCTCTGCCTTTGAGTTGCCCTGTGTTACCACAAAGATGTCTCACCTGGCTGACTCCTCATGGTAACACAACAATCAGAACTACAGCCACAATGTGAGGCTTCTTGAACAGATCTGAAAAGCAGGCTCTTTATCTATCACCTGCACATAGCATCAGAGTCTACTAGTCATTAGAGATATTGTCAGGAGTTGCTGCCTCCATGTTCTCCCAGCTCAACTGCCCAGCCTCCCTGATTGTGCTAATAATAAGCACACCATAAGAACAGGACAAAGGGGGGCTTACAATAGAACATCCTTTGGTAAAGTTTATGGAATTAGATATTGAGAGAGTTTATGGTTATTTTCTTCCCTACAAAAATGTTTTTTTTTTAAAAAAGCTCCCTGAGTTGATTTATCCTGAGATGGAAAGGACCAGATGCTTTCCTAAGTTTCCTCGATTCTGTAGCTCTAATAACCTATCCATGGTCCAGCAAGACCTCTGCTCATGCAGAGTTCTCCTTGGAGAACCTTTTGTTATCTAGACTCTTTCTTGAGAAGGGATTCAGAGCTAGTGTCCTCTCACCTAACCCTGTCTCTATTATTCTCCAAAGTATATTTCTCATCTCTGAGCTAGATTTCCAATTTAGTTGCCCCATCTATGCTACACAATCTTGCCAAGATTCCTCGAAAAGAGAGGGATGTAGCCAACAGTGTCCCCGACCTTCTCTGATCTGCTCAGGGACTTTACTCTCACCATACCCTGAAACTGTGTGGTGAATTGTATACTTCCTCCCCTCCCCTCCAATCAAGGTTTTACTGTCAGTAATTCCCTGCCCTCCCTGCCCATCTGCACACTTACCTCAAGGCCCCAAGAAAATGAAAAGAAGCTCTTCCAAATACAAAGGCAAATTACTCCCTGCTATAGAGCATGGAACAATTTTAGATTCAGATAAAGGAGCTTCTAGGCAACACTTGCAGACAAACAATTACAGCATGCATTTGTTGCACCTAATACGGCCAAAATAACATAGCAACCTCCTTTCTGTAGCAACAACATTATTTCCTAATCAAAGGAATCTTTTTTATTGGATAATTCATGTTGATGACTTGGGAATACCTTGTATTCCTCAAGCAGGTTCACTTCTACCCACCCCCTCCACATCCACGCCAACCAGGGACCACGAATGGCTATGCAATGCTTCACGCAGTACCTTAGCACCTAGCTGAGTGATTCAGGTACAGTGGCTTTGGCATTACATTCATCGTATAGATGATGGGTCATGATGGAACAGGGAGATCTGTTACAATGAAATTTCAAAGCACTACAACATAATTTAGGATGCAGAGGAGCATGTAACACAGGTCACACTCATTTCTTAGAGCTCATTATTAGAGAGTAGAAACTAGTGAAAAAGAACGCTGAATTGGAAGCCAGCAGACCCAGAGGCCAGTAGGTGCTATACACAGCAGCTAGCAC
>NW_027185664.1:6717816-6752910 GCF_028583685.1 Petaurus breviceps papuanus
AGAATCATAAATTTAGACCTAAAAGTACTCTTAAAATCCATCAAATCTATTTAAATCTCTCATTTTACTGATGAGAAACTGAGGTTGAGATTAAGTGGTGATATAGCTAAGTGTCTGAGGCAAGATTTGAACTCAGATCTTCCTCACTCCAGTTCCAAATTTAAATCGATTTGATGGATTTTAAGAGTACTTTTAGGTCTAAATTTATGATTCTGGATTCAAATCCTAGCTCTTCTATTTACTTGTCATCTAAATAATTTGGGGTTCTGTTTTCACTTCTATAAAAGGAAGAAGTTGGGCTAGACGAGGAGTGTCAAACTTGTAGCCTGGGATGGGGGAAGCCCTCTGTAAAATGCCAAAGGGTAGAGAGTTGTCACGTTAAAATGTAATTGGGAAATATTTAATAAAACAAAAATATGTAACAACATAATAATAATTTGTGGTTTTCTAAGTTCATCACAGGGATCGGTTTCTATTTAAGTTGGATATCATGGAATGAAAAGGTCTTCTAAAGAAGCTCTTCATGAGACTCATTTCTAAGGGAAATTCTTGACCTCTCAACTCATGAGATTTGCAGATGATAAAGGCATGGCTATAGATATAGCAATGGGTTTTTTGTACTCCAAGGACCACAGCACACAGGGCTCATTGGCCATTTGTGTGAGGTTCCCTTCTGTAGTTAGAGTTGTTTTAAAGTAGTAAGGCACTGGTGTCTCAGGGCCATCTGGCCTTTTCTGGTCCTGCAGAGTTTGCACAGCATGAGGTGAAGTGGCAGGTGACGAGAAAGAGAGGTTTATAGACTCATCCTGCCCTAGCACAGATTGGGAAGTTGACAACAGCTGCGCTTTTTGCAGAGTACTCATGCTCTCATACCCACCTGCATGCCCCACCCCCACCTTTCCTGTGAGCATTGAACTCATTCAGCAATGATTACCATTTCTGAAGGGAAGTTAAATGTAAATTGTAATAGAATTACAGGAAACTGAATGGCCACAGGATGGTCTGAAATTCTTTTCTTGTGTTGAGATGGCTAAATCATGCACTGAGAGTAGCTCCTTCCTTGAGAGGAGAGTATGCCAACAGGATTGAGGTGGCTGCCAAAGAAGGTCACTCAGGAATTTCTTATTTGACCACTTGATGGGTCAGAATGACAAAGAAATTACTGAAACCTTTCTATTACATATATATATATATATATATATATATATATCACATCATCAGGATAGTCTCAAAATATGGTACCATATCTCAAATCCTAGAAAGCAGGAAAACAGGATCATTGATTGACAGTTGGAAGAGACCATAGGGATCATCTCCAGGGTATCCATTTATATAATATATTTATATATTATATATATATATTATATAAATATATTATATATATTATATAAATATAATTTCTAGATAGACTATATCCCATCCCATCCTACAGTCTCCCCAAAAGTTTTGTAGCCTAGGATGTATGGGGGTGCAAAATCCCCTGAAAAAAACTCTAAGGGGGAGAGAATATTCAGATTAAAATGTGCTTGGGACATATTTAACAAAATAAAAATACAATGCAACATAGATGATGGTAATTTGTGGTTTCCTTTTTTTTTTAAGCAATCAAGGTTAAGTAACTTGCTCAAGGTTACACGGCCAGTTATTTCTGGGTGTGGTGCTGAGTATCTGAGCCCGGATTTGATCGGGGTCATCCAGACACTGGAGCCAGTGCTCTTACTCGCTGTGCTACCTGGCCGCCCCTAATTTGTGGTTTTCTTAGTCAGTCACAAGGACATTTCTATTTAAGTTGTATATCACTGAACGGGAAGGTCTTCTATCAAGAATGGCAAAGAAACAACGGATTGCAAGCAGCAGACACAAGTGCCACTGGCTCTGCTACATGGCAGTGCACTTGTAGCCTCCACAAAGAAGGCACCATTAGCATCATTAAACATGTGTGTGTGAGTGTGTGTATGTGTGTAACAGGGCTGAAGAAACTAGTTTGATTCAATGCTCACATTCTTCTTCAGCTTGTTTTCTTCATGGTCCCTCATATTTCCCTAGTACTTCAATGTTTACAAAGCACTTTGTCATAACCACTTCTATTGGCTAGTTGTTATCATCATTTTAGAAATGAGAAAACTGAGGCTTAGAGAGCAAGAAGGGGCTCCAGGTCACATACTGAATAAGGGGCAGGGCTGGAATTCAATCCTAGGTCTTTCCTGAATCCACATCATCACCTTTCCCATGATCCCAGGAGGGCAGCTTTCTCCAAGATCAAAAGAGGCATACTTAGCTTCCAAGTGTATTGGTTCACTGGTTGGATCCATATAAACTGATATTGACTTCCCTTTGTAAAGCTCCCACATAGATTGATACTGGCTCCCCTTAGAAATTCCTTAAATTAATGCCCTGAGCAATCTGTTGACAAAAAGACCTCTGGACTTGCATTGAGGACAGGGATGTGAGTCTCAGCCCTGTCGCTAACAAGGGCAAAAGGACTTTGGGCAAATCGTGTAACTTTGCTGAGATTAATTTTCTCATCTGTAAAATGAAGAAGATGGATTAATTGATCACTGAGGTGGCTTTTCTCTCTAATGCTATGAGAAAGTCTATGACTCTTCCTGTCATTGGTTTGTTCTAACCATATGAATATCTTCAACACTGACTCTTAGCAGTAGTGGGAATCAGTTCATTTCATAGAGGCTTTTCCATACCCTACCTTGCACGTTCATTTAGAGCCCATGACATGATTTAGCTGGGTCCATGGACTTGAAATCATTTGAACTGGTTGGATGCTGTCTCATTATCTCCTCATCTAGCTTGAGTTTCAGTTCTCTCTCTTCATTCTACACCTTTCAGACTGGGGACATTTCTCTTTGATAGGAACAAATGAGGAATTTTTTAGCTTTTCTTGTTGTTCAGTTATGTCCAATTTTTCATGACCCCAACTGGACAAAGATACTGGAGTGGTTTGTCATTTCCTTTTCCAAGTCATTTTACAGATGAGGAAACTGAGGCCAATAGTGTTAAGTGTTCAGAGTCACACAGCTAGTATGTGTCTGAGGCCAGATTTGAACTCAGGAAAATGAGTATTCCTGATGCCAGGCCTGGCACTCTATCCACTATGTTTACCTAGATGCCCTATTTAGCTTTGCCTTCCCTCTGTTACCCACTGACAATACATTGTCTTTCAACAGCAATAGCTTGTCCCTTCCTTGTTCTGCTCCCTTACAGAAATCTTTGAAAGGTCCTTCAGCTTTTTCCCAGAGTCTCAGCTCATTGTGGATGTTAGTCTGCCTGATATTATTCTCATAGGGTAGAGTCACTCTTTTAAATTCAACCTTGGCTATGTCCCATGGTTTCCATGTTTTATTTTAAAATCTCAGCTCACCAAACAGCTCTTTGCACAGCTGTACTGATTCATTTAAATGCCTCCTCCACTTCCTTCTCATTAAGATAATTTGTGATTGTGGAGTTGGAATTTCATTTTTCAGAATCTCCCATCTCATACTGAAAGGCAGAATGGAATAAAGGCTAGAGAGTTGGCCTCAGAATCAGGAAGCCCTAGTTAGCTACGTGACTGTGGGCAACTCAATCTCTCTATCTCCAGGCAACTGTAAGATGGTGGGGTGCAGAGAAGATGTTGGTCTTCATGTTAGGTAGAGAGTTTACTCATTGGGAATTCTTAATTCCAGTGGCATTGCTAAGAGAAATGATTATTAATAACCAAAGACTTTGGGAGATCCAAGTCATTTCAAATCTCTGCCTCTGAAGGACAGGACTGATGATAGCAGATAGAATGAACATTCCCCACAATCTAAATATCGCTACCCCACCCAGCCAATCTTCCAAAGAATTGAATCCCATTGTTTACTACTCAGACTTGGATGGGGGATATAGATACTTTTGTCAGATTTCCCTGAGGTTGGGGATGATTTGGAAGTAAATTACATGATCAAAGTCATCTAGCCCCTCATTAGAAGAGTTCCATTTACCATTATAACATTAATTCTCTCTCATTAATTGTTTACCAATGAGAGTTGATTGCCACCCTCAGGAACACCATTCTTCTAATAGCAGTAAAAACCATGAGCCTGCCGTGATTTGTCTTTGACATTTTGAGAGCATCACTGATTCATTTTATTGGTAATATGCTAGCATTATTAATAAAATGATTAATTACCCCGAAATTGTGCCTTTCAAACTTTTTAAACATCACATTACAGATCAAGTCTTTTCCTACCTCTTATGAGCCATTTTCTTTTTCAAAAGGTCTACCCAGAGCCGGGGGTTGGAAAACTATTGCTCTCAGGCCAAATGGAGCTGGCTGCATGCTTTTGTAAAACCTGGAAGTGAAGAATGGTTCAGCCATTTTAAAATGGCTGATAAAAAAGAAATCAAAAGAATAATGTTATTTCATGATGTAAAAATTATATGAAATTCAGATTTCAATGTCCATATATTAATTTTATTTTTAAATTTTTCATTTTTATTAGAAATTATTCTTTATCATTTATATTTTATTTTTAATTTTATTAATTTGTTTACATAATGTCCATTGACTTCTTTTATACAGCAGCACAGTAAAATAGTTGGGATAGAGACTGTCTTGTCCCTTCACTGTCAGTAAAAAAAGCTTTCATCTAGGCATCCATTAAGAGAAATTGAACCTAGATCTTCCTAACTCCAAATCCAGCATGATTCCCACCATTCCTTGCTGCCTCTGACAATGAGAGATGGCAGCCAAAAAAGTCAATGACAGGGGTGGCCAGGTAGCACAGCGAGTAAGAGCGCCAGTGTGGAATGACCTGGGGATCGAATCCGGGCTCAGACACTTAGCACTTACCCAGAAACACCTGGCCGGGTAACCTTGAGCAAGTTACTTAACCCCGATTGCTTTAAAAAAAAAAAAAGTCAATGACAGTCTAGTCTGCAGAGTGAAGGGAGTGGTGGTAATTCCACTGTTTTTCCTTGCTCAGACTACATTTGGAGCACTGCATTCCGTTCTGGCCCCACACCTTCAGAAGGACATTGGCAAGCTGGAATATGTCCAGAGGAAGGTGACTCAGATTGGTGGGAAGACCACTTACATGAAGTTTGATTGAAGAAACTAAGAATGTTCAGCCTGAAGAAGAGAATACTTATGAAGGGGGGTAAGGGGGACCAGCTGTTTTCAAGTATTTGAAGGATTGTCCTGGGGAAGATGAATCTGATGTCTTCTGCTGGGACCTTAAGGGCATAGCTTGGAGATATGGGTAAAAGTTGCAGAAGGGTGGATTTAAGGGGAAAATTCCTACCAATAAAATCAATACAAAACTGGGTTGACCATGAAACATATTAGATACCCTCCACTAAATAGACCTCTTTATATCGCCTTGAGGACAGGAGCCAGGTCAGGAAGAAACTAGGAGAGAAAAGTAGTGGGTCCTTCCTGCCCCAAAAGCTATTTCTGAAATAAATTTTAATGACTATAAAACTCATTTGGGTGGTGGATTTGGTACTATTTTTCATGTCTTTTCTTTTTTTACCGGCAAAACTAATTATTTGGATATTGCTAGCCTGATCATCATAATGAGATAATACTTTGAGATTAATACATTCCTGAAAAGAACAATGGATTAATCAGCCCCAAATGAGGGTTCTAACCCAAAAGGAACTTTAATAGCCTTGCTTGAAAGGACCTGATTTAAGATTCCAGGCCATAAACAGTTTGAGGCAAGTCAGTCAATGTTAACACAGTACCAAAAAAAAAAATTCACAATGGTTAACTTTAAGAAATCCCTGGAACATCTTCTTCATAATTAATAAATGAAAAATGTTCCTGCAGCTAATCAATAAAGTTGTTAGAGAGAATTGATCGGATGGGTAACTCTTTTTGTGGGTACAATTTTTCACCTATTCAGAACAAAAGACTCCCTAGGGTGCTATCAAACTGATAGACACTTAGGAGTCTGACCCAAAAGAAAAAAAAAAAAGGCGATTAATTAAAATCTCAGGGAGTGGCTTCTCCCATTCTGGGGGACAAAGGCAAATTCAGGTGTGGAGACTGCCAGAATGAGACCTCAAGCAGTCCTGGGGGAAGGAGACAGGGACATGGAAGACCTAGCTGTGTGGCTTCCATAGCCTTGCTCCTTCTCCAGCCTCACTAAAACAAAGACAGGTATCCGACACCTCTGTCAGAAGAAAGAGAAGCACAGAGGCAGCTTTGTTTCACATGAAACTTGTGACCTCTTCAATCCAGGAAGCTGTTGCTGGATGTCATTTAAAAATAAATCCAGGGGAGGCTAGGTGGTGAATTGAATAGAGCACCGGCTTTGGAGTCAGGAGGACCTGAGTTCAAATCCTACCTCAGACACTTCACACACACACACACACACACACACACAAAACTAGCCGTGTGACCTTGGGCAAGTCACTTAACCCCAATTGCCCTCCACAAAGCAAAATAAATAAATAAAAATAAACCCAAATTTATCTGCTGCTGAGCCACTGTTTTCCAAACTGATTCTCATTTCCCTCCTGTTAAGAGTGCTAAGGTGCTCTCTGATTTGTCATTTAGGCCATCCCTCTGCCTCTAAGTACAAGTCCATATAAACCAGCAAAGGTCCAAGCTGGATGGCTGGCCCGAGTGTTAGCACAGAGCACACACTACTGCATGGACTTCTCTGAATACTACCAGAGCCTTAGTGATGCCAGAAAGACTAGAGAAAGTCTGGTATGGTGTGCTTCAGTGAACTCTGTTCTAAACGGAGTTTTTCCATTACCTAACTAGGGGACCCTGAGCAACTCACCTGCCCTCTTTTGGCCTCAGTTTCTTCATCTGTAAAATAAAGGGAGTTTACTAGTTGGTTTCTGAGGTCCTTTCTAACTCTATCTTGTGACATTCAAAAGGTGGCTCGATAAGATCCAAGTCAGTGGGAAAAGATCTGCTACCATAACAAAAGAGAAGATGACATTCATCTGGTGCTTGGTAGGAGATGCTTATTTTTTCTAAGTGCCAAAATAGCATAAAGTGCAAGAAGGGGTAACAGAGTCAGGGAAATATTATAGCAGGAGCTTTATCTGTCCGATCCCCCAGCTGCTGTTAGAGTCTGCCAGGCTGAACAGAGGCTGGTGATTAGGGCCATCATCAGTCCTGAGGGGAAAGCCCTCCTGGGGAATAGTCCAAACTGTAATCCAGGAGAGGGAACAAACCAGAAGCAATTAGGAAGCTAAATCTCTCCTTCCTTCTTCTCCCTTCCTCCCTCCTTCTTTCTTCCACCCTTCTTTTTCTTCCTTCCTCTCTAACTCCTTTCCTCCCTTCCTTCTTTCCTTCCTCCCTTCATTTTGTTTTTCTTCCTTCTTTGCTATTTCCCTCCTTCCTTCCTCCACTTTCTTCCCCCTTTCTCCTTCTTTGAGTGTGAATGAGATGCGCTCTAGCAAGAGTTTCAGCAAAAATGGTGGTTTTTCTGATGTCACCCTGCCACTCAAAACCCTGCTCTTTTATGTTGATGTGGACATTTTTTCCCACCTTCCCTGCTCTAACACAGTTGCATGGGCATGGGTTGGTATCTGCAACCAAACTCCCACTTGCCCTGTTAGATCATTGATACTGGTCAATTAGCAATAACTGATTTGCCAGAATGATTAACAACGGGCATTGGGTATAGGAGCTCACCCAGGTCTGTGCACCAGAGATAATTAAAAAAACCGTTATGTGCAGAAACAAAGAAGTTGCTCTGAGTCTGTTCAGCAGAAATGAATTCCAAGGACTCTACCCAGACCAAGTAAGCATTTAACCCACTTTTCACTTTCAGCACCTTCAGTGCAAGCAGCACCTTATCAGAAGGGCCTAACAATGCAATGGGAATTGTAGCATGATGAAGTATGAGAGAGTGGAAGAGTAGATAACAAGGAAGACTCCAGAAAGGCAGTCCCTCAAGTGCAGTTAGTCTGGGGAACTTCTTCCTCCCACCCTCTTTGGTGTTGTGTATGACCCTATTGCTATCCCTCTGAGAGGGCAGTCAGTCAGGAGCTCATAGTGTTTCTGTTTTTCCTATGGGTCTTATGTGATCAAAAGTTATGTTGTATACTGTGTGGAACCTAGGACACAGAGCACATCTAAGACAGGATCTGAGCGATGCTGTATCCCACAGACGTGACGCTGGGACTGCCAAGCTCACCTCAGCTTCCCATCTCTGGGAGAGAGGAGGACATCTTTGTGACAGATTATTTTGGCCAGTGTTAGCTTTTGGTTTGTGTTCTGGTTTGTTCTTTGGGATTGGAAAGGTCTAAGGAGGGATGGTAATATTCTAACTTCCTTAGTCATTAACGCTAAAAAGAATTCTTCTGAAAGCAGCACATGGCTCAAAGTATGGTGGAATGAGCAAAGGACAATGAGAACTTGGTTCTCAAGCGAGCTATGGAACTCAATAGCCATGTGATCAGGGAAAAGTCACTTAATCTCCCTGGTTTCATTTTCCCCATCTAGAAAATTAGGAAATTGGGTTAGGTGATCTCTAAATTTGTTCTCATGGGGTAGTTAGGTGGTGCAGGGGATAGAGAGCCAGGCCTAGAGTCAGGAAGACTCATCTTTGTGACTTCCAATCTGGCTTCAGACACTTACTAGCTGTGTGACCCCATCTGTCAAATGAGCTGGAGAAGGAAATGGAAAACCACTCCAGTATCTTTTCCAAGAAAACCCCAAATGGGAACATGAAGAGTCAGACACAAGTAAAGCTATTGAACAAAAATAACAAAAAATTGTTCTCAGCTCAAAAATTCTATAATTCTATAGCCAAACCAGAGCTGGATAGTTCAGACTCAGGCAAATACTTGTCCTACAAGAGCCTTCTCAGCTCTCCAATAGTTAATCTTATCTCCAGATTCCTTCACATGTGTCAGGAATCCACGTCCTTAAGGGACTTATTTAGCTTGGCTGTGACTTAGGTTTATTTCAGCAATCCCCTAGTGTTCTAAAGGGTGCTGGAGGCTCACTCTGCTACCAGCACAGACATATTTATGCTTTTCCTTCCACCTCCCCCATTTCTCCCAAATACAAGCAGAGATGTAATCTCCCAGTATCTTACTTGGAAACTAAAGGTCACTCTTCTTAAGCGGGTAAAGAAAAGGATAACTTTGCTGTTATTTTAGTTCCTTCACCAAGTTATATGCTCCATTATATTGCATCATATTAGCTGAATACAGGTGGGATAGGAGAATCAGCCAACTAATTTTATTTACTTGTTCTGACAAAGAAAGCAATGTATCTCCATGTCAACTTCATACGGTCTTAAAAAATGGCAGCCAGGGAAGGGGTCAGGAAGAAGATACTCGAGATTCCATAAAACCAGCATCCAGAGCTCACAAATCAAACAAAAGGCTGAATAGATTGCCTGAGACTGGACTGCTAGTTTCCAGGAAACCTCTAGATTATGGTGCCAGAAAGGAATTACAAAACAATTAGTCTATTTCCTCCAAACTGATGTGTTCCATCAAGTGTGCTTTCTATCCAGAGGACTGACTAAACTGATGAGATGTATACTGATGATGAAGACATAACCAGGCATTTTTACCATTTTTTCAATGGGTGGTTGAACGAGGTCAGGTTGGAGCAGCAGCAGCCAATGAGGTATTGGTTAGAGACCAAGGGCTTCAGGAGATTTCTGAATGAAGTTGGAGGATTGACAGGGCAGAGAAGGCTGAGACAGTGCAGAAAGAGAAGACAATCATACATTTCTTAGGAATATAGATTTAGAGCTTGAAGGCTTTAAAGGACATTAAGTTCAAACCCATCATTTTACAAATGAAGAAATAGAAGCCCAGAGAGATTAAGTTATTTTCCTAAAATCACACAGCAGATGGCAAAGCAGGCAGAGATTTGGCTCTTTATTTTTTCAGCTCTCACTTGAAAACATTTTCACAGGTTTACATGTCTTTAAAAGAACAGCTAAATTGCCCCCCAAAATTGCTTATGGCCTGTTTTTGTAAACTATGTCCTATTTTAAATGAGTGAAAAGAGTTGATTATTTGAAGAAATCTTGTGGTACTTCCTTTTGTAAAGCAAATAATTACTTCCTAATAATCTAATGTTCATATATATCATGTTTTCCTGATTTCCCCATTTATAAAATGAAAAAATTAGACTAGGTATTATCTCTGATATTTTATTATTCAGTTTGCTTTAAAAATAAAGTACAGTTCTATTTTTAAAAAGCAGAGTTACATGACATATCAGAGCTGGAAGAAGCTTTAATGATAATATAGTTGAACTTTTTCATTTTGCAGATGAGGAAACTGAGACCCAGAGAGAAGTGACTTGCCTAAGTCACATAGCCACATAGTATTGGAATTAGGAACATTATTACTTTCTTTAGCATGGCTCACTCTTCTGGAAATCAGAATATTTAACTAAAAGAACCAGAGCAAGAAGAAGCTTCAATTAACCAGAATCTTTCTCCTCCCACACCCAACATTCAATGATGAGGAGAAAGGAACAAGTCACTAGAAAACAAGTTCATATCAGGATATTAGTCAAAATGTCAATTTCCATAGTACATTTTAGGGTCAATCCCCAATCAGATCAATCTCTTGTATCTTCTACATCTTGAATATTGTATAATGGTCATTTATGTTTGTACTTCAAGGCCCAAGATATTAAATTATGTTTACTGGACTGGATTTAATTAATCACAGGGGAGGAATCACCCTTGAGACAAAGCTGCCCCCATTGCTGCCACCAGGGTGTTAGGGGGGTCTGGGAAGAAAGCACCATCAGAATGGTGCTGAGTCCTCAGATTTTGTCTCCCTGGGGCAAAGTGCCAGTTGCCCCCACCCTTCCACTTATGACTGCTGTTGGGGGACAAATAAAAAAAGTGGTTTCTCTCATTAGGTACTTAAGGGATTAAAGCAACCCAGTGCACTTAGTATGCAGAGAATCTATCTGGTGGGGATGTGCTGAGAGAGGACACCTCTGATTTTAGTGCTGGCTAGCCTTTCGTGCCTTCCAGACAGTATTCCAGAGGTGAAGGGTGGTCCTGGTCCAGTGAAAAGACCACCAAAATAAGATGCCATACCTGGATTCTAGTCCCAACTATGCCAATATGTGTGAGCAAATCACTTCCTCTCCCTATACCTTCGTTTCCTCATCTGCATAATGAGGGGGTTGAATTGGATAGTTTCTGAGGTGAAATCTCACATCTTTAGACTGCATAATTCTGTAAGGCAGCCCATTCCTAGGAGGCACTTACTCCCATGGTAGTCTTCGAGGACAAATACAATGAGCCTACAGCATACTATGTATGCCTTCCTCAGCTCTTCAGCTAAATTCTATTTGGAACTTACATTTAACTATACATGAAATATTGAGACAACATGAGATCAAAATGAATGTATGGTTTTTAGGAAAAGTTGCTATTTTTAGAAAACAAATATGATTAGCCTCTCTCTAACACAAATAGGAAATCTGATTATTCTTTGATCTTACCTTTCCTTTTTAAAATTTAATTCACAGAGAGATGACTAATTATGGATGACACCACAGTTTAATAACATATCTTTTAATGTTCTAGGAAAAAAAGCCAATGAATTAAATTATGTGTTAACAGAGTTTGAATTGATTTGTGGGACTGACGAAAATAGCCATCATAAGCTGTTATCATCCAGTTGAGGGTAAATGGACTGCTGAGATTGAGTTCAAGTTCAAAATTGAACATGAACTCTTCCCTTCCATTTGCCATACCTTTCGCCTAGTGATCATGCTGATTGGCACCAGATATGTGATTAAATGCCTGTAGTTATCAACAGAGTTTGATGTTTTCAAAGACCAGTGATTCCTTGGTTATAGATGCTTTCTCCGTGAGACAGAATGGCATAACAGCTATAAGGTTTTTATAGGTTCAGCTCTAACACCATCACTCTCTTTTGTTTTCCTTTTTTTTTTGAGGGGGGAAGGCAGGGCAATTGGGGTTAAGTGACTTGCCCAAGGTCACATGGCTAGTGAGTGTTAGGTGTCTGAGGCCATATTTGAACTCAGGTCCTCCTGACTCCAGGGCTGGTGCTCTGTTCTCTGCGTGGCCTAGCCACCCCACCATCACTCTCTTAATACAGGTTCAATGTGGGGACAAAATGAGGTACTGAACATTTAACAAAAGAGCTTTGTTTTGCCCAGACACAACAAGGGTACACACACAACAAGGAAACTGTGGTACTTAGCTTCTCTGGAAGCATCCCTGCTTGTCTCCATCTGGAAACACATCTGGTCAATCAGTCATTATAACAAATTGTATGGTCTTGGGCATCAAGTCCAAGAGGCAGCAACTAAATAAAGTTGGGACCTTTTATGCCTCCAAACAAGGAAACTTTACCAGGGAAGGTGGAACTGATCAGGTTGTGCAAAGGAACACAGCTGTGTCTGGGTAAGGGAAGTTGCATCAGTAAATCACTGTCCAACTACAAAGGCCAACTTTGGAATCAGAAAGTCTTACCTCTGACACATTCAAGCCATGTGATCATGGACAAGTAGTCACTTAACCTATCAGCGAAGTAGGTAATCCCAGAGACTAAGTGGTATAGCAGAAATGGAGCTGGATTTGGAAATAGAAAACCTAGAATGAAATACAAATTCTACTACTTAATATGTATGTATAATTGGGCAAGTCTTTTTGGGCTTCAGTTTCTTCATCCGTAAAAGGAGGGCATTTAACCAGATAACCTCTAAACTCCTTCTAGCTATAGAGAATTCTATGATCTACCTATGCCAAGAGTTCTTACTCTGGGGTCCATGGATAAGTTTCAGGGTATCTGTAAACTTGCATGGGAAAAATACTCCAAGCTCATTTCAATAGATAATCGGCTTTCTTGGTAATCATATCTATTTTATGGTATGTATCTACAACATTATTCTGAGAAGTGGCTCAGGGCTTCCCTAGACTGGCAAAGGGGTCCATGACACACACACACAAAAAAAACAGGTGATCACCTGTGCTGATCTACTGATCTTAAGCCCTCAACACCTTGGGACATGAGTCTTGATGAGTTGCCATGGATAACAGATAAAGGTTATCATCCACAGTGAAGAGCAAGATGTTCCAAATTTAGTTGGTTGGCCTGGTCCTCAGATGACAATGCTGACATAGCCTAGGACGGATTTTGTCCATAACACAATGAGAAAGTAAGTATTTTCACCTATCTGATTATTTAATTTTGGTGTTCAATTTTGAAGTAATAAAAACAAAACTTAGCAGAAAGTTGGCCTGCGTTGTTTAGTCATTTCAGTCGTGTCCAACTCTTCATAACCCCATTTGGGGTTCTCTTGGCAAAGATACAGGAGTGGTTTGCCATTTCCTTCTCCAGCTCACTTTACAGATAAAGAAATTGAGGCAAAAAGGGTTAAATGAATTGTCCAAGGTCATATAGCTAATAAGTGTCTGAAGCTGGATTTGAGCTCAGGAAGATGACTCTTCCTGACTCCAGGCCTGGATATCTATCCACTGAGACACCTAGCTGCCTGAAGTTGGCCTAGCTAGGACTTTAGAGGAATGATTGACATTTAATTAATAAATTGATAGTAATCACTCCATTAAAATCCTACCTAGTCCAGCTTCCTGGTTCCACAGTGAGCTTATTATTTCGGTGGTAAAATGCCATAGCTTAATAGTTGAGTGAGTAAGTATGTTTGCGGTTGCTGTGACCTTGGGCAAGACACTTTATGCTGGGGCCTGGCTCCTTCATCTCTAAAATCAAGAAAAAACATCTGAAGTTCCTTCCAGCCTTAGATCCACAAGCCCATAATCTTATGATGTATATATTCCATATTAGCCTTTCCTCCTAAGAAATTCAAAAATAAAAAATACTCAAAATTTGAATTAAGGCAGATAAAGGACAATCATTTGGGAATCTGTCTCCACACTAGAACTTTACAATTAAACTAAAACATTTCATGAAGTTAGCAGTCATATCTGAATTAATGCTACTGAAGGCTAAATGAATTTGTAGTGAAAAGGTAAAAATTCTGAGAATATCAAGCTTTTTTTCACCCTCAAAATTCAGGAACTGGCTTAGCAATCCAATTGAACCGAATAGAGTAGAATTTATTAAATGCTTATTTATCTTTAGAATAAAATACATTGTTGGGGATCTGGGATAAAAGAAAAAAAAATCACAAAATAATCAAGTCCTACTTTCAAGGAGCTTATATTAGACTGAAGGAATACAATATACACACATATAAGCATAATACAAGGCAAATGTCAAAAGTTCAATTATAAAAAGGCAAACAAAAGTATTAAATAAATATTTGATTAGTATTTTAGCTAGCATATTGATTTTGGGTCATATTTATGACAGGAAGGGGAGAGAGAGAGAGAGAGAGAGAGAGAGAGAGAGAGAGAGAGAGAGAGGGAGAGAGAGAGAGAGATTTTATAATGCATTAGGATTTTCAGTATTGTTGGGGATAGTACATTTGTCCATTTTATAGAAGTTAGAGCATAATTTTACTACTTTAAATGACTAGACCTTAACAAATATCATGATCTCCTTATGTTTGATTTGCTTTCTCTTGTACGTACTCTAGATGGAAGAAGTGTCCCAGAGTCATGGATATTTGGGAGTGACAGAAATTCCCAGTCTTGGGAAGCAGCCTGGCTTGTTTCAGTTGGAATGTTTTATTCTTGATGGATAATTGATTTATTGACATAGGAGGATGTGTCCAAGACCTTTGGGTCTCAGGAGACTTGACACAACACTCTAGCCTGAATTCATATTTACTAAGGACACCCTTTAAACTTGACACCGGACAGCTTTCACACCAAAAGAAATGCAAGATTCAGAGAGAACATTGTAAACCTCAGTACTGGTGAAATAACTTCACCAAGAAGACAAATACTCATCCAAGGAGCTTAATATGAACCCAATTTGGGATAAGGTAGACTAGAGCTGACCTACATGTGGAAGGATAACATGGGGAAGAAAGCATCCTTGTTCCAAGATGCTTTTAACAGAACTGAGCAGTGAAGGGAGGTCTCAGATTCAGGTGGCCAAGTCTTACGAAACTTACTCTTTCCAATTACCAGTTTTTACCTGAAAATATGGTCTGAAGTAGTGGCCTACTTTACTAGCTCAAGCAACCCAGCACAGGCCAAGCAGGAGGCAACCCAGAACAAGACCACAATATATTGTAACTAATATTTAAATATTTCTTAACCATTTAACATGTATAAAACTGTGCTTCCATTTTGATAAGATTCCTATCTTTTTTATGTCACTGACAAAGTTTTTCAGCATTGTGCCCCAAACTTATTTTTCCCATAAGACCTTTGGGGTTTATTGTACAATTTTGCTTAGCAAAATTGTGCTTTTGAGGGATTCATGCCAGGTAGAGCAGAACTGACTGTACCTCTCTTTTAATCTATGTCCTCAGTCCACTTGGCTTTATCCACACTGGAATTTACTATTTTTCTGGTACCTCTGGGGGCAAAGGCTTCATGAGAAAACTGGCCTTACATATAGACAGAATAGAGAGCTACCTCCATGACATACTTTGAGAGGCACTATGAGGTCTTGCCCCAAAATACCTCCCCTACTGGTTTGCCTGTGATATCAGCTCTTCTAAAATTCCTTTTACCATCACTGCCATTCCTTAGGAAAAAGAATTATCTCCAAAAAGTCCTCATAGTTCTTTGACCCAGCAATATCACTGCTAGGTCTGTATTCCAAAGAGATTTTGAAAAGGGGGAGAGGGTGGTGCAATTTATACAAAAATACTGGTAGCAGCTCTGTTTGTGGTGGCCAAAATTAGAAACTGAGGGGATGTCCATAAATTGGAAAAGGGCTTAACACATTGTGGGATATGATTGTGATGAAATACGATTGTGCTATAAGACATGATGAGCAGAACGGTTTCAGAAAACCTGGGTAGTCTTACATGACCTGAGAACAAAGAGAACAGTGTCCACAGTAACAGCAATATTGTTTGGTGATCAACTGCGAATGACCATTCTCAACATTACAAAGATCCAAGACAATTCCAAAGGACTCATGATGAAAAATACTATCCACCTCCAGAGAAAGAATAATGGAGTCTGAATGCAGATTGAAGCATAATATTTTTCCCTTTATTTTTTGTGTTTTTTTTTAATCTGTGCCTCTTTTTACAACATGATTACTACGGAAATATGTTTTGCATGATTGCAAATATATAACATATATCAAATTGCTCATCCTCTCAGTGAGAGGGAGGGAAGGGTGGGAAAGGTTTGGAAACTCAAGATTTTTAAAATTCAGTGTTAAAAGTTGTTTTTACATGAAACTGAGGGAAACTAAAATATTATTTTTAAAAATGTTGTCATAAGTCATGTGTTGCTTGGAGGGGAAGAAAGTATCTTTCATATGGAGGTTTTGAAATCTACAGGATTCCTCCCCTATTAGAAAACTTTATTATAATAGCAAGATGTCACCTGTGAAAGCCCACAGAGCCCGGATCAGGAGAGATTAGGGAAAATGATAGTAAGATGACACTTTTTCTTTCTACTGCTCTTCACAGCTACAAAGCTCCCCTTGTATTCTTTTATTTGAGCCTCATAATAACACATTAAGCAGGTTTTCATCTTTTTTTAATAGATAAGGAATCTGAGGGTTAGAGCTGTGAGATGACTTGCCTAAAGTGAGTTAAGTGGAAGAGGGCAATGGGCTTCTGAAACAGGATCCATCTTAATAGCCAGACAAAATTGCAGCAATAACAAAGAGCTTTGGTGGTAAAATACTACAGCCACAGGGCAAGAAGGGGCCCTCGAGGTTGTCTTTTTAGAGAAGTGTCAAACCCACTCCAGAGTTTAAGGAACCAGATTAAAATATAATTGGGAAATATTTAACAAAATAAACAAAAATACAACAGAACATAGATGATGTTTATGTGTGATTTTCTAAGTCTGCAGGGATCCATTTCTATTTGAATTTGGCACAACTGATTTAGTCCATATCCTCCTTTTAGAGAGGAAACTGAGACCCAAGAAGATTAGGTCACTTGCCCAAGGTAAGCCTGGGGTGGGGGCTGGGGAGCAAAGGTGGAGTTTGAATCCTAGCCTTCTGACTGGGAACCCAGGGCCCTTTACCCTGCCTAAGGTCAGTGTTAACCTGAGATAGCATTGGAGAAGGAAAGATTCCCCCAAGAGCTTGAAGTGGATGGGCCAAGTTTAGGAGTATCTGACAGAGACCTCAGTGGTAGTAGTGATTGTAAACTTTGGATTTGAATGGAAGCAGCATAAGGCTCACTGAAGGTCAATTTTAATTCTTCACAATCTCAGTAAATGTTTGACCCTGAACCCATAACTTCCTGGGTACATGAATGAATCTGCAATTGTCCTTTGACAACAATATACTCTTAATAAAAAATTTCTTCCCCAAGCAGCTGTCATTTCCTTATCTCTTGGGACTGGCAAGATGTATTTGAAGCCTCTATAGAGTTCAAGGAAGCAAGAATGGTGGTGACTTCTGTAGGACATCCCCAAGGAGAGCAGGAAAGGCCTTCTTGGTGATGGGAAGTTTGCTACTGTCAGGGGTAAGAAGAAGGACATTTGGTATATTCATTTGGTGATGGAGATGTTAAATTCCAACTTGGAAGTTCAACCTCCTCCTCTTCCTCCTCCTCCTCTACTCTCTTATGCAGGTATTCATAGCATTCATTCATTTAAGTTGCTTAGCAATAGATATGCAGAAAGTTAGAGATGGAAGGAACTTCAGAGGCCTCTAAAGCTGATCCTCTCATTTTGCAGATAAAGAAACTGAATTTTACAGATATTAATCAACTTGCCCAAGGTCCCTCAAGCAGTAAGCATTACAGTTGGGGTGTGAATCAAGGGCGTCCGCCTCTGAAGTTAATGTTATTTTCCCACTGGGCTATGCTGCCATCTCCTGTTCCCTTCTCTCTCATTCTTGCATCCTTACCACCACCACCCAGATACCTGTCCCTAGTACAACCCTTACTTGGAAATTCCCTCACCCAAAGCAGTGACCTGAGCTCCAAAATTATGCCTCCTTCCTGACCCACATCCAAACTCTATATCCTTGTATTGTGATTTCAGACAATCGATAGAACCCAATTTAGGAGGAATAAGGAATAAATAACTGATTCTGGCTTACAGATATTTGAAGTTATGTTAAAGATATCTGAAGAAATGGATGAAGGAATGAAGAATTTCAAAACATAATTAATTGCTCTGTACGAAACACTATGTTAAGTCCTGACATGCAAATCAAAATTTGAAACAATTCCTATCTTCAGGGATCTCACATTCCAATAGAAGGGACCAAGACCACATAGAAGGTCTCAGCTCTAAGTCAAATGGAAGAGCCCCATGTTCTTTTTTTTTTTTTTTTACTGATTATAAATAACAAGAATTTTGTTTTAAAACACTTCTTTGGTACACATAAAATTTTATCATTTTTTAAAACAAATTATTTATTTTTAGTTCTCAACATTCACTTCCCTAAATTTTAAATTTTCTCTGCCTCCCTCCACTCTCCCCTCCCCAAGATGGCATGCGATCTGCTATAGGTTATACATTCTTATTAATCATATTTTCACATTAGTCATGTTGTATAGAAGAGTTAGAATGAATGGGAAGAATCATGAGAAAGAAAAAAACAAAACAAAAAGAGAGAGCAAATAGTATTCTTTGATCTGCATTCAGACTCCATAGTTCTTTCTTTGGAAGTGGATAGCATTTTCCATCTTTTGGAATTGTTTTAGGTCCTTGTATTACTGAGAAGAGCTCAGTCTATCAAAGTCAGTCATGCACACTATGGTTGTCACTGTGTACAATGTTCTCTTGGTTCTGCTCATTTCACTAAACATCAGTTATGTAAGTCTTTCCAGGTTTTTCTGAAATATGCCTGCTCATCATTTCTTATAGCACAATAATAATCCATTGTATTTGTGCACCACAGCTTGTTCAGTCATTCACTAATTAATGGATATCCCCTCAGTTTCCAGTTCTTGAAGGTTCCATGTTCTTAAGGACACAGTGTCAAAGTACATGGCAATGAATCTTCCTTAAAGTACTTTCCTTTGATAAAACCATATCCTTGTGTGATTTTGACCCATTTGACAGGACTTTGGTGATGATAACTTTCTGACTTTTCAGTAGCTGTGTTCCCTGAGGAGGTGGAGTCTGCTGACTGTAGAGGAAGTTGCCAGGCCATATATCCACAATGGTTGTTCATCTTGATCATGGTTGCAGGGTCAGTCATTTGGGGGCACTTCCATTCTTGGGGCTCTTGGGTTTACTCACCTATTGGTAAAAATTGGTGGTGGTAGTAGTAGTAGTAGTAGTAGTAGTAGTAGTAGTAATAGTAGTAGTGATGGTGGTGATGGTAGTAGGAAAGTCAGGTCCCTCCTTTGCAAAGTTTGCTCCTGTTGACAATATTTTCAGGGGCTAAACTAGAAGCAAAGTTGATGATCTGAGGTGGGGAGTTGCTGTCCTCAGGGCTCTTGGTCTCAAGGACCTGGGTCTGAGGAGAGGCCAGAGAAGGTGATGCCTTTTCATAAAGGGGGCTCTCCCAAATGATAGAATTTCAGGGTAGGTGGCAGGGTTGTAGACAAGATATTTGGGGGCTCTAAACTTATCACCTCACTTCCTGGATCCCCTTAGGTTACAATATATAGAGATTGTGTGTATATGTGCTTTTGTGATGTCTATCCTATTAGAATGTAAACTTCTTGAGAATTAGAATCTTTACGTTCACCAGTGCTTAGCACAGCGCCTGGCTCATCTCAAGTTCTTTAAAAATACTTTTTGATTGTTCCATGCATAGAGCAGTGGATAGAGAGCAGGCCTTTGAGACTGAAAGACATGGGCTCAAGTCCCAGTCCCTGACATGTACTGACTGTGGAACTCTAGGTGAGTTATTTAATCTCTTAGTGACCCCAGGCAACTCTCTCATAAATTGCAAAAATGTTGATCTGAATTGGTAAAGTAAATGCTACTCTGAAAATTCCTTAAACTGTATTTTTTGATGTAAATGTGTATACATAGTTGTTGGAGTTCTGAGAGGAGGGAGGCAATCCATGGCTCCCACAAGGGGAACCACACTGCTTTCCCTCTGTCCCTTTAGGACTTTTGGTCCCTGTGGCTCCTCAGATGTTATCCTTGGCAACAGAGAGCCTAGAAACTAATTTTGAGTTGGTATTGAAGCACAGCTTGTCTGGGATGATTCCAAAATGTCCTTGGAGGTGCTTCCCAATCTGGCTTTGGGCTGTTTGGTAACTAAGCCAAAGTGGGGGTTGAAGGAGGATGGGAAGGAAGAAAGGAATGGAAAAGAAGAAAAAAGCAGAAGCAGGGGTACTGGTCAGGCTGAATTAGCTACAGCCTGGCTTTTCCAATTATTTAGTTTCTTAATGTTAATAGTCAACTCAGAGCAAAGTTCTGAAATGGGCTGTCTTCTGGGACCTTCACTTCTCTCCAGCACATCCCTTCTTCCTTTGCTCATTCTTCAAGATCAAAGCCTGCCACATTTGAGTTGTCCGAGCCCCTCCTGGGGTAGGGATGGGGGTGGGGGTGGGAAGGAAAGGGTTTCCCTGCCTCAGGTCTCTCCTGCCATCAATCCTTCACTCAGTTGCCAATGTGATGTCCCTAAAACACAGGCCTGGCCACATAATCCCCTGCTTTAGAAGCTCCAGGGGCTCCTCTAGCTTCTATGGTCAAAGACACACTCTTCCTCTTGGTATTTAAAGCTCTTTACCACATGGCTCTAACCCACCTTTCCAGCTTTATTATACATTGCTCCTTTTCATCATCCTACATTTCCACTGCCTTGGCCTATTTTCGAACCCTTACACAGGGCAGCCTATCTCTTATCTGTGCCTTTATGTTATTTGTTCCCTGTGCTTGGAATGGACTGCCAGCTCATAGAGCTACCTCCTATATGAGGCCCTTGTTCCCCAGCATTAGTGCCT
This sequence comes from Petaurus breviceps papuanus, assembly GCF_028583685.1. Taxonomy (NCBI): domain Eukaryota; kingdom Metazoa; phylum Chordata; class Mammalia; order Diprotodontia; family Petauridae; genus Petaurus; species Petaurus breviceps. Next base: position 6,738,731 of record NW_027185664.1, read on the forward strand.
CCTGGACACCTCAAGTGACTTTGTATTTAATTGTATATATTTTGCATCTACATCTATGTGAGTGTAGTATGTCCCTCACACACTTTGAGGCCTTTGGACCTCCAGTGCCTTGTACAGTCTTAGCTACATAATAGGTGCTTAATAAATGCTTATTGATTAATTGATTGACTAATGTATTACTCCTACTTCAAAACATTGGCATTTTAAAAGAAAGGATGACAATGCTTAAACCAAAGGAATAAATTCCCAGTGTTCAGTCTACTCTGGTATAAGGCTAGCCTTGGAAACTGACTAACTCGAGAAGTTAGCCTTCTCTCTGTGCCAATTTAAATTAGTATTTACTTAAGAAAGAGGGAGGAGAGCAGAGTCAAGATGGCAGAGTGAGAGCCAACATTTTTATGTAGCTCTTCTCCACTGCACATCCCCTCCACAACAATGAAAAGAGTGGAAATCATGAGTAAGGGTCTGCATTTGCAAGGGAAAGTTGACCTTGGATTAATGAAGAGACCTTGAAAGATAAAATGGAAAACTTTCAGATGCAAGGAGGATAGGAGAGATGCGGAATATCATAACTGAGTATGGAGAGGTCATCGAAATAATGAATATGTCTCTATGGTCTAAACTAAATTCTTATAGCCCTCACTCGCTATTCCCAGGGGACTTGTGGAATCAGTCCATGCAGCCCGAAGCAGAGCAGCCTACCCCGCAGAGAAATTCACACTGAACTTGGTGCAGATGTTTGGGAGAAAGGACATGAAGACACTGAAGTTCCAGGGCTGTAATTTGCTTAGGTCATGTGCATCCCGTACACGTGTGCCTTACTACCATTGTACTCTAGATTCCTGTTCTTTTTTTCTCTCTCCTTGACTTTTGGGTTATTTGTGAGAAAATGTCCCTCTATTGTGGAGGTGAAATGATTTTTAACTGTTCTTGCTATGCCTTTGAAGTAAATGCCTTTACTTAAGCTCTGGGTCTACTGGTTGATTGTTAAGGAAACATCCTGGTAGGGGCTCATGAGTTAGTGTTTGGAAGGATAGCTACCCACAAAACCCTATGAGCAGTAATTGCCACCCCTTTGGGACCCTAGGGAGGAGGGAGAGAGTACAGGGTCTGGAGTCAGGAAAACTCATCTTCCTGAGTTCAAATCTGACCTTGCACATTAGTTATATGACCCTGGGCATGTCACATAATCCTGTTTGCCTCAGTTTCCCCATCTACAAAATGAGTTGAAGAAGGAAATGGCCCACCACTACAGTACTTTTGTCAAGAAAACCCCAAATGGGTCACAAAGGGTTGGATACAACTGAAAACAACTGAACAACAACATGGGAAGCTAAGCCACCATAGAGTGAGTCCCAAGCAGGTCATTGAACATTCATTTACATAGAGTTAAACTTGCCAGAGGCAGGGGATGGTAGAGAAACTGCTTCCCAGGGGAGAAAATGTAGTATCTTGGGTTCCTTCACAGGCCTCAGGGGACTAAATCACTGGCAGCTGAGGCGGTTTCCAGACTTCTCAACCTACAAACACAAAAGACAACTTAGAAGGTCAGTTGGAAAGGTCTGTTGGATCTAGGTGAGAGAGGAGCATGGACCAACCCTGACTCCAGAACAGCCCCAGGGCAGTGGAGGCAGCAGTGGCAGCTGCTTCCAGAGCTCTCAGCCCACAAACAACAAGGGGGTTGAACAACTGATCAGAAGGAGATGTCAGGGATCTCTTTGCTGACATTGAAGAGGGATTCTGTTGTTTTGCCCATACTTGGATCTAGGTTGCGGTCCTGGGGCAAGGAGGAAACCTGGCATAGCAGAACTTGTGGCAGCAGTGGAGAGGAAACCCTCCTCACAGTTCCAGGGCAGAAAAGAGTGCTTGTGGTCACTCACTGATCAGAGCATGGGCCAGGAGAGGAGTAAACACCTCTCCTTAGATCATACCACCTTAGAAGCACTGAAAACTTACAAGCCCCTAGAAGTATCTCTGAAAACAGCTGCACAAAACCCATGAAGCTTGGGTCAGTACACCCTCCACACTGAGTGGAGCCCTACCTTAACAAAGGTTAAAAAGTCAAATGTTAGGCTGGGAAAATGAGCAAACAATGGTGGGGGGGGGAGGGCAGAACTCAGACTACAGAACTTTATTTTAAGGACAAGGAAGATCAAAACATAATCTCAGAAGAAGACAACAAAGTCAAAACTCCCACATCAAAAGCTTCCCAAAAAATATGAATTGGTTTCAGGCCATGGAAGAACTCAAAAGGGATTTTGAAAATCAAGTAAGAGAAATAGAGGAAAAATTGGGAAGAGAAATTAAAGTGATGCAAGAAAACCATGAAAAATGAGTCAATAGCTTAGTAAAAAAGAAAAAAAAAATACTGAAGAAAATAACCAAAGAAAGGGTTCCCAGGGGTTAAGGAAGGGTCCTTTGCTACTAGAGCTCATGGCCAGACTAAAGGAGTTAGGGGTTCCCTGTCTTGGTGCCCTACTTCTGTCTGCCCTCCCCAAGCCCTGAATTTCATCCTGATTTCTCCTGATTGCTAAAGCTTCCATTTCCTCTTCTCTCACTCTGTTCTACATCCTTTATGGTCCAGCTTTAAACCTCATTATTTAAGTGGAACTACTTTCTCCAAAGTTACCAATGATCTTTTCATAACCAAATCTTAAGACTTTCTCTCAGTCCTCTTTCTTGACTTCTCTTCAGCCTCTGAAACAGTTAATTACCATCTCATCCTGGATACTTGCTCCTTTCTAGGCTTCTGAGACCCGACTTTCTCCATGTTCTCTTCTAACCTTGTCATCACTCTTCTGTCCCTTTTGCTGGATCTGCATCTAGGTTTTACATCCAACAAGGACAAGTATCCCCCAGGGCTCTGTGCAGAACCCTCTGCTCTACCCACTTTCTACTATCCCACTTAGTAATCTCATCACCTACCATGGATTCAAAAGTTATCTCTTATATGACTGATTCTCAGATCTCCATATCCAGCTTTCATCTCTCTCCAGAGCCCCAGTGCTGCATTAACAACTGTTTTTTTAGAAATATGAATTTGGATATCCTGTGGGTCTCTCAAACTCAACATGACCTCATCTTCCATCTTAAATTCTCCTTTCTTCCAAGCTTTCCTATTATTTTCAAGGGAATTGCTAGCCTCCGAGTCACTCAGGCATACAGCCTTGTTGTCACTCTCAAGTCCTCACATTCACATTCAACCCATTGTCACCCAGTTCTTTCCGCTTTCACACCATTGCTCCCACATGTTGCCTTCTTTCCATTCACATGGCCGCCATGCGTTCATAGCAACTTAGCTAGGCTATTGTCAATAGCTTTTTACTTGGACTCCCTGCCATTCTAGTCCATCTTCCACTAAGCTATCATATATCAAAATATGAGTCTGACTTTGTCATCCCCTCACTCAATACATGTAGTGGCTTCTTATTGCCTCCAGAATCAAATGTAAAAATCCTCCGTTGGATTTTAAAGCTCTTCATACCCTTTATTCTATGATCTAAATGCCTTGAGCTACTTGATTTTCCTTTCCCCTGACTGCTTTCATCTCTGAAAGGCTCTCTCTTCTCCCCTCTGTCTCCCCTATGCTTTCCTCTGTGATTACCTTCCGTGTATACTATATAGGTCAGCTTGGTGAAGCGGTGGATAGAATACCAACCCTGGAGTCAGGAAGATCTGAGGTCAAATCCAGCCTCAGACACTTACTCACCGTGTGACTCTGGGAAAGTCACTTCACCCTATTTGCTTCAGTTTCCTCATCTGTAAAATGAACTAGAGAAGGAAATGGCAAACCACTCCAATATCTTTGCCAAGAGAACTCCAAATGGGGCCACAAAGAGTTAGATTTGATTGAAGGGACTAAACAACAACAACATAATTTATAGGTACATAGTTAATTGCATGTGGTCTCCCTCACTAGAATGTGAGCTCCTTAAAAGCTACCATATTTTGACCTTTCTGTATATCCTCAATCCTTAAACACATTGCCTGGCATACAATAAACACTTAATAAGTGCTTATTGATTGACTGACCAATCATGACTCACCAGCTTGTGTCCCAATCCCTCAGAACCTTGTTAGATGATAAACCAATTCACCTCAAAGTGCTAATGGCCCATAGTGACTTAATGTATTAATAGAATGCTAGATTAGAGTGGGAAGGGACCTGAGAGATCATTTTAGTTCAATTCCCTCATTTTACAGATGAAGAACTAAGGAAGTGATTTGTCCAGTGCTGCAGAATCTGCAGATTCAAACTAAAATCCTTTCATGCCCAACCCAGTGCTTTCCCACAATAGCACATGACCTCCCACAATGCCAACTATCTTCACCACCTGCCAGATAAGGGGGCAGGGTGACCTGGATGGTGAGAATGCTAAAAGCCATGCCCTAAGAGCAATAGTGGAAAGAGGTAAGAATGTGTAAAGTGGAGAAGAGAAGATTTGAAGGGAGATCTGATACACGTCTTGGAAGATCTGAAAAGCTACCGTGCAGAAGAGAGACAAGACTTACTATCAATGGTCCCAGGGACAAGAGCTAGGATCCTGAGTAAAACGTAGAGGGACATTTATAGATTTGGGCTCAATGTCAAGAGCATCATTGTTATTGTAGTTTGTCATTCACTCCTGAAAAGGACTGTGACATCAGGAAGGTGATACCATGACTTGCCAGTAAATTGAATTTAAGTGAGGGAGGGCTGTGCATCCTAACAACCGGAAGTTAAATGGGCTGCTTCCGTAGGTAATGAGCTCCTTGTCACTCTATGTGTTCAAGCAGAGGTGAGATGAGTACTTGTTCAAAATATTATAGGGGAGATTCCTGTGTTATGTGGGAGGCTGGGTGATAATGTGACCTTCATGATCCTTCTCAGATTCTGAATTCTAAACTTTAAAATTCTCTGGCTTAATGTGTTATCCTTCCCAAGTTAAATATTTGAGTTTAAACAAAGACCTTCTAGAATAAATAGCTTAAGCTTGGAGGAGCAAATATAGTAAAAATAAATAAAAATCACAGGCATTACAAGCCAGTGAGAAAGCTATTTCAGAGCAAGGTACAGGTTCAGTGGCCTTCCAATGTAGGCAGCTGCCTATTTTGACAACAGGTAAGTCTGGCCCTGTGCATCGGGAGCAGACCCATTGCTTGGTATTACACTTACATCTCTTCCTCTACTGGAGTATGTAAGGAGGCTGAGGGCACTGACCAATGAGGCAGGAGGCCTGATTCTAATCCCAATTCTTTTGTTAGAGAAATAAGCTCTTCTCTCTGACTCAATTTTTTCTTCTGTAAAATGGAAATAAGAATACCTTCCTTACCTCTTTCCTTTGGATGTTGTGAAGATAAAAGAAAATAATAAATGCTCTTTGTTTCAGAAAACATAATTTCAAATTCCACTTCTGATAGAGCCATATAAACAAAATAAAACTATAGAGCCATAAAAACAGGTCTCATCCCTCTTCCATATGATCATCTCCATCTGTTCTAGGACATCCATGATCCCTCCTCCAGTTTTCTTGGTCAAGTCATTTAACTTTTCCCAGACTTTGGTGTCTTCATCTGTAGAATAAAGGAGTTGTCCTAGGTGGTCTCAGAAGCACTTTCCAGCTGTAAGCTCTATGAACTTATGAGTCTTTAATATGTTTATGTGAAAATATTCTGCAAAGAATAAATCTGTATGTAAATATAAGGTATATCGGCATCAGATAATCACCTATAACAGGCAAAACAAGATTGCCCACCATGAGTTCCTTGAATGTTACCATTCTCCTGACCCAAAAGTGAAGCCCATTGCAAGTCATTTAGCAAACATTCAGTGAGTACCTATCAATCAATATGCATTTATTAAGATCCCCCCATTCTCCAGGAATTTAGAGAATACAGAGAGGATCATGTCACAAATCCTTCAATCCATGACCTTTCCAGCTAGTGAAACAGAGCAGACACTACTCAAGCAGGTCTGTGATCTCATCCTTGGATGTGCCCTCTAATCCTTGCCTATCTGGTGCAAACTTTGTCCACGCCTTCCCATAAGTTCTCTATGGAGGGTCTACTCAACATGTTGGAGGCTTTCCTCAATTTCTCCTTTCTTTCTCCTGACATTTCATATATTCTAGTGAAACTTTCTTGTTGTTTCCTTATCATCCCTCACCCTCACTATGTGACCTTTCTATCATAGATTTCCCTAGAGCTATATTTCACTTCTTTCCGATAAAGCTCCTTGTTGGTTATATGTGACAGTCAGCTTACATCTATCATGCCCCACTCTACTGTTCCATTTTTGATACTTCCTTCCTACTCTTTGGAGGCTAATGTGTTTTATCCCATGTGGAGATCTCTGTAAAATGGGGATAATAATAGTGCCCACCTCCCAGGGTGTTTGCAAAGAGCAATTAATAATTATAAAGATCTTAGTATAGTGCCTGGCACATGGTAAGAAACATATAAATATTAGCTGTTTTTATCTTGTAGTAGTATCTATAGCAATTGGGAGATGATATTAGAAAAATATAGAGCTTTGCTTCTGGGGGAAGCTCTGGGTCACAAAAAAGAACTTTGCGATTTCCTGAAGGCAACACAGTCTAGCTCATCTTCTTCTTGTTTAGTTCTGGGCCCAACTTATCCATCTGTACTGTCTTTCCCTGACACACAAAAGGATGGACAAGGCATACAGGTTCTTCTTCCAATTTCAGGTCATAATACGGGTAAGAATAATGACTATTATTTATATAGCACTTCAAAGTTTGTCAAGTGCTTTTCCATATATTGTCTTATTTGATCCTCACAATAACCCCATGAGGTAGGTGTTATTATTACTGTCCATTTTACAGATAGAGAAACAAGCTGACAGGTTTAGTGACATGCCTAGAATCGCACATCTGGCAAGAGTCTGAAGCAGAATGCAAAATCAGGTCTTCCTGATCCCATGTCTGGCTCTTTATCACCTAGCTGCTGAAGAGGCATTCTTATTTTTTTTTCAAATGCTTTACTAACTTCTGATTTACATCATTCATTTCCACCAGATTTTGGGTTACAAATGTTCTCCCCATTTTTCCCCTACCCACCACCCTAAAATAGCAGTCCCACAGGATATCCCCTCCTCCAATCTGCTCTCTCCTATATCTTCTCCCATACCCCCTTCGACTTTTCCAGTAGGGCATGGTGGATCTCTATGCCCCAGTGGCTGTATATCTTATTTCCCAATTACATGTAAAATTGTATTAATAATAGTATACATATATATTTTTTTTAAACATTTGATTTTAAAATTTGAATTCCAGATTCATTCCCTTCCTCCCTTGTCACCCACCCTTACTGGGAAGATAAGCAGTTCAGTATAGGTGGTACATGTGTAGCTAATGCAAAACAATAACATAGTAGATATATTGTAAAAGACTGACTATATTTCCCTCCCTCCTATCCCAACTCCCACTTATTCTATTCTCTATTTTGATCCTGTACCTTTTCAAAAGTGGGTGCTTCCAACTTCCCTCCCCCCCCAGCCTGCCCTCCCTTCCATCATCCCCCCTCTTATCCCCTTCCCCCCTACTCTCCTGTAGGGTGAGATACCCTATTTGGTGTGTATTTCATTCCCTCCCCAAGCCAAATTCAGTGAGAATAAGGTTGACCCATTCCCTTTTGCCTTCCTGTTCTTCCTCTCCATTGTAACCATTTTCCCTTGCCTCTTCTGTATGAGATAGTTAACCCCAATCTGTCTCTCCCCATCTCCTCTCATTATATTCCTCTCTCACCTCTTAATTTCACCTTTTAAGTATCATCCCTTCCTATTAAATTGGTCCTGTGCCCTCTATGTATACCTATAAACATATATACACACATTCACATGTTATACATATGTCCATATACCCTCAGGTATTGACATATTTATGTATATTTCTATTCCCTTCAACTATTTTCATACTGAGAAAACCTTCATCAGTTACAATTATTGTTTTTCCATGTAGGAATGTTAATAGTTCAACTTTGATAAGTTCCTTATGATTTCTTTTCCCTGTTTACCTTCTCAAGCTTCTCTTGCTTCTTGTATCTGAATGTCAAATTTTCTATTCAACTCTGGTTTTTTCATCAAGAATGCTTGAAAGTCGCAGCCAGCAGATGCAGAGGCCGGCCCAGAAGTGACCCGATCAACTTGGAGGGCAAGTCTTCCCACCAACCACAAGGCCTACTACCAGGCCTATCACCAAAGGGCTGGGACTGGAAAGAGCAAGGTAAGAAGCAAATACAGGGGCCCCGGTCCTGGACAGCAAACACTCCTGGGGCTACCACATCATAGCCCAGAAATTTTTTTTAAAAAAGCCCCTTTCAGGACCTCCAAAGTTCAGGATGACAGAGTGAACCTCACTTGCTACAAACCCTCCCCCCGAAAACATAGTAACTCTTGCCCCAGGACAAAACCCTCTACAGTAAAGGCTTGGGATACTAGAGGAAGGGCGTGGCTAGGACCCTGCCTCAAAATGGGTAGAAAGCAGACTACAAAGACAAAGACTCTGGAGTCCTACCTGTACTATCCTCAGAGGGAGGAAACAACCTCAGAGGGAGACAATGTGGACTCCACACACAAAGCTGAAACTTCAACAGGGAATGGATCCCAAGCACAGAAGGCTCTCCTAGATGAGACCAAAAGGAACTTTGAAAACGAAATGATAGAGATAGAAGACAAAATTAATAACTCTCTCAAAACAAAAATAGCAGAATTAGAAAAACATTATAATGAAGAAAACATCTCTCTAAAAAGAAAAGTGTATGATATGGAAAAGGAGCTTCAAAAATTAACCAAGGAAAATTATTTGCTAAAAACTAGATTTAACCAAATGGAAACAAATAACTCTATGAGGAGCCAAGAATTAAGTCAAGCAAAACAACAAGAATGAAAAATTAGAAAAAGAGGTAAAATACCTCAAAGAAAAAAATAACTGACATGGACAACAGATCCAGGAGAGATAATCTGAGAATCATAGGCCTACCAGAAAATTATGATGAAAGAATGAGCCTGGACAACATTCTCCAAGAGCTCATTAAGGAAAACTGCCCTGAGATACTAGAACCTGAGGGTAAAATAGAAATTGAGAGAATCCACCGGACACCTGCTGAAAGAGATCCCAAACTGAAAAGTCCTTGAAATGCTGTGGCCAAACTCCAGAACTACCAGATAAAAAAGAAAATACTTCAAGTGGCCAGAAAGAAACAATTCAAATATCAAGGGGCCACAGAGAGGATTGCACAGGATTTGGCAGCCTCTACACTGAAAGATCGGAGGCAGTGGAATACAATTTTCCGGAAGGCAAAGGAGCTCAGGTTACAAACCAAGGATCACATACCCAGTGAGACTGAGCATATTCTTCCAGGCAAAGAGATGGTCATTCAACGATATAACAGAGTTCCAGACCTTCTTGATAAAAAAGCCAGAACTCAATGGAAAATTCAACCTCCAATTACGAGATACAACAGTGACTTAGAAAGGTAAACAAGGAGAACACACACACACCCTGCTATTTGATAAGAGCAAACTGGTTATAGACAAGTAGAAGTTATGACTATAAAATACACAAAATGACGATTTTTAAAAAATCTTATTAAGGGCTACAAAGGGAATGCAATGGAAGAAAGGGAACGGATGAAGTGGAAAAGGGTAAATTATGCCACACATAGAGGCATAAAAACTGTATAGCAGAGGAAAAAAAGGGAGGGAGTTGGGAAGCATATGAGCTTTTCCCTCATTGGTTCTGGTACAAGGAGGGAATAACAACCAGTTAAGCATAGGACTCTAGGGAGAAGAAACGCAAAAAGTATCATTTGAGAGGGAAAGAGGGGAGGGAGAGGAGCTTCGCATGAGATTTGTTCCTGTCACTCTTGATGCAAAGAAGAAATAGTATACTTCATTAAGTATAACAATATCCTACAGGCAATAGGAGGGGGAAAGGGTTATGAAAGGAGAGTGGGAGTGGTTTGTAGGGAGGGAAGTAGTAAGGGGAAAGGGGAGGAAAAGGTACGGGAGCTGAAAAGGGAACACTGAGGGAGGAGGTGGTCAAAAGGAAAACTATTAAGGGGGGAAGGGAGAAGGGAGCAAAAATATGAACATTAACAGGGGCAGGAATAGGATGGAGGGAAAGAAACAGATAACAATCATAACTGTAAATGTGAATGGAATGAACTCTCCCATAAAATGGAGATGGATAGCAGAATGGATTAGAAAGCATAATCCTACAATAGGCTGTTTACAAGAAACACATCTGAAACAGAGGGATACGCACAAGGTAAAGGTAAAAGGTTGGAATAAAATATATCATGCCTCAGCTAAAATAAAAAAAAAGCAGGGGTAGCAATCCTTATCTCAGATAAAGCAAAAGCAAAAATAGACCTAATTAAAAGAGATAAGGAAGGAAACTATATCCTGTTAAAAGGCACCATCGAGAATGAAGCAATATCATTACTTAAGATATATGCACCAAGTGGTGTAGCATACAAATTCCTAGAGGAGAAGGAAAAGGAATTAGAGGAAGAAATAGATAGCAAAACTATACTAGTGGGAGACCTTAATCTCCCCCTCTCTGAACTTGATAAATCCAACCTCAAAATAAACAAGAAAGAAGTTAAGGAGGTGAACAGAATTTTAGAGAGGATAGGTCTGACAGATCTCTGGAGAAAACTGAATGGGGATAAAAAGGAATTTACTTTCTTCTCAGCAGTTCATGGCACATACTCAAAAATTGACCATGTTCTAGGGCATAAAAACCTCACAATTCTATGCAGGAAGGCAGAAATATTAAATGCATCCTTCTCAGATCATGATGCAATAAAAATTATATGCAATAAAGGGCCAGGGAAAGACAGACTAAAAACTATTGGAAGGGGCGGCCAGGTGGCACAGCGAGTAAGAGCACCGGCTCCAGTGTTGAGAAGACCTGGAGATCGAATCCTGGGCTCAGACACTTAGCACCCACCCAGAAACACCTGGCCGTGTAACCTTGAGCAAGTTACTTAACCCCAATTGCTTAGGGGCGGCCAGGTGGCTCAGCGAGTAAGAGTACCGGCTCTAGTGTTGGGATGACCTGGAGATCAAATCCCGGGCTCAGACACTCAGCACCACACCCAGAAATAACTGGCCGTGTAACCTTGAGCAAGTTACTTAACCCTGATTGCTTAAAAATAAAAAAAAAAACTATTGGAAATTAAACAATTTAATCCTAAAGAATGAGTGGGTCAAACAAGAAATTATAGAAACAATCAGTAATTTCATTCAAGAGAATTATAATAATGAGACAACATACCAAAATCTGTGGAATTCATTAAAGGCAGTTCTTAGGGGAAGTTTTATATCCCTGAGTGCATACATGATTAAATTAGAGAAAAGGGAGCTCAATGAATTGGGCATGCAATTAAAAAACCTAGAAAAAGAACAAATTCAAAATCCCCAATTAAATACTAAATTAGAAATATTGAAGACAAAAGGAGAGATTAATAAAATTGAAATTAAGAAAACTATTGAATTAATAAATAAAACCAAGAGCTGGTTCCATGAAAAAAACAACAAAATTCATAGACCTTTAGTCAATATGATAAAAAAAAGAAAGAAGAAAACCAAATTATGAGTATCAAAAATGAAAAGGGTGAATCTACCTCCAATGAAGAGGAAATCAAAACAATTATTAGGAATTATTTTTCCCAATTGTATGCACATAAATTTGACAATCTTAGGGAAATGGATGAATATTTACAAACGCACAAATTGCCCAGATTAACTGAGGAGGAAGTAAATTACTTAAATAATCCCATCTCAGAAAAAGAAATTGAACAACCCATCAGACAGCTCCCTAGGAAAAAAATCTCCAGGGCCAGATGGATTCACTAGTGAATTCTACCAAACATTTAAAGAACAATTGATTCCAATACTCTACAAACTATTTGGGAAAATCAGTGAAGAAGGAGTCCTACCAAATTCTTTTTATGACACAAATATGGTACTGATACATAAATCAGGAAGAGTTAAAACAGAGAAAGAATATTATAGACCAATCTCCCTCATGAATATAGATGCAAACATTCTAAAAAAAAATACTAGCAAAAAGACTACAGCAATTTATCTCAAGAATAATACATTATGATCAGGTAGGATTTATTCCAGGAATGCAAGGATGGTTTAATATTAGGAAAACCATCAGTATAATTGATCATATCAACAATAAAACAATCAGAAACCACATGATCATCTCAATAGATGCAGAAAAGGCTTTTGACAAAATACAACATCCATTCCTATTAAAAAACATTAGAAAGTATAGGAATAAATGGAGCCTTTCTTAAAATAATAGATAGCATCTATTTAAAGCCATCAGCAAGTATTATATGTAATGGGGAGAAGCTAGAAGCATTTCCCATAAGATCAGGGGTGAAACAAGGTTGTCCACTATCACCCCTCTTATTCAGTCTGGTACTAGAAATGTTAGCAGTAGCAATTAGAGAAGAAAAAGAAATCAAAGGAATCAAATTAGGCAAAGAAGAGACCAAGCTATCACTCTTCGCAGATGATATGATGATATACTTAGAGAATCCTAGAGAATCAAGTAAAAAACTACTTGAGACAATAAATAAATTTGGCAAAGTTGCAGGATATAAAATAAACCCACATAAATCCTTGGCATTCCTATATATTTCCAATGAAATTCAATGGCAAGAGATAGAAAGAGAAACCCCATTTAAAGTTACTGTAGACATTATAAAATATTTGGGAATCTACATACCAAAACAAACCCAGGACCTGTATGATCATAACTACAAAACACTTTTCACACAAATAAAGTCAGATCTAGCTAATTGGAAAAATATCAATTGCTCATGGCTGGGTTGAGCTAATATAATAAAAATGAAAATTTTGCCTAAATTAAATTTTATATTTAGTGCCATACCAATTAATTTACCAAAAAACTACTTTATAGAGCTAGAAAAAATAGTAACAAAATTCATTTGGAAGAATAAATGGTCCAGAATATCAAGGGAATTAATGAAAAGAAATGCTAGGGAAGGTGGACTAGCTATACCAGATTTCAATTTTGTATTATAAAGCAGCAGTCATCAAAACTACTTGGTACTGGCTGAGGAATAGAGGAGTGGATCAATGGAATAGATTAGGCACACGAGATTCAGAAGTCAATGACTATAGTAATCTATTGTTTGATAAACCTCCAGACTGTGGTTTTTGGAATAAGAACTCACTATTTGACAAAAACTGCTGGGAAAACTGGAATATAGTATGGCAGAAACTGGGCATAGACCATTATCTAACACCATATACCAAAATCAAGTCTAACTGGGTGCATGATCTAGGTATAAAGGTTGATACTGTAAGCAATCTCCTAAAACAAGGAATAGTTTACCTGTCAGACTTGTGGAGAGACAAAGACTTTATGACTAAACAAGAATTAAAGAACATTATAAAATATAAAATGGATAATTTTGACTACATGAAATTGAAAGGTTTCTGTACAAACAAAGCCAATGTAACCAAGATTAAGAGGAAGGTGGGAAATTGGGAAAGAATCTTTACAATCTATGTCTCTGACAAAGGACTCATTTCTAAAATATACAGAGAATTGAGTCAAATTTATAAGAATACAAATCATTCCCCAATTGATAAATGGTCAAAGGATATGAACAGGCAGTTTTCAGAGAAAGAAATTAAAGCTATCTGTAAGGACATGGAGAAATGTTCTAATTCACTATTGATTAGAGAAATGCAAATCAAAACAACTCTGAGGTACCACATCTCACCAGTCAGATTGGCTAAGATGACAAAACAGGAAAATGACAAATGCTGGAGAGGATGTGGGCAAATTGGAACACTAATGCATTGCTGGTGGAGTTGTGAACTGATCTAGCCTTTTTGGAGAGCAATCTGGAATTATGCCCAAAGGGCTATAAATACTTTCATACACTTTGATCCAGCAATACCATTCCTAGGGTTATATCCCAAAGAGATCATAGAAATGAGAGAAAGACCCATATGTACAAAAATGTTTATAGCAGCTCTTTTTGTGGTAGCAAAGAATTGGAAATTAAGGGGGTACCCATCAATTGGGGAATGGCTGAACAAGTTGTGGTATATGCATGTTATGGAATACTATTGTGCTATAAGAAATGAGGAGCAGACGGTCTTCATATTTACCTGGAGA
>NW_027185664.1:6757910-6778451 GCF_028583685.1 Petaurus breviceps papuanus
TCTGTCTCTCCCCATCTCCTCTCATTATATTCCTCTCTCACCTCTTAATTTCACCTTTTAAGTATCATCCCTTCCTATTAAATTGGTCCTGTGCCCTCTATGTATACCTATAAACATATATACACACATTCACATTTTATACATATGTCCATATACCCTCAGGTATTGACATATTTATGTATATTTCTATTCCCTTCAACTATTTTCATACTGAGAAAACCTTCATCAGTTACAATTATTGTTTTTCCATGTAGGAATGTTAATAGTTCAACTTTGATAAGTTCCTTATGATTTCTTTTCCCTGTTTACCTTCTCATGCTTCTCTTGCTTCTTGTATCTGAATGTCAAATTTTCTATTCAACTCTGGTTTTTTCATCAAGAATGCTTGAAAGTCGCAGCCAGCAGATGCAGAGGCCGGCCCAGAAGTGACCCGATCAACTTGGAGGGCAAGTCTTCCCACCAACCACAAGGCCTACTACCAGGCCTATCACCAAAGGGCTGGGACTGGAAAGAGCAAGGTAAGAAGCAAATACAGGGGCCCCGGTCCTGGACAGCAAACACTCCTGGGGCTACCACATCATAGCCCAGAAATTTTTTTTAAAAAAGCCCCTTTCAGGACCTCCAAAGTTCAGGATGACAGAGTGAACCTCACTTGCTACAAACCCTCCCCCCGAAAACATAGTAACTCTTGCCCCAGGACAAAACCCTCTACAGTAAAGGCTTGGGATACTAGAGGAAGGGCGTGGCTAGGACCCTGCCTCAAAATGGGTAGAAAGCAGACTACAAAGACAAAGACTCTGGAGTCCTACCTGTACTATCCTCAGAGGGAGGAAACAACCTCAGAGGGAGACAATGTGGACTCCACACACAAAGCTGAAACTTCAACAGGGAATGGATCCCAAGCACAGAAGGCTCTCCTAGATGAGACCAAAAGGAACTTTGAAAACGAAATGATAGAGATAGAAGACAAAATGAATAACTCTCTCAAAACAAAAATAGCAGAATTAGAAAAACATTATAATGAAGAAAACATCTCTCTAAAAAGAAAAGTGTATGATATGGAAAAGGAGCTTCAAAAATTAACCAAGGAAAATTATTTGCTAAAAACTAGATTTAACCAAATGGAAACAAATAACTCTATGAGGAGCCAAGAATTAAGTCAAGCAAAACAACAAGAATGAAAAATTAGAAAAAGAGGTAAAATACCTCAAAGAAAAAAATAACTGACATGGACAACAGATCCAGGAGAGATAATCTGAGAATCATAGGCCTACCAGAAAATTATGATGAAAGAATGAGCCTGGACAACATTCTCCAAGAGCTCATTAAGGAAAACTGCCCTGAGATACTAGAACCTGAGGGTAAAATAGAAATTGAGAGAATCCACCGGACACCTGCTGAAAGAGATCCCAAACTGAAAAGTCCTTGAAATGCTGTGGCCAAACTCCAGAACTACCAGATAAAAAAGAAAATACTTCAAGTGGCCAGAAAGAAACAATTCAAATATCAAGGGGCCACAGAGAGGATTGCACAGGATTTGGCAGCCTCTACACTGAAAGATGGGAGGCAGTGGAATACAATTTTCCGGAAGGCAAAAGAGCTCAGGTTACAAACCAAGGATCACATACCCAGTGAGACTGAGCATATTCTTCCAGGCAAAGAGATGGTCATTCAACGATATAACAGAGTTCCAGACCTTCTTGATAAAAAAGCCAGAACTCAATGGAAAATTCAACCTCCAATTACGAGATACAACAGTGACTTAGAAAGGTAAACAAGGAGAACACACACACACCCTGCTATTTGATAAGAGCAAACTGGTTATAGACAAGTAGAAGTTATGACTATAAAATACACAAAATGACGATTAAAAAAAAATCTTATTAAGGGCTACAAAGGGAATGCAATGGAAGAAAGGGAACAGATGAAGTGGAAAAGGGTAAATTATGCCACACATAGAGGCATAAAAACTGTATAGCAGAGGAAAAAAAGGGAGGGAGTTCGGAAGCATATGAGCTTTTCCCTCATTGGTTCTGGTACAAGGAGGGAATAACAACCAGTTAAGCATAGGACTCTAGGGAGAAGAAACGCAAAAAGTATCATTTGAGAGGGAAAGAGGGGAGGGAGAGGAGCTTCGCATGAGATTTGTTCCTGTCACTCTTGATGCAAAGAAGAAATAGTATACTTCATTAAGTATAACAATATCCTACAGGCAATAGGAGGGGGAAAGGGTTATGAAAGGAGAGTGGGAGTGGTTTGTAGGGAGGGAAGTAGTAAGGGGAAAGGGGAGGAAAAGGTACGGGAGCTGAAAAGGGAACACTGAGGGAGGAGGTGGTCAAAAGGAAAACTATTAAGGGGGGAAGGGAGAAGGGAGCAAAAATATGAACATTAACAGGGGCAGGAATAGGATGGAGGGAAAGAAACAGATAACAATCATAACTGTAAATGTGAATGGAATGAACTCTCCCATAAAATGGAGATGGATAGCAGAATGGATTAGAAAGCATAATCCTACAATAGGCTGTTTACAAGAAACACATCTGAAACAGAGGGATACGCACAAGGTAAAGGTAAAAGGTTGGAATAAAATATATCATGCCTCAGCTAAAATAAAAAAAAAGCAGGGGTAGCAATCCTTATCTCAGATAAAGCAAAAGCAAAAATAGACCTAATTAAAAGAGATAAGGAAGGAAACTATATCCTGTTAAAAGGCACCATCGAGAATGAAGCAATATCATTACTTAAGATATATGCACCAAGTGGTGTAGCATACAAATTCCTAGAGGAGAAGGAAAAGGAATTAGAGGAAGAAATAGATAGCAAAACTATACTAGTGGGAGACCTTAATCTCCCCCTCTCTGAACTTGATAAATCCAACCTCAAAATAAACAAGAAAGAAGTTAAGGAGGTGAACAGAATTTTAGAGAGGATAGGTCTGACAGATCTCTGGAGAAAACTGAATGGGGATAAAAAGGAATTTACTTTCTTCTCAGCAGTTCATGGCACATACTCAAAAATTGACCATGTTCTAGGGCATAAAAACCTCACAATTCTATGCAGGAAGGCAGAAATATTAAATGCATCCTTCTCAGATCATGATGCAATAAAAATTATATGCAATAAAGGGCCAGGGAAAGACAGACTAAAAACTATTGGAAGGGGCGGCCAGGTGGCACAGCGAGTAAGAGCACCGGCTCCAGTGTTGAGAAGACCTGGAGATCGAATCCTGGGCTCAGACACTTAGCACCCACCCAGAAACACCTGGCCGTGTAACCTTGAGCAAGTTACTTAACCCCAATTGCTTAGGGGCGGCCAGGTGGCTCAGCGAGTAAGAGTACCGGCTCTAGTGTTGGGATGACCTGGAGATCAAATCCCGGGCTCAGACACTCAGCACCACACCCAGAAATAACTGGCCGTGTAACCTTGAGCAAGTTACTTAACCCTGATTGCTTAAAAATAAAAAAAAAAACTATTGGAAATTAAACAATTTAATCCTAAAGAATGAGTGGGTCAAACAAGAAATTATAGAAACAATAAGTAATTTCATTCAAGAGAATTATAATAATGAGACAACATACCAAAATCTGTGGGATGCATTAAAGGCAGTTCTTAGGGGAAGTTTTATATCCCTGAGTGCATACATGATTAAATTAGAGAAAAGGGAGCTCAATGAATTGGGCATGCAATTAAAAAACCTAGAAAAAGAACAAATTCAAAATCCCCAATTAAATACTAAATTAGAAATATTGAAGACAAAAGGAGAGATTAATAAAATTGAAATTAAGAAAACTATTGAATTAATAAATAAAACCAAGAGCTGGTTCCATGAAAAAAACAACAAAATTCATAGACCTTTAGTCAATATGATAAAAAAAAGAAAGAAGAAAACCAAATTATGAGTATCAAAAATGAAAAGGGTGAATCTACCTCCAATGAAGAGGAAATCAAAACAATTATTAGGAATTATTTTTCCCAATTGTATGCACATAAATTTGACAATCTTAGGGAAATGGATGAATATTTACAAACGCACAAATTGCCCAGATTAACTGAGGAGGAAGTAAATTACTTAAATAATCCCATCTCAGAAAAAGAAATTGAACAACCCATCAGACAGCTCCCTAGGAAAAAAATCTCCAGGGCCAGATGGATTCACTAGTGAATTCTACCAAACATTTAAAGAACAATTGATTCCAATACTCTACAAACTATTTGGGAAAATCAGTGAAGAAGGAGTCCTACCAAATTCTTTTTATGACACAAATATGGTACTGATACATAAATCAGGAAGAGTTAAAACAGAGAAAGAATATTATAGACCAATCTCCCTCATGAATATAGATGCAAACATTCTAAAAAAAAATACTAGCAAAAAGACTACAGCAATTTATCTCAAGAATAATACATTATGATCAGGTAGGATTTATTCCAGGAATGCAAGGATGGTTTAATATTAGGAAAACCATCAGTATAATTGATCATATCAACAATAAAACAATCAGAAACCACATGATCATCTCAATAGATGCAGAAAAGGCTTTTGACAAAATACAACATCCATTCCTATTAAAAAACATTAGAAAGTATAGGAATAAATGGAGCCTTTCTTAAAATAATAGATAGCATCTATTTAAAGCCATCAGCAAGTATTATATGTAATGGGGAGAAGCTAGAAGCATTTCCCATAAGATCAGGGGTGAAACAAGGTTGTCCACTATCACCCCTCTTATTCAGTCTGGTACTAGAAATGTTAGCAGTAGCAATTAGAGAAGAAAAAGAAATCAAAGGAATCAAATTAGGCAAAGAAGAGACCAAGCTATCACTCTTCGCAGATGATATGATGATATACTTAGAGAATCCTAGAGAATCAAGTAAAAAACTACTTGAGACAATAAATAAATTTGGCAAAGTTGCAGGATATAAAATAAACCCACATAAATCCTTGGCATTCCTATATATTTCCAATGAAATTCAATGGCAAGAGATAGAAAGAGAAACCCCATTTAAAGTTACTGTAGACATTATAAAATATTTGGGAATCTACATACCAAAACAAACCCAGGACCTGTATGATCATAACTACAAAACACTTTTCACACAAATAAAGTCAGATCTAGCTAATTGGAAAAATATCAATTGCTCATGGCTGGGTTGAGCTAATATAATAAAAATGAAAATTTTGCCTAAATTAAATTTTATATTTAGTGCCATACCAATTAATTTACCAAAAAACTACTTTATAGAGCTAGAAAAAATAGTAACAAAATTCATTTGGAAGAATAAATGGTCCAGAATATCAAGGGAATTAATGAAAAGAAATGCTAGGGAAGGTGGACTAGCTATACCAGATTTCAATTTTGTATTATAAAGCAGCAGTCATCAAAACTACTTGGTACTGGCTGAGGAATAGAGGAGTGGATCAATGGAATAGATTAGGCACACGAGATTCAGAAGTCAATGACTATAGTAATCTATTGTTTGATAAACCTCCAGACTGTGGTTTTTGGAATAAGAACTCACTATTTGACAAAAACTGCTGGGAAAACTGGAATATAGTATGGCAGAAACTGGGCATAGACCATTATCTAACACCATATACCAAAATCAAGTCTAACTGGGTGCATGATCTAGGTATAAAGGTTGATACTGTAAGCAATCTCCTAAAACAAGGAATAGTTTACCTGTCAGACTTGTGGAGAGACAAAGACTTTATGACTAAACAAGAATTAAAGAACATTATAAAATATAAAATGGATAATTTTGACTACATGAAATTGAAAGGTTTCTGTACAAACAAAGCCAATGTAACCAAGATTAAGAGGAAGGTGGGAAATTGGGAAAGAATCTTTACAATCTATGTCTCTGACAAAGGACTCATTTCTAAAATATACAGAGAATTGAGTCAAATTTATAAGAATACAAATCATTCCCCAATTGATAAATGGTCAAAGGATATGAACAGGCAGTTTTCAGAGAAAGAAATTAAAGCTATCTGTAAGGACATGGAGAAATGTTCTAATTCACTATTGATTAGAGAAATGCAAATCAAAACAACTCTGAGGTACCACATCTCACCAGTCAGATTGGCTAAGATGACAAAACAGGAAAATGACAAATGCTGGAGAGGATGTGGGCAAATTGGAACACTAATGCATTGCTGGTGGAGTTGTGAACTGATCTAGCCTTTTTGGAGAGCAATCTGGAATTATGCCCAAAGGGCTATAAATACTTTCATACACTTTGATCCAGCAATACCATTCCTAGGGTTATATCCCAAAGAGATCATAGAAATGAGAGAAAGACCCATATGTACAAAAATGTTTATAGCAGCTCTTTTTGTGGTAGCAAAGAATTGGAAATTAAGGGGGTACCCATCAATTGGGGAATGGCTGAACAAGTTGTGGTATATGCATGTTATGGAATACTATTGTGCTATAAGAAATGAGGAGCAGACGGTCTTCATATTTACCTGGAGAAGCCTAAAAAACTGATGCTGAGTGAGAAGAGTAGAACCAGGAGAAATTTGTACACAATTACAGACACAACATATGTGTGATGACCAACTTTGATAGACTGGACTCTTCTCAGCAATGCAGTGATATAAGTAATCCCAAAAGACTCATGATGGAGAGAAATGTGTGCATCCAGAGAAAGAACTAGAAAGAATGAAGTTTATATCCAGGTGGAAGCAAAATACCTGATCTTTTTCCTTCTCTTATTTGGTTTTATGTCCCCTTTACCATTTTTCATTCCAGGTGCTACAATCCATCCTTATAACCTGACTAATGTATAATGTGAAAGTATTTACAGATCCTATACTTGACTATAAGCCACCATTGGCGGGGAGGGAGGGGGACAAAATGTGAAACTCAAGGAATTGTAGAATTGAATCCTGTAAACTAAAAGGAAACAAACTAATTTTTAAAAAAAGATTAAAAAAAATAAAATTTTAAAAAAAGAATGCTTGAAAGTCCTCTATTCCACTGAATGACCTTATTTTCCCCTGAAACATGATACTCAGTTTTGCTGGGTAGGTGATTCTTGGTTTTAATCCCAGCTCCTTTGACCTCCAGAATATCATCCCTCAGTGTAGAAGCTGCCAGATCCTGAGTTATCCTGATTGTGTTTCCACAATATTCAAATTGTTTCTTCCTGGCTGCTTGTAATATTCTCTCCTTGATCTGGGAATTTCGGAACCTGGCTGTAATATTCTTAGGAGTTTTCTTTTTAGGATCTTTTTCAGGAGGTGATCAGTGGATTCTTCCAACCTCTGTTTTGCTCTGGTTCTAAAACATCAGGGCAGTTTTCCTTGAGAATTTCTTGGAAGATGATCTAGGTTCTTTCTTTGATCATGGCTTTAAGGCAGTCCAATAATTTTTAAATTATCTCTCATGGAACTAGTTTCCAGGTCAGTGGTTTTTCCCATCAGATATTTCACATTGCCTTCTATTCTTTCATTTGTTTGGATCTGTTTAACAGCATCTTAATTTCTCATAAAGTCATTAGCTTCCATTTGCTCTGCTACCAAACAGGGGAGCTTCATACCAAATGCTGGGGTTTTCTCAGCTGCTGGAGGTATTAGTTGGGTGCCCTCTCTGAAGCCTCCACATGCTCTGGCAAGCTGGTCATACACCCCAGGAACTCCACCCTGGACCGCAATCCAGATCCAAGCAGGTTAAAGCAAGAGCAATTACCCCTCACACTGGTCACTTGATCCCCCTATACTTGGCAGGCCAGGAGCTGAAGCTGCCAAGTGGGGGCAGCTGAGCAGCGGCTTCTCACCCCAGGGGCAAAAGCTTGACTCACTCCCAACTACTGGGTCCCAAAGGCCACACTGCACTGACCTCTCACTTTGTCCTTAGCATCTATGTGTTGGTAATTCTGGAAACTGCCACAGCTGCTGGTGCTCTGGAGTCCTTCTGGCTGGAGGCTGGTCAGGCCTGCCCTGGGGCTAAAGCCTCTGGCTCAAGTGGAGCTGGGCTCAGCTCCCAGAGCTCTGCGCTGCCCAATTCCTGCCAGCCTGCTGGGCTGTCCTCAGCATTAGGTTAGCTTCTCTGTGTAATTTTGTGGGTTCTGTAGCTCCAAAGTTTGTTCAGAGTCCACTTTTACATGGATTGACGGTGATGAGAGCCAGAGCCATTCAAAGGTCTTGTTTCTATAATGCCATCTTGACTCCGCCCCCAGGTATGCTCTTCTGAAGAGGCATTCTTTATCCACTGGGTTTTTCCAGTGTGGTTCGTCAGGTGAATCTCTTTTCAGGTAGATCTCCTTCAGAGCAGCCAACATCATATCATCTGGAGCACCTTATTATCCACAATGGATCCCTCTTCATTTTCAACTCTGTATTGATTTCTTCCATTATAGTGCTAAGGTTTTGAGGGAACATACTTCTCTCTGTTTTGTCCTTTGATGTTTGTGATCAGAGGGCCATTGAAGAGGATTAGTCTAATGGCATTGAAGCTATATACTTCAAAAAGCACCTGCTGTTTCTCTTTCATTTTTGAGGAGGACCAATGATATCACACGGTGATGTCTTGACCTGTGAATGGATTGGATTTAAGTGAGGCAGAGCTTCATGAAGTCATCAACTCTTATAAAAGATATCACTCTCTCTTCCAGAGTCATTGAAGTCCAGTGGCAAGACAACAGTCAGGATGACTGGTGATGGTCCAGGATGGAGTGGGTGATCATAGCATCTTTTATGTCTGACTAAGCTCTGAATGTTCCACAGTGCCTGACTCAGCTGCCTTCATGGCTGTTGGAACAAACTGTTCTCATCCTTCCATTCCACTGGAGAAAGTCTTCACATCCTTGGGGTAGACACCCCCCCCCAACTCACCGACAGGTTTAAGGACTATTGTTTACCCTCAACCTGGGTTAGCCTGTGGGCCAAGACAGATTACTGGGTGGTGGCCATTGCACCTGCTATAGCTTCTTGGAGCTACAAGTGAGAATTGAGTGCCAGGTGGACATCTAAGGTGAATGAGCAGCCCTGAAACAGGCTTGGAAAGCCCTCATACCAAAGGTCCTTGAACACTCATACACCCCACCAAAATAGGAATCTACCAATATAAAATAATATATAAGTGCCAAATTAGTTGTACAAATAATAAAAGATGAAAGTGATATTGCCCAAGGTTGGTTCAACAGTCTTGAAATAGGCCTTGAAGGGTGGATAAAGTTGAAAAAAGAGGTAGAATATTCCATGTAAGTGACCAAACAACAGATCCATTAAATCGATCATAAATAAAGAATATATGAGGACAGGGGATCCAGGAAGCCACTGAATGGAGTGTTAATGTGGGTTGGGAGGGAGGGGACATGGAAAACTTACAGAAGGCAGGATCCATAATTAATCAACATAGCACAACTATGAAGTATTTAGCAGCTTGAGCAGATAACAGATAAATATCTCTTCCTTCCCCCTGACAAAGATGACTCCTGTTGATCAAAGGAATTGAGCATCCACTATCCATATCCATAGTCATAGACACAAAATCTCAGTGCTGGAGGGGATCTTAGAAATCACCTAATCTACTAGTCACCTCATTTTGTGAAATGGGATTACCAAAGCCAAAGAGGAAAGTGAGTGACTTGTCTGACATACCGACCAGTTAATTAGTAATTAGCTGCTGACCTGTCAAATTTACCATTAGTTATTCATTCCTTTGTCTGAGACACTGCCTCTGTCTATCTTCTTTAAAAAGAAAAAAGGTAAAGGGCAAGGTAATGAATTCATTATTAAACTTCAATAGGAATGACTGTATCAGATTGCTATCTTGGGAAAGAAGGGAACTTTCTGCTGAAAGTCGGTAGAAAGTATTCGGTTGAGAGGTTAGGAGGGGGCAAAGGAGGGAAGGAAATAATTGTAGGTAACCAAACAGCAAGTCTACCCACTTCACAGTTTTGCTGAGAGGCAGTCCTGGCTTCTTCAAGTAGATTTGCAGGCCCCAAAACAAAGTCCTTCTTTATTCCTAAGCAATTGTAGTGCCCGTGTCTTTAATTCAATTTGACATTTTTGGCTTCACACCCTCTCAGGGGGAGGTGCCCTCTCAGCAGGGTGGGTTGCCCTTGAATATGAAGGCCCCTTAGTTTACCTTGGAATGGTGCCCTCCCAACTTCAAAGAACTCAGGCCAGCCTCCAAAGGCACCAGCTTCTGCATCTTGGAGCCATGCAGCCCTAGAAGAAACAAGCTTAATCAATGCTTCTCAGTGACATTTGGGGAGCTCTGACATCTCACTGCTCTTTCTGAGGTGTTCTTATGACAGACTCTACCTGGGGGAAGCCAGCCTGAGCAATCACAGGGGAGAGGTGGTGACCTTCTAATTCTGGTGCAGTTAATGAACCCACCAGCCTAGGGAGCCCAGGAGAGTTGAGTCCAGACCGGTGGCTCCTGCCAACTCTCTCCTGTTGTTTCTGATTCCCTTTCCTTTCTTTGCCCCCCTCTCCTTTCCCATTATGCCTGACATTTCTGAGGCTGGGCTTTGTTACAAGCAATTAGCTGGTGTCAGGGAGCTGGGGAGATGAGCCTCTCGCCAAGACAGGGACAATGAAATAGGAAGAGAGTGTAACCTTCCCTCAGCTGGAAGCTGGGCTGTGGAGAGGCAGAGCCTGGCTGCTGGCATGCCCTGCTGGAGCAAAGGCTCCCCTGAGCTTGCCTTGCCTCTTCCTGCTTCTGTAGCTTATATTTAAAAAGCACTTTTCAGTTCACAAAGAAGTATCCTCATTACAACCTAGGGAAGTCAGTGAGGCTAGTAATGTTCCTACTCTTGAAATAAGGAAACTGAGGCTCAGAGAGGTTAAAAAAAAAACTTTTCCAGGGTCAAACAACCAGTAGTATCTGAGGTGGGATTGAATTCCGAAGTAGCATACCCTAGAGCCTGGGCTAGAGTAAACTGAAGAAATACAGCTTCTTTCTGCTAATCTGCCTCTAATTTATTATATTAGCTTCAGCAAATCACTTTCTAAATTCATTTGAGAGTACAATCTGCATCACATCTATTGTTACATAGCTTTCAGAGCAAGTCATTTTCCCTTTCTGGTCCTCAGTTTCTTCCTCTGTAATTAAAAAAAAAAAAGCATGTGTGTGTCTGTATGTGAATTAAATGATCCCCTCCAATTCTGAGTCTAGGAGACTCTAAGTCCAGTGGTCTTTCCATTTCCTGTTGATCGGTCTCCTTGGAAAGCCCTCCACCAGTCTGTCTGCTTATGTGGATACTGGTTAGTTTTCGTCCTTCATTCTCTAAGAGGACTAAAATGACATCACTATGCTAGAGGCAAGTTACAGCATGTCCGACTGTGGCTGATCGGGCCAATATAAGCTCAGAATGCTCTACCACAGGTCAGGCACAAATAGTCTATGTGAACATCTGGGGTGGATTCTCTAAATTTGTGCATCTCATGTTTCTTTTGAGCTACTTCCATTCTGCTTTGCTCACAGAGCACAGCACCTTCTCTGATGTGGTCACTCCATGCTTAGCAGTCCTGTGCCAGTGTCTCCCATGTCACACAATCAATTTCAAAGTTCTTCAGAGAGACCTTGAGAGTGTCCTCATATCATTTCTTCTGACCACTATGTGAACACTTGCCCTGTGTGAGGTTTCTATGAAATAGTCTTTTAGGCAAGCATACATTTGGCATTGGAAGAAGGTGGCCAGCCCATTGAGTTGAGATCTCTGAAGCAGAATTTAAATGCTTGGCAATTTAGTTAAAGAAAGGACTTCATTGTCTGGTCCCTTACCCTGCCAGGTGGTCTTCAGAATCTTCCTAAGACAATTCAAATGTGATTCATATTCCTGGCATGGTGCTGGTATGCTGTCCAGGCATACAACAATGAGGCCAGCACCATGGCTCTGTAGACCTTCAGTTTGGTAGTCAGTCTAATACCTCTTCTCTCCCACACTTTCCTTCAGGGCCTCCCAAACACTGAGCTAGTTCTGGTAATGTGTGTGTCAACCTCATGATCAATGTGTACATCCCTGGAAAGTATACTGCCAAGGTAAATGGATGCTACCTGAGCTTAAAGGCTCATGTTCCTTCTCATCCAAGAAATCCTCTGGACCTCCCCAGCCCAAAGATCTCCCATCATCTGAACTCTCAAACACTTCTTATCTAGAGCAGTTACCTCCAGAAAATTCAAAATTACCTGTACTTTCACTTCAACTCAACAGCAATCAATGTTCCTGTGCCCCCCCTTTGTGTAGGGCACTGTGCTGTCCAATAGCCATATAACAAAAGATATGATAAAGACTACACTCTCAAGGAATTTATAAGCTAATGGGTGAATGGGAGGGGCAGGAAAAATTCTCTGTTGGAACAAAAGCTCCTGGTAAAGCAGGTGGCTCCAGAAGGTAAGCAGAGGCCCGAGATTGAAGAGCCCTCAGCTCTGTGGAGCCCAAACTGAGCCCAAATGGAGATGCTGGTCTGTCTTACTGGGCCTTTTCCAGCCCTCCAAATCTCCTTGGCCCTTCATGACACTAAATTACCTCCAGAGAATTTGCAGTTACGGGCCCTTTCACTTCAACTTGACAGTTATTAGGTACCTGCTGTGTACAGGGCACTGTGCTGGCCACCAGCTATAGAACAAGAAATGAGATAAAGACTATACTCTTAAGGAATTTATAAATTAATGAGTGGATGGGAGGGAAAGGAAAAATTCATACATAATTAGCAATACAAGGAAGATTGTGATAAGTATAAGGTAAAGTACCCAGAAAGTTACTGTAAGAAATCTCAGGAGACAGAGTAATAACTGTCAGCTGGGTTAGGGGAGTAAGGAAAGACTTCATGAAGAAGTAATGCCTAGATTGGGCCCTGAAGGAATAGGGGATTTAAGAGGGAGGTAAGAGAACCCATTCCAGAAATAAGGGACAGTATGAGCAAGGATATAGTGGGAGGAGAAGGCAAAGAATGACTGAGAAACAGAACATGTACTCCTCAATTCAGTGACACTGGCCTCCTGGCTCTTGTATGAATAAGACACTCCATCTCCTGACTCTGGACAATTTTTTTTGGAAGGGGAAGGCAGGGCAGTAGAGATTAAGTGATTTGCCCAAGGTCACACAGCTAGTGTATCAAGTGTCTGAGGCCAGATTTGAACTCAGGTCCTCCTGACTCCAGGGCTGGTGTTCTAGTCACTGCACCACCTAGTTACCCCTGGACACTTACTTTAGCTATCCTCCATGCCTGGAATATTCTCCCTCCTTATCTCTGCACACTGGCTTCCCTGGCTTCCTTTAAACCTCAAAGAAAACCCAATCATCTGCAGGAAATATTTTCTAATACCTCTTAATTTTAGTGCCTTCTACCTCTTAGTTATTGTCTATGTATCCTGTATGTAACTTGTTTGTATATTTGTTTGTTGTGTCTCCCATTAGACTGTGAGGTCCTTGAAGGTAGGGACTGTTTTTTACCTCTTTTTGCATCCCTAGCACTTAGCACAGAACCTGACACAAAGCATTAGTTTACTGAATTGAACTGAGAAAAGGAAAAAAAATAATATAAATTAAAACTGGAAAAGCATATTGAATTCATGTTATGAAAGGCCCTGAATGCCAGAATCTCTTTATATTTTATTCAGGAAGTTATGGAGAATCTCCAAAGATTTAAGACCAGTGCTTTGGAAAGGTAGTGGAGTGTAGAGTTGAAAGGGCACTGGATTTGGTGTCAGAGGGCAAAGGTTTGAATTCCAGCTTTTCTACCTTCTACCCATGTGACTTTTGTTAAGCCATTTCACCTCCAAGTTTTGTCTTCCTCATCTGTAAAATGAAGGGGTTCGTCTACATAGGTTCTAGGGTTCTTTCCAGCTCTAAATCTCTCTACATCCAAGTCTCTCCATGTCCAGCAGGATCATTACTCAGTGTGATGGCAGGAAAGACCCCTAATGAGGAGATTACACAACAACATAGACAAGAAGAGAGAAGGGGATGTGAATTTGGGTGGATGGAGCAGGAAAATAAAAGAAAGAATGAATCTTAGGAAGATTTCAGAGATAAAATTGACAGGACCTGAAAAGGTCAAGTGAAGAGCTGGGTCCGGAATCAAAAGGCCCAGGTTCAGGTCCCAGCTCTGCTGCTTACTTAGTGTTGTTGTTATTCAGTCATTTTTAAGTCATGTCTTACTCTTCATGACTCCATTTGGGGTTTTCTTGGCAGAGATACTGGAGGGGTTTGCCATTTCCTTCTCCAACTCATTTCCCAGATGAAGAAACTGAGGTAAACAGGGTCAAGTGACTTTCCCAGGGTCACATTGCCAGTAAGTGTCTCAGGTCAGATTTGAACTCAGAAAGATAAGTCTTCCTGACTATAAGTCTGGAACTCCATCAGCTGCACCACCCAGCTAAGGAAATGTGATTTGGGGAAAGTCACATCTCACAGGATCACAATCTCCTCATCTGCAAAATGATGACACTGAGCTAGAAGACCTCCAAGCTCCCTTCCAGCTCACAATCTGTGACAAATCTCCCTGACTGAATTGTAGATTTGCTGAGGGAAGGGACAATGTCCTAATTGTTTATATCCTACAACACCTCATATAGCTCTTAGCAAACAGTAGGTACTTAATAATAAATGTTTGACTTTTTGATGAATAAATTATTTCAGCACCAAAACCTTGTGTAATTTCTGGATATTAAACCCTGCTTGAGGAAAAGAATAATAGTATTCTTCGGTATCTTCCCCTCCTGGGAATCTAAGACAAATATAATTCAAAAGGTGGGAGCCATGGGGAAAAAGAAATAAACAATTTTCTATTTCAACTTGGTCCAGGAATAGCCTGAGGACCAGGACCCTGTTTTTCTTGCTGGTTTGTCTCCTTTCCACTTCTTGCATAGATTGCATGCCTTTATGCCTGCTGAATATAAAAACTAAGGGGCTATCCCCAGATCTTTTCCATCAGAGGCTATAGAAGTCTTGGAAATAGCAGTATGAACTCTTTGTTGTTTGATGCTGGTTG
This sequence comes from Petaurus breviceps papuanus, assembly GCF_028583685.1. Lineage (NCBI taxonomy): Eukaryota > Metazoa > Chordata > Mammalia > Diprotodontia > Petauridae > Petaurus > Petaurus breviceps. Next base: position 6,772,864 of record NW_027185664.1, read on the forward strand.
GAAACTCACAAATGATCCATTTCGACACTAGGATCAGATGTCATCCCAAGGTTCGCCTGTGATACCAGCTCCCAGGCCAGGTAAAAAGAAGAACCCTGGGGGATCACCCTTGATCTGGGAGGGGTTAAATGAACATGCTTCTATAGAAGGTGCGATTGAAAGTTGAGTGGGTAGAAAAAAATGGACAGTTTGAATCAAGAATGTCTCCCCCTTGGCTTCTTTGACGTTAGGCAGACGGTGGCTATTCATCCTCTCTGTGGATGTTTGTAGCCCTGCTGTTCACTTCTGCTGCTCCCTCACCCTTCTCTGGGTCCCTCCTCCTGCACTCAGTCATCCCAGTGGGGTTTAGCAGAACTGCTCTCCCATTTTTTCTCCTGTGCAGGAGTTATTTCGCCAGCTGCTCTGAAAGTTTCTTAAGGGCAGTTTTCTTTTAAATCCCCCTCAGCACCTTGGACAGTGCTGAACACATGGTAGGTGTTTAACAACTACTGACTGATGGCAAGTTTTAGGATTCCAGAACTTTGCTGCTCCATTTGAAATTTAGCAATTGTGGAATTATTCCTCAGGGACATAACTTGTGTTTAAAAGCATGATCCGGGATCTTTTTGCCTTACTGCAAAGGTAGGTGCCAAGAAAGCCTCTAGTTTGAATGATTATAAATCTCAGAGACAACTTAGCTGCTTTTTATAAAAAGGAAAATTGGCAAGGAATTAGGGTGGAATGTGGCCTAACTGCTTTTTCCTACTTTGAAAGAAACAATTAAATTACTTCAAAATTAAATTCTAAAAGGGTTGGGAGTGGGGTATAGGAATGTAGATGCTCTTTATTCTTAGGAAGGTAATCCCTAGAGAAATGGCTGGAATTCTTAGGATGCACTGAGAAAGATGCTTGTCTTTCCCAGAGTGCTCCAAGCTTCAAGAACCCCCAACTCAATGATAGACTCAACTAACTCCAAGTTAGATGCTTGGTTTTGTTTATGAGAAACCTATAAAGATTATTATTTATTTGTTTCAGGTCACAAGCATCCAGGCAAAACTAAAAATGCATGCAGATATATCAAACCTCTAAAGATTCAAGGGTAAAACTAAATTACTTATTTTTTTTCTTTTAAAATCAATCAATAGGGGGCAGCTAAGTGACACAGAGAATAGAGCACCTGTCCTGGAGTCTGGAGGGAGGACCTGAGTTCAAATCCAACCTTAGACACTGAACACTTACTAGCCATGTGACCTTGGGCAAGTCACTTGCCCCAATTGCCCCACCCTTGCCCCTCCAAAAAGAAAAAAATCAATCAATAGGAGCAGCTAGATGGCGAAGTAGATAGAGAACCAGCCCCAGAGTCAGGAGGACCTGAATTCAAATCCAATCTCAGACACTTACGAGCTATGTGACCTTGGGAAAGTCATTTAACCCTGATTGCCTCCAAAACAATGTATCAATAAACATTTATTGACTATGTATCAAACAGAAGGCGCTTTGCTAGGTACTAGAGGCACCAACTTGCATTTTAAGATACAGTCCACCTTCAGTGTTTATAGTCTAGTTGGAAAGATAAACCAGTTAACAAGATGTACCAGTACAAGGCAAATAGTGAAAGAGAATTGGCTCTTTGTCTCAGCGGAACTGGGTTCAAATCTTGTTTCTAATGCTTACCGCCCAAATAACTTAATCTCACTAAGCTGTTATTGTTTGTCTTTTGTTCTCAAAGAAGACCAGGAGTCAGGGAGGTGATGCTATGGCATACAAGTGAATTGGATTTAACTGAGGGAGTACTGTGCAAGGTCACCATCCTCACTTTCTCCTCTGGAGTCATCTGGCAAGGAGGTGATTAAGGCTAGATAAGAAATGGCCTCTTTACCCGGTCAAAAAAAAAATCAATCTGGGAGGGGAAGACCCTCAGAGTTTCTGGCCAAAACAAAAACAACTGCTATCTATATTCAATAAACTGTAAAATGAGAGGGTTGAAATAAATGGCCCACGAGAAACCCTTTCAGTTCTAGATCTATAACCCTAGAAACAGACTAAAGCGGCATCACAGGAGTTCGCTAAGGAAAGCTACCAAAATGATCTGAAGTGGTGGAAAAGAAGGAGAAATCAGGAAAAGCTGAATGGGAGTGGGATGAAGTGGGATCTTCTCTTTTTGCACATTTAGTTCATCAAGTATTCATTAAGCACCTACTATGTGTCAGGGACTACACCAGGCCCTGAGGATACAAAATCAAAAATTATCCTCGCCCTCAATGATATGACATTCTTCTGGTTTGTTCAGTGTTACTTCAGTCCTTAATAGATAAGCCTGTGGACTCTTGTCCACTGACACTGCCAGATCCTCTGGTTCAGGGACAAAATCTATCTCCATTTCCAGATATACAACATCATCCCTTAGTTTAACTTTTACCAGTGATAAGGATGATAATGACATAATTGAGTTTTTTTCCAGAGTATGCTAAAAAAAAACTGAAAGCATTCAGTGGTGCCTGGGGCTTCTACTGCCTCCTCCTTGGCTAGCTCTAAATGACATTCTGGGATTGTTTCCCCCAAATGTTCAATTGTTTGTTAATTGAAATATTAGTAAGTAGTATTTCTATCATTATTGTGTCACTTTCTATAAGCATTTAGGACACCAGACAATTCCTAGTCTTGTCTCTGTCTAGCTGCTCACACCTCACCCTGAAAACAGGAAACCCATCTGAGTAAGAGAGCCAACCTCCTGCTGACCTATGGGAATCAATGAACAATTAATTACTATCATCAAGTAGTGCCCTACTGGGGGGTGGGGGATGGAGAGAGGGAGATAGCATGCTTCTATTTCTCAATTACCAATTAGGAGTGCCAGGCTTGCTGACAGCTGCCTGTCAACCCAACCCAAGCACAAGCCTGGAGCAGTTTCTTCCCCTGCTCAGGAAATCATCTGACACAGTCTACTCTCAACTTCCTTGCTGTAATCACAGGGAATGATTTTCCCAAGGCAAGGTATGGGCATTAAAGGGAGCCTCTGAGATTATCTCCAATTTATCCTGTTTAAATCTTGTTTGTCCCTAGGTGTCTGCATGTTGTCTCCTCCATTAGACTATGAGGTTCTTATGAGTAGGAACTGGGGGGGGGGGTTCCCTTCTTTGTATCCTCAGTGCTTAGCATGGTGCCTGGCACATAGTGGGTGCTGGTTAAACCTTTACTGTTGATTTGACTTGAGTGAATACTAGGAAGAATTTGAAGTTTCTTGACTGAGACTTTGTGAAGGAGAATTTTCATTGAGTGGGGTGGCTAGGTGGCACAGTGAATAGAGGAGGACCTGAGTTCAAATCTGGCCTCAGACACTTAACACAAAAACTAGCCATGTGACCTTGGGCAAGTCACTTAACCCTAATTGCCCTCCAAAAAGTAAAAAAAAAAAAGAATTTTTATTGAGAGTGGGTGGGATGAGGGTAGAAGAGCTTTTGGTGCCCTTAAATTTCACCCTGTTGGCATCTGTCTACTCCATCTTTACATAAAACTGCCTTGCTTCATGGAGTTCCTTATAAGAAAGAAAGTCCCTACACCCTATGGACCCCAAATAAAGAATGTCATCACTTTTATCTCCTCTCCCCATTATACAGTAAAAATCCTACACACTCACACCACATCACTTTATTTCTGAGAGATAATCTAGTCCTTCCCTGCTGGTCATAACAATATGGAAGGTTTATCCTAAGGCTTGACTCGCCAAAACCAGTAAGGGATTAAGGGAGACTTTCAAAAGTGTAGCTTGCAAATGAAGTTAACAGCCTAGTGTGGCTTGGCTCCATGTTGGCACTATGCCAAGCCCTTGACAACTCCTTCCTCTACTCAGACTCATCAGAAACTTTCCATTTTCCTACACCAGGTTAGCCTGTCAAAAACATGGCCTGAGTACCGGCTCACTAATTGATTTGGAGAAGACCCAAAAGAAAAGGAAAAGATAAGCTCCCACAATGAAGGACTGTTCCATTTAGCTGGTCCTTGGGAGTTAAGCCATCTCAAAGTGCTACAAATCCACTCCCGGAAGAAAGAAGACATTTTAACTTAGGTGTAAAGGTGTTTTCAGATTTCTTCTCTTAAGTGACCATCAGTCATCCCCACTAAAAGGGAAAGGGGCATGGTATAATGCAAAGAACATACTTTGAAGTCAGACTTGGATTCAAGTCTCATTCTCTCCTTTTTTGCTGTCTGACCTGAGGCAAGTCATTTTACCAGTCCTGGCCTCCATTTTCTCATCTGTAAAATGAAGGGCAAGGGGAGACTTGCAAATGGGTTTCAAAAGTGAGAATACCTTTCCTTGGCCAAGCCCTTGGCCATCACTTCCTCTGCTCTAACCCAGAAGGAGTAGCATGGCATCATTCTTTCACTTTCCCACACAGGGCCAGTTAGACAATAAGAGAGGACTAAACCTGGATGGGGACTCCAGATTTTCCTAGGTGCTTTGGAGGAAACCCAGAAAAAGTAGAGAAAATGTTTTCTTAGCTTTTTTAGCTCAGAATCCTTTGATCCAAAAAGTAAAACATAGATCTGAAGACGTAATCATTCTGAGGTTTTCTGGAGTCCTGAAACTTGTACTCCTTGCAAAATGAATGTTCTTCCTGACCTCTCCAGACGCCACATTCTTCCATTCAGTTCAGAGACATTTTCTAAAGATAGAAAAGTCCTACTTCACAAGTTTTTGTCAGACTACTTCTCCCCCCCCCCCCCCCCCAACTTGTTTTATTTAGCCATAGAGGCTTTGTTTTAGTCCAAATATGCAGGCTCCTGTTTCCACTGAGCTATCTTTTGCTAAGTTTGAACATTAATGAGCTGAGTACCAAAGTCCTCAGCCATTTACCTCATGCCCTAATCTGACTTTGCAAAATTGGCCGGCTCCATGTCAAGTGGATTATTGATACAGGCCATCAGTCACTGGGCCTCCTGCTGGGGGCAGGTGAGCCAGAAGACACCCTCGGGCGCCAGACCAAGTCAACATGTTATCTCTGCACCCGGTGTTATCAGCCCTAGGAACAATGGGTCAACACAACTTTTCCGTCTATTCCTGTTCCCAATCTCCAAGAAGGAACAGAAGTAGTTATTGTTTGCAATAACTTGATCAAGCAAAACGCATATAAATCAATCACCCCAGGGCTAATAAATAAATGAATGGTTATCTTCTGGTAAATGTGTAGACAAGGGTTAGTGGCCTGGATTTGCTACTTTTCCGGATGAAATGAAAGCTCAGGACTGAGTAAAGCCAGTGGGAGAAGATGCCTGGGAGAAAATGTATTGTTGAAAACAAAATTTCTATAGGACTCAGCGCTCAGTCCTGAATTTTTATTCATTATTTCTGCTGCTGCTTGATCATGATTTTTGTTAATGACTCCATGTCTCTCTGACTTCTCAGTTGCCTCTCTTTTCTCTTCTGAGTGCCTCTGTCCTGGGGTCCCTTGTAAAACCTTCTGGCTCCCCAGATGCAGGCTGATTCCAAGCATCGCTAAGGCATATGGGGAAAGTTAGCCAGACCCTGTCCAGCTCTGCTTTAATGACCTGCATTGGTTTAGGCACATCCAATCTCTCTCTCTCTCTCTCTCTCTCTCTCTCTCTCTCTC
>NW_027185664.1:6778551-6859263 GCF_028583685.1 Petaurus breviceps papuanus
CTCTCTCTCTCTCTCTCTCTCTCTCTCTCTCTCTCTCTCTCTCTCTGGTTTCCTTGCAACCCCCACCTGGGAGCCATTTAGGGATGTGCACCCCCCCCCCCCCCCTTGGCAGACCATGCATCAGACTAACTCTTAGACTTCATTTCATCATCTAACTAGTAATTCCAGGAATTGAGCCATGCACTCTAATGGGCCATTGTCATTAGAGACTTTCCAAACACTTAAATTTCCAGCTCCCCAAAGCATAATAATTGCTAGTCCAGAAGCTGGAGGGCCCAAGGACCGGCTGCTATGCACCAAGGCCATTTTCAAAGCTAAAGGGCCCCACATTATCCTGGCCTGGCATTTCAAAACTCTAGTGACAATGTTTATGTAATAAATAAATAAATAAATAATGCACAGTAATAGAGTATAGGTTTCATTATATGATAAATATATAACAATCTAGCCCTACCTTACCTAGTCAACTTTATCTCCTACTTCCCTGCATTCAATTCAATTCAACATTTATTCAGCCCACTGTCTTGTAAGACCCTGCAGGAACTCTTGGATCTAGTTGGATGAATTTCCTCAGTCTCCCAAGCACGAGATGTTTATTGCTAGTACTCGGTTCTTGGCAGTTAGGGGGTGCAGTGGATACAGCGAGTGCCAAGCCTGGAGTCAGGAAAATTCATCTTCCTGAGTTCAAATCTGGCTTCAGCCTTACAAGCTGTGTGACCCTGGGCAAGTCATTTGACTCTGCTTGCCTTGGTTTGCTTATCTGCAAAATGCATTGGATAAGAAAATGGCAAAGCACTCCAACATCTTTGCCAAGAAAACCCCAAATGGAGTCATGAAGAGTTGGGCATGCCCGAACAACAAGCGTTCAGTTTTCCTCATTCCTCCTGCCTGGAATGTTCTCCCCAATTCTGCTACTTGTTCTAATTCTGTGTATTTTATTTAAACAAAATAGGTCAGATCACATCCAAGAATTGTGCTCAGTTATAGGCAACATAGAGGACATTCATGAACTGGAAAAAAACAGAGGAGGGCAGCCAGGATAGCAAAGGGCTTAGAGTCCAAACAAACCATTGAGCGTTGAAGAAACTAGGGATGTTTAGTCTGAAGAAGAGAAGTCATCAAGTTTCTGATGGTCTTTCACATACACACAAAGAAGGCTTAGACTTATTTTGTTTGGCTTCAAGGGTCCAGAAATTTGAGTGATTGGAGGAAGTTTCAAAGGAGGAAATTAAGATCTGAAGTCAAGAAAAGCCTCCTAAGAAATACAACCACCTTGGAAGGGAATGGCATGTTTTGGAAGCTGGCAGGTTCCCTTTCATTGGAGTCTTCAAGCAGGACTAGATGAACAATTGCTAGGTATATTGTAAGGAGTGTTTATTGGGCTGGATGGGTAGGAGACAATGGCCATGAGGTGCTTTCCAACTCTGTGTTTCGGTAGTTGTTTGATCTTTGCTTCAAAGTCTATTTCAAAAGATACATCCTGGAAGGCAGTACAATGGAAAGACTACTAGACTTGGAGAATCATGCAATCATAGAATTTTAGGTTTGGAAGGAACCTCAGCAGTCAGTCATCCATCCAAACCATACCTGAAAGAAATCTCCATCATATCTTTCTTCTTCTTCTTCTTCTTCTTCTTCTTCTTCTTCTTCTTCTTCTTCTTCTTCTTCTTCTTCTTCTTCTTCTTCTTCGAGGGGGGAGGGCAGGGCCATTGGGGTTAAGTGACTTGCCCAAGGTCACATGGCTAGTAAGTGTTAAGTGTCTGAGGTTAGATTTGAACTCAGGTCCTCTTGATTCCAGGGCCGGTGCTCTATTTACTGCACCACCTTGCTGCCCCATCCATCACATCTTAAAAATCATTTTTGTCAGTCAATCTCTGTGTAAAGATTGAGGAGGATCCTACCTATTACCAAAGGTAAATCATTTCACTTTCTGTCAGAAGACCTGGGTTCAAATGCTGACTTTTTCTTCTTATTACCTCTAAGACCTTGGTAAATCAGTCATCTTACTTAGGCTTCAGTTTCCTCTTCTGCAAAAGTGGGGAAGTTGAGTAAGATATCTGGGCTGCCTACCAGCCCTAAATGTATGACTCTATGATCTTCTACAATGCCTTCCCTGACAAACACAGCCTGTCTATCACAGTCTCTCTAATTTTACAAACTACTATGACAATTACCATCTTAGCCAATGATTTTGTCATTTGATCATATGCCATTTTGAATTGGTTATTTGTTTCCTTTGTGCATGTCTTGTCTCAAAATGGGACTGTGACCTCATAGAGAGGAAAAATCTTATCTTGGTTTCTTTTCTACCATGACAGAATATTATGCATAAGATAGGCATTCAATCAATGGTGTTTAATTGATTATTAGTATGTAAAATGATGATAATTTATATTGAGGGTGTACCATAGCCGACATTTGCTATCTGTGTGACCAAAGGCAAGTCACTTAAAATCGCTGAGCCTCAACTATAACAAAGCATTTCACTCCCTTTTTTTAAATAGAGGATGGGGAATACCTGTATGGAACATTACAAATAGTTCCAGACTTTCAATAAGTGGGATAGTTTTGGCTAAGGTTTCTCCCCACCCTCCCCTCACCCTTGATATTATTTGTTATTAGAGATGGCTCTCTGTGAAAGAGAAGAAGCAATGACACATTGGAAAACACAGGTGATTAAAAAAGATGTGATTCATTTTTAAAAATAATTTTTAATAGTTATTAGTGTGCCACTTTCCTTCCAACTTTCAGGTTCGTTCTCTCTCTCTCTCTCTCTCTCTCTCTCTCTCTCTCTCTCTCTCTCTCTGTCCTTGTCTGTCTCTCTGTCTTTCTTCCTCCTGTTTACATATCATCTTCTAAACAGAAGTTATTTGACAAGAATTAGAGAACTATAGACTTCCTCTACTAGAAACTATGAGCATTTTCCAGGCACAAGCTAATTAATCATCTTAGCATTTCCGAGAGATTGGATATAAAGCATGTGCTATACTTTCTTTAATCTAGAAATGATGGTATGCCACTCATAAATTTCATCGTGAGAAGAATATCTAGTCCATTTCTCCATACCAGTGGGGCCCATCCCTTATATGAACCATGCTACATAGCTATAAAAAGGGCAGAATAGTCTTGGCAGATCAGCCAAGCACGGCTTCAGTATTTACTGGGAAGTTTCAAGCAACCTAATGGAGACCTCAGTATAAGGCAGAACATGCTAATGGTTCAAATGGGCTAGGTAGAAGTTTTCTGATGAGATTCTAGTTTTCCCTGTAGGCTCCCCAGTCATCAGAAGCTAAATCTAGAGCCCTTTCTTCCCTAACTTTTCAAACTTTGTCTATACTGTGATTTGAACAGTTTCATAAATCCCACTCTATCCACGGTCTTCCCCAATAAATTGGAAGGATGGCAGTAATTCTTCTGAAGAGGACTTCTACAGCTTCCCCTAACTTATCATCTCACTTTCCTTTCTCTTCCCACAATTGTTGAATGTGGAATGGATTTATGTATTTGTGAAATGTATCATTAGAGTCTACTGAAGTCCTACTCTAATGGCTCATTGTGGTTAGAGGCAACATTAGAGTCTCAGAAGGTTTGCCCTTAGAATGCAACCTCTAGTAGGTCTGACAAAGCTAGAAAGGCTCTGAGTTCTGAAACAGGAATGGATTATGTATCAGTAGTCCAAGGATCACCCTAGCTAAGTTTAAAGAGACTATTTCCAAGAATGTTGGCAAAATGAATGATTTTCTTTTTTTTGTTGTTGGCCATAAAAGCCTCTGAAGACCTACATTATATACCTAACTTAAGTTTTATATACATAACCCAAGTTATAGGGGGTACCTGTTCTGAACACATTACAGATCCCTGAAGTACTGAAGATGATGGTGATGATGATGATGATATCAGCAATAAAATGATATAGAGAAGAAGCTGTGGTGTAGTAGATAAAAAGCCAACCTCAAAACCAGGAAGACCTGGGTTCAAATTCTGTCTCTAACATATACTTCTTACTTGATGGTGGCCAAGTCACTACCACTCAGTGCTCTGACAGCTGGAAATCCTAGTCCAGTCTTTGTTCCATAATTTAGTCACTCTACTATAGATCTAAAGCTGTCCTATAGTAAAACAATGCCTCCCCTCATTTGACAAATGAGGAAAGTGAGGTCCAGGAAAGTGAAGTAATTTGCCCAAGTTCATACAGTCTAAATGGCGGAGACAGGATTTGAACTCTAAGTTCAATGGGAAAATTCTCTCTCTACTGCACCACATTATTTCCCCAAGGTCATCATTCGCCTCTTAGTTTCTATTTGGTCCCATATGTGAATAATTCCAGATCAATATGGATTGTTGACATGGGGGATTATACAATCTCAGGAACATTCCATTATCAAAATAATATTCACCTTTTAATTGCCATGCGCAGTCACCCCATTTTATATGATTTCTTTTTTTTATTTTAAAGCAATTGGGGTTAAGTAACTTGCCCAAGGTTACACGGCCAGTTATTTCTGGGTGTGGTAGTAAGTATCTGAGCCCAGATTCAATCCCAGGTCATCCCGACTCTGGGGCCGGTGCTCTTACTCACTGAGCCACCTGGCCACCCCTAAGCAACTGCGGTTAAGTAATTTGCTCAAGATTACACGGCCAGGTGTTTCTGGGTGGGTGCTAAGTGTCTGAGCCTGTATTCGATCCCAAGTCATCCCGACTCTGGGGCCAGTGCTCTTACTCACTGTGCTACCTGGCCGCCCCTATATGATTTCATATCATGTACATAATACATATATACTGTATAATATAGACATTATATATGGCCATGGAAGGCCTTCCATTTTATATCATGTACATTATATACAGGGTTGGGGATGGGGAAGAAAAGTTCAGCAACTATATACAATAGAGGGCATATAGTTTGTGAACCAGGTTTCTTCTTAAAATTATTTTCTTTTCTTTTCCCAAGATATGATCCTTTTTTAAGAATTATTCCTTCTGAGTCATGCATGATATAAAAAGGGATGAATCATATAGGATGATTTGTTAGTGACCCAGAATTTAAGCACCTGTAGGTGAGACTTTCCTTTTTAAAAAAGCAAACACAATCATTTCAAGGAATGCCAATATTGCCAATTGCAGCAATGGACTGAATATCTTTTAAAAGAATTAAGGCATTATTAAGTAAATGTCGATCAAAATATATTTAGTATATGCTCAGTAAATTCGGGTTGTGCTGTGAATAAAAAGAAAGCAAAACAAACAAAAAACCCCAAAACTTGTCTGCCCTCAGGGAGCTTACACTCTAATGAGAGAGTCAACAGACAGGTCAACATGGCCATTTATGCCATCACCGATAGGGAAGCTATTCACTCCATTGAGTATTTTCCTGAGCACTGATGCAAAGATACTAAACGTTTGAATTCCTACATTGCCTTTCTTCTAGGAGAGTTTATACAATATTATTGCATACTTTGTCCTGAACAGGTTTTTTTTTTCAATGTTTAAAGCTTTTGATTGAAGAAGAATGTCATGATTTCACCAATTTTAATGGAAGACTTTAGGCAGTAGTTAAAAGGGTACCATACCTTTACATTAAGAAAACAATAGTTGTTAAAGGTTTTCTGGCTTATAGTTTTTCTCTCCCCTCCCAACTTCTGCCCTTATACATTTATGCCTCCTCAAAATATCCCAGCTTCCCACCTGAACATGTATTTTTTTGCATAGTCATTTATTGTAGTCTCTTGCCCATTTTTGAAGGCCTTGTTTGCAATCATTTGTCAGGGGACAGCAAGTTGATGGTGTTTACAAAGAACTTTAAATCATCTGAAAATGCTAGATTTGCAGACAGAACTCCAGCAAAGGGTTCTTTGCTTTATCAAATAATGTTAGTAGGGTTTAATAAAATTGTAAACAGTGTTCTTCTTAGTAAATGAGTTGCTTGATTAACCTTATCTGGTGTGTCCTCATTTATTCTCTTGGTTCCTTAAGCTCCTGTGGGAGAGTAAACATCTCCTTAGCCATTACCTTTTCACCCACCCATAACCTGCCCCTAGCTTAGTTTGTGCTCCAAGGAGAAGACAGTTCAGCAGTGAGAAAGTAGAAGCAGTGATTAGTCTTGTGATCAGAGTCATTATCAGAAGGGAGAGGATAAGGGTCAGAGAGAAAGGGGGTTTCCCTCAATTCTAGAATGTACCTCGAGGAAGCTTCCAAATCAGATGGGCTTTGAAACTTATTAAACATACATGCCAAGGGCTGGCAAACTTTCCACAGTGGCATGCCAAGTTTCCAATCTTTTGTTCTTCTGACATGATGAGAATATGGGAACCGAGTCCCAAGTCTTATAATTAGTGGAGGGAATCATCAAAAGTGATTCAGCAAGAGCAGGCAGTGACTCTTACAAGTTGGGGGAAGCATTCGTATGATCATACAACTAAAATTGGAAGGGACCTCTGAAGCCATCAAGTCTACATTTGCCCCCATTTTATAGGTTATAGAAACTTAGACCTGAAGAGGTTAACTGATTTGGTCACACGGGTCGTGTCAGACACAGGATTTGGACTCAAGTCCCCTGACCCCAGAGCCAGTGCTCTTCTCATTGCACGATGGATGCAGTAGTGGTGCTGCTGAAAACTGGTCCATATGCCATCTTTGGAAAAGACTACTAAGTTTCACCCCTGATATTTACTGTAATGCCACCTACCTGAGAAAGAAATGTCTCCACTATTACTGCAATTTAACTTGCATATTTGAGTAGAAGCTAAAACATCTACAAAGATTAAGCTGAAGACACCATTCTTCAAGCCCAAGGAGAGCTCTCCACAGCTAGCTAATCCTCAAGCTCCTGCCATTCTCCTTTCCCCAGTAAAAACAGCTAACAAGACAGTCATGCTTTGAATCTGATTTCATTTTCACACCCTCTCCCTTCCCTCCTCTTCCCTTGACAGAGCTCCAAATAATAACATTTTACCTTTACATGGCACTTATTTACTTTCCCCCACCCTACCCCCAATCTATCTGATCTTTGAACAAACCTGTGAAAAAAGATAGGACAGATGAGAAAATGAAGACTGGGAGTAGCTAAAGGGCCAAAGGTCACAGAGCAAATTAGTCTCTTGACTCCTTTCCAACTCATCAGGAAGGATGACAAAAAAAGGGGGGGAGAGAGGGGGCAAGAATTAGATGTTTCACAGATCAAATATATAAATTCTTTTTTTAAAAAATCAAGAGTAAACTATGCCCATTCTCTTCACCTATACCTAAAATGTCTGTTGGAATAGGACATCTATATCCTCCTTTAACTTCAGGGAGAGAAGAAACCTCATTCATACTCTGCCATAGTGTTGGGTTTTTTCCAGTGATTTAATGTATAGAAAAGGGTGTGGGGTGAGATCAGCAACAGCAACACCAGTCTACTGATTTCCTTAAGAGTGGATTCTGGTGGTAGTTCCTGAAGGAGCAGAAAGAAGTTCTGGGTTTAGAATCAGAGAACATTGGCTTAAATTCTGTATTTACCAGCGTGACCTTAGACAAGTCACTCCACCTTGGTGGACCTCAGTTTCTTCATTTCTAAGATGAGAAGGTTGGACTAGAGGACCTCTAAGGCCCCTTCCAGCTCTAAATCTGGGATTCTGTAATACTCAAAAAGAAAAAAACAAAGACTGACCACTTCACCTAAAAGACAGAAATGTGATCACTGCAGCTGGGCCCCAAGAATGACAATGAGATCCTGCTGGTTCTTTCACCCTTGGGGCAGAGCTGTTTGCTAAGCAGCCCAAGGCAAGTGGAAATTGGTCCTCCCCAACCCCCCAGCCTTTTGTGAGAGCCTATAAAAATAAGATTAAAAGCAAAATCTTGGTATTTTCCTGTCTTTAAGGCAAAGGAAACAGCTGAAGACTGGGACCCAGAACGAGTTTAGAGGCTTTCTAATGCCAATTGATTCGTCTCAGGCCATTGGCAGAAGAGCAGAAAGACCATGACAGTCCCTTAGTGCTGCTGTTCTTTCAACCTAGGCTGTCCAGCTTCATCTTTCTCATCCCAGATGAAGATTACGGTGTCAGCTGATGACCTTTGTCACACCCCGGTGCTTCCTGGGATGTAAATGAAGGGCTTCGACATCCAAGCTGGACAGATAAGATATGCTGTACTTGAGTGTCTGAAAGCAGATATTTATTTTAAATCTGGGAGGGAGAGAAAGGTGATGTTTTGACAAAAAAAATTGTTTTTAATGTATGAAGTATGAAGAGACCTATCTGATATTATCAGCCTTTACAGGATAGGGCAGCTATAAGGAGAGTCTATAAAGCAGTTCTCACTGATTCTCAAAAGAGGTATTGATTTTTAGGAGCAGAGGGGGTCAGCATCACATCACCGGCACAAGTAAAGCCTCTATACCTCCTCTCCTGCCTTTTAACAAAAGAACAAAGTCAAGAAAAGGCTAGGAAGACAGAGTGATGGAAGGAAGGATGAAGAGAAAGAAGGTGATTGTGTCAGCCCTGAAGATCTGCCCTTGACAGTGAGAGGAGCCAGTTTGCAGGGCATTCCCCTTCCTTTGTTTTGTTGTTGACAAAAACCTCAAGGGTCCTCTGCTTGGTGACCAGCAGCTTAGCAGGGAGGAAAGGTCAAGAGAGCAAGGACAATGATCCAATGGAACTGGAGGCCAAATATCTCAGGTGTTTATCAACCAAATGCTCTAAGTGCGAGACAACCTTATAGGAAGCTGGATTTTTTTCATATCCCAGCAATAACAATGAAATTGGTGTTGAAGAATCCTGATGGCTGAAGCCTCATGACTAGTGATATCAATGCTTGTTGATGTTAGTCAGTGGACCATAGGTTCATAGAGCTAGAATTGGAAGAGACTCTCCATCTCCCTCATTTTACAGATGAAGAAACTGAGGCTGAGGTGGGATAAGTGGCTTGTCCAACGTCTCACAGGTGTTGTTCAGGTGTGTCTGACTCTTCATGATCCCATTTGGGTTTTCTTGGCAAGGATACTGGAGTGGTTTGCCATTTCTTTCTCCAGCTCATTTTTCAGATGAGGAAAATGAAGTTAAGTGATTTGCCCAGGGTCATACAGCTAGTGAGAGTATGAGGCTGGATTTGAATTTAGGAAAACGAATCTTCCTGACTCCAAGCTTGGGGCTCTATCCTGAACCACCTAACTGTCCTTTACAGAGACAGGATTTTTTTTTAACCTAGGTCCTCTGGCTAGAGAAGCTAACCATCTTCCTATTTGTGCTATGTTACCTCTCCAGGCTATGAGCTCAGAAAAGACAAGTGAATTTAAAAGAGAAGTTCCTGTACAGATGAAATAATTGCAGCGAGGTAGTGTGGAGCACTGGTCTCTTGGTAAAAAAAAATCCTGATATTTCCCAGCTCAGTGAACTTGGACAAGTACTTTATCTATAAAATGCAAATACTTATACTATTAGACCTCAGAGGGTTGTTGTGAAGAAAATGTTTTGTGAACATTCAAGTAATAAGAATGTGTGACTTACTATTTGTGCTTGTAAGTTTAAATTTGTGCGTCTGTGAAAAGCTTATGAAAATGGTTTGGGGTGGCTATCTAAAGAGAGGGGGGAGAATGAGGATATTTTCCAGAATGTGTCGATACAGCATGTAGGTGACTGTGGGTCACTGGTCAGGGTGAGGAAGTGGGACCAAGAGAGTCCAGCTCCTGCCAGGGGTCAGCAGCAAAGGGAATGAGCAGACAGCAGGGCAAGCACCTTTGTCAAGAGTCCCAGCAGACCCAGAGTGAGGAACAGAATAGATCATCAGGCAGCAGAGGTCGTTCAGAAAACCAGAAGCACACCCTGACAGGACACGGGATCTGAGGAAGTTGTTCAGAGCTTGGGTGATTAGCAAGAGTTGATATCATGTCATGACAATAGTAGGTCAAACCTCCAGAATTCATGCCAACATCAAGGAGGTTTGCTAGTTCTCTGCTCCTAGATGTCTCTGCGGTGCCAGTGGGGCAGAAGCCAATCCCCAGGGAACTAGGTTCTTACTCCACTGAAGAAGGGAGCACAGGGGGTGAGGGATTAGTGGAGTTCTTTGTGAACAAATCCTGACAGCAGTTAATATAGTCATTTAAATGGATGACCTCTGTTCATAAGGAGAGAGGGGGATGGTGAGTCACTAGCTATGTGGTGGTGTAGAAAGGACATGGGTAGGACTTTCAGCTCTGCTTTCTACTTTCCCTGAACAAACTCTGGCAAAGGGACCTTAAAGGAAAGGAAGGAAAAATACAACTATGTATTTATTATAATTTGTCACATTTCAGTTGGTTACTGTACAATATTGCTGTTACTATGAATAACGTTCTCTTGGTTCTGCTCACTTCACTTTGCATCAGTTCATGTAAGTCTTTCAAGGTTTTTCTGGAAGCATCCTGTTCGTCCTTTCTTATGCACAATAGTATTTCTTAGACACAATTTATTACATTACAATCATACACCATAACTTGTTCATCCATTCCCTAGTTGATGAGCATCTCCTCAATTTCCAATTCTTTACCACCACATTTTGTGATTAAAAAGCACTTTCTTCAGAATAATCCTGTGAATAGGTCACGTAAATATTGTTATGTCCATTTTACATACATAGAAAGGGAATATAATATAAATATGAATGTATTTCTTTTTATGTATATGTGTATATATGTTAACTGACATTCATGTAGTATTTTTAAGGTCTGCAAAGTGTGTGCATTATCTCCTTTGAGCCTCACAATGATCCCATGAGGCAAATATTATATTGATAATATTATCTCCATTCTACCAATAAGCAAATCCAGACATTAACCAGCTAGCCCATGGTAGCACTGCTAATAAATGTGGGTAGAATTTAAACACAATTCTCTGGGGCAGCTAGGTGGCACAGTTGATAGAGTAACAGCCTCTGAGTGAGGAAGACCTAAGTTCAAATGTGACCTCATATACTTAGTAACTGTGTGACCCTGGGCAAGTTACTTAACCCTATTTGCCTCAATTTCCTTATCTGTAAAATGATTTGGAGAAGGAAATGGCAAATAACTCCAGTATCCCTGCCAAGAAAACCCCAAATGGGGTCACCAAGAGTCAAACATGACTATAACAATTCTGAATTCCAGATTGTGTGCTCCTTCCGCCATATCACATTGACCAAAGTTTTCATCAGCTTTACTTGTCCCCATTTTACAGAAGGGAAAACTGAGGCCCAGAAAAGTGAAGTGATTTGCCCAAGCTGTGTGACCTTTGACAAGTCGATTCATTCCTCTGGGCTTCAGTTTCCCCGTTGGTAAAAAAAAAAAAACCAGGGGGTTGGACTAGCTTTCTAAGGTGCTGTGTATTCTAACATCCAAAGGCCCCCTGTCATTCGTACTTTAATATAGCTATAGAAAAAGGAGCCTGGGCAGGACATGCTGTCTCAGCAGTGTTCCCAACATGTTGTCCTTCAAATTCCAAGTGCTTCAGGTGCCAGAGAAATCCTGGGGCATAACTCCTCCACACTTAGTTCTAAGGAGGAATATGGTGATGGGGCTTGTTACTCAAATGCCATTCAAATAGGGGTTATTTGACCATTGTCTTTCTATCATCATTGCCTAGAACTAAGCTAGGATGCAGCAGTCACTATGTGTTTTCTGATTAATTAATTTTTAAATTAAGATGCTACCATTCAATTAGTCAAGAAGCATTTATTAATCACTTGCTATGTGCCAGCCACTGTACCAGGTAGATTCAAATACTAGAAAGGAAATAATCCCTGCCAAAAAAAAATCTTAGATTGTTTCAAGGGAGACAATGTGCACATGAGCTTTTTTGTTGTTTAATCATTTCAGTCACTTCTGACTCTTTGTGACCCCATTTAGGTTTGGGGGAGCTTTTTGGGTAAAGATACTGGAGTGGTTTGCCATTTCCTTCTCCAGTTCATTTTGCAGATGAAATTAAGGTAAATAGGGTAAGTGACTTACCCAGCATCACACAGCTGGGACTCGTCTGAGGCTGGATTTGAACTCACAAGAGGGTTTGTGGCAAGCATCTTAAGAGAGTTGTAAATGTTCCCATTTTTCTGTTGTTCTAGGAACCCCTTTCAACATCATCCAAAAAGTGTCGTGAACCCTCAGGGTTGTTTATCTTGGCTTTAAGGGGAAATCATAGCAACTTTCCTGCTTAGAAAAGTAATGCACGAGATTACCAGGCAGATTCTGAGTCCTTCAATCAGTTGCAACAACATAGTTAATATGTTTCTCATAATCTTCTTTTAGATTTATTCATTAAACACGTACAAAATCTGTGATGAGAACTTTTGTACAAAAAAACGTTTCCATTAAAATTTACATTATATAACAAAATTCAAATGCTTTGAGCATGTACATGGTTACTATCCAAAAGAAAAAGATATTTGCAATCCAATTTGATAATTATTTACTACTTAAGGCATCATAAAATAATTTTTAGCATGAACCTTTGGACAATCCTTGTGACCCCCACGAAGCCAAACAGTTAATACAGAGGATCGGTGCTGCAGGAGCTCCTTCAGAACGGGGAGAGGCCATTGCAGACCAGGGTGGTCAATAAGCCTTCTGGGAGAGGAAGGACTTGATCTGCGCCTTGTAAGGTATGTAGCAGTTGGAGAGTTTCTGTTTTCTTTGTCATTCTTCTTGAAGATGTAGCATGAGTTGGACCAGAACCTGAGACATAGTCAAAGAGCATTCAGACAGTCATTAGCCCAGGGGATCTTCACACTAATGGACTTAAAGGCAGGGGGAGGGGGCCACGACGGAAGGGCTTAGAGAGGTCCTTTCCAGTACCAGGGTCCCATCAGTCTATGATTCCAGGGGCTCTGAGTCTCAAGGAGAACTGAGGCATTTCCCTGCTTGAAGATCTGGGTTGGAAAAGTTTTAGATTCAGGGACATGTTGTTTATGTTGAGATATTGGCCATGACCGGCGTAGCAGGAACTCCATTTTACCCTTTCCCGTCAATTTTGCAATCAATGATACCCCTGTCAAGTTGAAAATCATAGTATAGGAGAAAGATCCCTGGACATGTAAAGTCCTGGCTTCTCACTTAAATAGCTGTGTGACTTTGGAAAAATGATTAACCTCTCTGAGCCTCAATTTGCTCACCTATAAAATAAGATTAATAATACTTGCCCTATCTATCTCAGAGAGTTATTAAGAGAATCAAATGAGATAATGTGTTAAAGTGGGTTGTTGGGGGCGGCTAGGTGGCACGGTGAATGGAGCGGGCCCTGGAGTCAGGAGGACCTGAGTTCGGATCTGGCCTCAGACACTTAACACACAAAACTAGCCACGTGACCTTGGGCAAGTCACTTAACCCCAACTGCCCTCCAAAAAGCACCCAAAAAAGTGGGTTGTTGGTTTTTTTAAACCATAAAGTGCTATGCATAAATGTAAGCTACTATTTTTATTGTTATTGCCAGGATACACTTTATAGGAATAACTTCCTGTGTCTTTTACTTGGGAAACTATTACCTCTGCTTTCCACTTTTCAGAAACAGCAGTGACAAAGGAGAGGAAGGAATAACAATATCTCACATTTATTTCACATTCTGTGCTTTACAAAGCACTTTTCTCAGAATAAACCAGTGAGGAGACAATGGCATTATTATTGTGCTCAGAAGCATAATATGTTATTACCTACCAATGGTTTGCAAACCTTCATCACAGGGACCCCATAGGATTAATAACATTGATGTTGTTATGTCCATTTTACAGGTAAGTAAACCCAGACTTGCCTTAACTATAGCGTCTTGCCCAGCTAAACAAATGTGAGATTTAGGATTCCTTCTGCTATATCACACTATCATTATATTCACTTCTTCCCATTGTCAATCCTAACCCTACAAATATTTCCTATCTATTCAACTTTCCCCCCCAAAAAAACCTTTAAAAGAATTTTTTTGAGACAAATCAGGATTAAGTGACTTGCCCAGGGTCACACATCTGAAATCGGATTTTAATTCAGATCCTCCTGACTCCAAGCCTAGAACTCTATCCACTGTACCACCCAGTTGCCCCAAATATCTTATATTTTTTAAATTAAATTTTATTTTATTTTTTAGGCCTGCATTCTCTTCCTCCTATTCTACCCTCCATTGAGAAAGCAGGAAAAATAAAACCCCAGTTACAAACCATGTAAAATCTTTAGAACTAAAGACTAAATTTGAATCATCATCTTCTACTACTACTAGTACTACTGCTGCTATTTCTATATCACTTTAAGGTTTGCAAGGCATTGTGCATATTGATCTCATTTAATTCTCACAATACCTCCTTGAGACAGGTGCTAGTGAACATTTTACAAATAAGGTAACTGAGTCAGAGAGAAGTTAAGGAACTTACCCAGGTTCATACAAGTAAATGTTTGATGCAGGATTTAAACTCAGATCTTCTTGACTCCAAGTTATGCATGATATCTACTAGGGCACCTGGGAATAATGCTTAATAAAATGCATTAATTAGAGTTTTTACACTTTAGTTATCAACTCAAATTATTCTTTGGTTCAAACAGTCCTTGGCTTATTACCACTTGTCAGTAAGAGATAATGGGGTTAGATATTTCCAAAGTAAAGTCGAACACCAGGGTTTACCTGTCAGTCACTGTTTTCAGAGAATGACAATTCTCTGGGAGGCCCAGGGTCTTACTTAAGCTAATAAATGATTATCCTTCACAAAAGAACTACAAACAGAACCCTAGGTAATGATTTTGCTAATGACTGGTTCCGGATTAGGGGGATTAGCTCCGGTTCTCTCTATCTGTCTGGGGAACTAGCCTCTTCCCCCTGCTTACCCTCATGAGCAAATATCAGCAAAGGAAATGAGTAAGCCTCAACTTCTCAAGACCCCATCACCACACCCCACGATGTCCAGTTGCCCTGTGCTGCCTGTGAAAGGGCATTTAATTCTTATTTGGTGGATCCCCTCTTCACTCTTTGTTTATTCATTCATCCAACAAATATTTATTGGTTTCTACTGTTTGACTTTGTGCACAATACTGAGCTAGACATTGCAGGTCCTACAGAGGAATACGACACTGTCACACGGTGCTTGGCACAGAGAATTTATCCTCCATTCTGTTGTCCAGTTGTTTTAATCATGTGTGACAACATTTGGGGCTTTCCTCGCAAAGATACTAGACTGGTTTGCCATTTCCTTTTTCTAATGGGAATGTAAATTTTGAAGATCTTCCCTGCCCCTAGGCTAAAGTTCACCTGGAGCCTGGGGTGGGAGGCTTGTTTTTCAGTAGATACTTTTTGATTGGCCAGTGGGTCCAGAAGGTTGTTAAGTTCTCTGAGCCAGGAGAAGGCTATATAAGCCCTGATGTGAGGCTTTGTTTTGGGGCTCACTTTGAGAAGTGTTCTGTGATTTGATATGGATTCTGGGAAGCCTTGTCCAGAGCCCCCCCTCGGCTTTGAAAAACCCAGATGTTGTTTGGTATGGATGTAATGTTTGGACAGTTTGGAAACTGTCTACTTGATCTGTTTCTCTGTCTTGATAATTCTGTCTGTATACTCTGAAGTTCGGGGTGCTGACCTTTTTCCCCTGAACTAGGTAAATGATACATATTTGACTGATTTAAGTAAGCTTGTTAACCCATTTTGAGTTGCTTTCCTTTATCAAAGCAGATCCAAGAACCTGTGTTGGCAGCACACCCTGGGGACGCGTGGGGTGCTTGCTGCTACACTTTTCCAGCTCATTTAAAGAAGAAACTGAGATAAACTGGGTTAAGTGACTTGCCCAGGGTCACATAGCTAATAAGTGTCCAAGGCCAGATTTGAACTCAGGAAGACAAGTCTTTTTTTTTTTTTTTTTGAGTGGGGAGGTCAGGAAAATTAAGGTTAAGTGACTTGCCCAAGATCACATAGCTAGTAAGTGATAAGTGTCTGAGGCCAGATTTGAACTCAGGTCCTCCTGACTCCAGGGCTGGTGCTCTACTCACTGTACCACATAGCCACCCTGAGATAAGTCTTTCTAACTCCAGGCCTGGCACTCTATCTACTGCACCACTGAGCTGCTCACATTAGATGCATACATCTCATCTATTCTGGCAGGTGCCTTTCTCTGGACAACTTCAACAACTTAATAAATAGTAAAGCTCCTAACAAGTGACCTTGCAAGAACACTTTAAAGTTGGAAAAGCACTCCACCTGTATTACTTCTCTTGAACCTCTCAATGATCCTGTGAGGTGGGTAGTCCTGTTGTTATTATTATCCCTATGCAGATGAGGCCCAGAGAGGTGAAGTGATGTCATCACCCGGATAGCGGTTATCAGAGAGGGGATTTCATTCTCAGTGGAAGGTGCCTGTGGGATGTGAAGTCATAAATGAAGCAGTCTCTGCCCTCAAAGAGTTTCCATCATCAGTAGGAGTTAGGATTAAACAGTGTCTCCTCGGCTTTGGTCTTTGTAAATGTGAGTTTATGGTGCCTAAAAAGGAAAAACAAACTCAACAAAAGATCATCTAGAAAGAAAAGCTTTACAGGAATTACAGGAAGAACAGGGCCCAAAGCTTCTTCTCTCAACTATGGGAACTTGCCCTGTTCGTTCATCTTAATGAAGGGTCTCCTCAGTATTGTTATGATCTTTCAGGCCTGAATGAGATAGAAGCAGAGAATCCAGAATGCTTTAAAACATTTGGATAGGTTTAGTGTGGGTAATTTATGGCAGCAAATAAGCATCATACACCATGGTAGGGGGTTGCCCATAGAGAGGGTGTAAAGGGTTCCATTTTGGGGGCAAATGAATTCTTTTGTATCAGTGACTCTTGCTTGTCTAGTAATAGAGCATTGTGCTAACACTGGGGGCTCAAGCCACATGATATGGAGTGCTGACTTCCCAAAAACCATCACAATGAATCTGAGAAAAAGGGGCAGGGGATTTCCAAAGTCTTTGGGGCCCCAGTTACAATTAATATCAGTTACTCAGGTCCTCCTAAGTGAATGGTAACTCCTCTCAGGAAGAAGTTTACCAGCTGCTCCTGAACATCTAGAACTATTTTCTCCAAGTACAAGGCCAGGGAATACTATTTCCCTATGTCCCCTATTATTTTTACCTCATCTTCTTGGCCATCTTTTCCTTCTTTCCTTCAGAATGATAGATTCACAGACTGATAGCCAGAAGGGCTAGAGATCACTACTCCAACTCCTGAATTTTACAGATGAAGATATTGAGACTCAAGGACATGAAGGGTCTTATATAAGAGCACAGACTTAAGGAAGTTCATATAATTTTCTAGATCAGTGGAAAAAGCATTGACTCTGGGATCCATTCAAATCTCACCTAGGTCCTACTCCTACCTTGACCCTACTTCTATAGCTTTAAGCAAATCTTCTAAACTCCCTGGGCCTCAGTTTCCTCATAAATAACATGAGGGGTTGGACTAGATGGTCTTTCTAGATTTATTCAAGATTTTGTGAGCTTGTAAATCTTCCAATTCTTTCAAATCAGAAATTCTGTGATTCTTCCTATTCTACTGACTGCTCATCAGTTTCATCTGATTTGCAATTTTCTGTTTAAGCAATACACATTTTCATCCAGTTTGTTTTTCAGTGTGGATAGTTGAACTGCTTTTTCATTGCTATGGATCACATTGAGGAAATTTTATAGTATTCAGGGCTCAGTATGGTTAACACAATGTCTTCTTGAATAGAAGTATTTGGAGAAATTCATCACTGATGGACTATGTGGAATATATTTTGTGACACTGAAAAACAGGATAAATAAATTTATGTCTAACACCTCATCTAAAAGTCAATATTCTGCAAATTATTGAACTTTGTCTCTATAGTCATGTGTCAGAGTTTTGTTTTGTTTTTTAAGCATAATTTTGTGAAATCATGGCTCTACAGACTTGGAAAAGTCCTTAAAAGTCATCTAATCCAGACCATTCCTGAAGAGGAATCCTTTCTATAACATCAGCAAGTGGTTATCAAACCCACACTTGAAGACTTCCAGTAAAATAGATGCCTTGTCTGAGGAAAAGCATAAAGATTATCTTTCTTTTTTTCCACTATGAGAATTACTCTTTTTCCCCATAAGCAACAAACATAATGGGATCTTCTTTTCTCTTCACCTCTCAGTCAATTGTGTTGACTACAAAGGTGTGGTCTTCTATAAATGATTGCCTGTGACAACTAGAATGTTGTATTGATAATAAAGGAGACACATGAGTTCATAGTTGCTAATGAATTCTTTGTCATATATTTTTTGGTGAAACTTTTTTTTCCATTCTTGGATCTTTTTCATTCTTTTGCAATCTTCCGTTCTTTGAGATATATTGAGAATTGATCAGTGTTTTCTTTAAAGTGTGACTCCATACAAATTTCTTCTCTATATCTATATAATCAGGTACACCTGACTTTATCTTAAATGCTATGGCCATTTTCTCACACGGCATATCGAATTTGAAGGTGGTAAAGTTCAAATGTGGTAGTTCATTTATTGTTATGAATGAACATAAAGCACTACAAGAATGGCAGCAGATCAACTTCAGTTTGTATCTGTTGCCTTCTTTCTCTGAGAATAACAGAGTTAAGCTAGATCTCAGTCCAAGTATCCTATAGATAATATAAGATGATTCTTATTAAACTGCTCTTGCTGCTTTGTGGGACAAAATAAATGAAGAGCATCAATTGCTAACATTTCAACATGAACTTAGATGGACAAGCTATGTCAATAGGAATACCTGGGACAAACAGCTCCAATGGGCAAAGAATTGATCTTAGAGTTAAATAGGAAGAAGAGAAATGGTTGAGTTGCCTTTGATAAATGACAGAGCTCCTTTTCTGACCTGAAGCTTCCAACAAGGGTGAAGGCCCATCTTTCTTCTTTTTTAAATTAAATTTTATGTTTATTTTTAGTTTACATCATTCATTTTCACAAGATTTTGAGCTACAAATTTTCTCTCCTTTTTTCCCCTACCCACCACCCCAAAACAATGATCCCACTGTATACCCCCTCCCCCAATCTGCTCTCTCCTATATCCTCTTCCATACTCCCTCCAAACTTCCAGTAGGGCAAGATGGATATCTATACCCCAATGCCTGTATATCTAATTTCCCAGTTGCGTGTAAAAAAAATAATTATATATATTTTTCAAACATTTGATTTTAAAACTCTGAATTCTAGATTCTTTCCCTTCCTCCCTCATCACCCACCCTTACTGGGAAGATAGGCAATTCAATATAGGTTGTACACATGTAGCTATGCAAAACATTTCCATAGTGGATATATTGTGAAAGACTGACTACATTTCCCTCCATCCTATCCCACCCTCAACTTATTCTGTTCTCTATTTTGACCCTGTCCTTTTTCAAAAATGTGTGCTTTTAACTGCCCTCCCCTCCA
The DNA here is from genome assembly GCF_028583685.1 of Petaurus breviceps papuanus. NCBI lineage: Eukaryota > Metazoa > Chordata > Mammalia > Diprotodontia > Petauridae > Petaurus > Petaurus breviceps. The sequence continues at coordinate 6,797,886 of NW_027185664.1, forward strand.
TCATACCCCCTCTCATCCCTTTCTCCCCTACTCTCTCGTAGGGTGAGATACCCTATTTAGTGTGTATGTCATTCCCTCCCTAAGCCAAATTCAATGAGAGTAAGGTTGACTCATTCCCTTTTGCCTTCCTGTTCTTCCCCTCCATTGTATCAGTTTTCCCTTACCTATTCTATATGAGATAATTTACCTCATTCTGTCTCTCCCCATCTCCTCTCATTATTTTCCTCTCTCACTTCTCAATTTCACCTTTTAAGTAAACTCCCTTCCTATTCAACTGGTCCTGTGCCCTCTGTTTATGTATACCTGTACACATATATACACACACTCACATATGTATTCATATGCCCATATACCCTCCTAGATAGACATACATATGTATGTTGTAGCAGCAAGCACCCCAGCATCCCCAGGGTGGCTGCCAACACAGGTTCTTAGATCTGCTTTTCTAAAGGAAAGCAACTCAAAATGGGTTAACAAGCTTACTTTAATCAATCAAACATTTATCATTTACCTAGTTCAGGGGGAAAAGGTCAGCACCCCAAACTTCAGAGTATGCTGACAGAAGTTACAAGACAGAGAAACAGATCAAGCAGACAGGCTTCCAAACTGTCCAACCATGACATCCATACCAACCAGAGAGGGAAGCTTCAACATCTGGGTTTTCAAAGCCGGGGGGCTCTCAATGGCTGTCCACAGTGTCTCAGCAAATCACACAACACTTCTCAAAGTGAGCCCCAAAGCAAAGCCTCACAGGTTATATATATATGTATGTATATATATATACATATATATATAATCAGGGATTATATAGCCTTCTCCTGGGTCAGAGGATGTAACCACCCTCTTGACCCACTGCCCAATCACAAAGCACTAAGGTGTGGGCATTCCTGAAAACCAAGCCTCCTGCCACAGGTTCCATGTGACCACATTCAGCCTATTAGGGGGCAGAGTATATTTTGAAATCAAGGAAGGTTCAAATAGTCTCTTAAGCCTATCAAAGGGCCTAGGGGCAGGGAAGATCTTTAAATTTGCATTTCCATTACATAGGTATGTGTGTGTGTGTGTGTGTGTGTGTGTGTATACACACATTTATATTCCCTTCAACTATTCTCATACTGAGAAAAGTTTCATAAGTTACCATTATCGTTTTTTCATGTAGGAATGTAAATAGTTCAACTTTGATTTCTTTTCCCTGTTTACCTTCTCATGCTTCTCTTGATTCTTGTATCTGAATGTCAAATTTTCTATTCAACTCTGGTTTTTTCATCAAGAATGCTTAAAAGTCCTCTATTTCATTGAATAACTATATTTTCCCCTGAAACATGATGCTCAGTTTTGCTGGGTAGGTGATTCTTGGTTTTAATCCCAGCTCCTTTGACCTCCGGAATATCATATACCAAACCCTTCAGTCCTTCAATGTAGAGGCTACCAGGTCCTATGTAATCCTGATTACATTTTCTCAGTGTTCAAATTGTTTCTTCCTGGCTGCTTGTAATTTTCTCTCCTTGATCTGGGAACTCTGGAACCTGGCTATAATATTCCTATGAGTTTTCTTTTTGGGATCTTTTTCAAGAGGTGATGGGTGGATTCTTTCAACTTCTATTTTATACTCTGGTTCTAAAACATCAGGGAAATTTTCCTTGAGAATTTCTTGAAGGATGATTTCTAAGTTCTTTTTTTGATCATGGTTTTCAGGTAGTCCAATAATTTTAAAATTGTCTCTCCTGGATCTATTTTCCAGGTCAGTGGTTTTTCCAATGAGATATTTCACATTGCCTTCTACTTTTTCATTTGTTATTATCTGTTAAATAGTATCGTGATTTCTCATAAAGTCATTAGCTTCCATTTGCTCCAATCTAACTCTGAAGGAATGATTCTCTTCAGTGAGCTTTTGAGATTCTTTTTTCCATCTGGAAAATTTGACTTTTTAAGGCATTCTTCTCCTCATTGGCTTTTTGAGCCTCTTTTGCCATTTGAGTTAGTCTATTTTTTAAGGTGTTATTTTCTTCAGTCAGGTTGTTGACTCTCTTTTCATGATTTTCTTGCATCATTTTCATTTCTCTTGCCAGTTTTTCCTCCATTTCTCTTATTTGGTTTTCAAAAACTTTCTTAAGCTCCTGTATGGCCTGCAACCAATTCATATGTTTCTTGGAAGGTTTTGGTACAGGAGTTCTGACTTCTTTGTCTTCCTGACATTCCATGCTTTGATCCTTTTTGTCCTGAAAAAAAAGGAATCCAACGTTGAGTTGCTGTACTTTTTTGCTACCTTTGCTTCCTCATGTTGCCACTCAATTACTTGACTTTTGAGCTTTTTGCCACAGTAGAACTCTGCTTCCAGAGAGGAGAGCTTTGTCCCAAATTGCTGGAGTTTTCTCAGATGCTGGAGCTATTAGTTGGCTGCCCTCTCTGAAGCCTCCACATGCTCTGGCTAACTGGTCATATATCCCAGGACCTCCACCCTAAACAGCAATCCAGATACAAGCAGGTTAAAGAAAGAGCAATTACCCCCTCAGAATGTTTTCTTGATCCGCCTACATTCTGCAGGCCAGGAGCTCTGAAGCAGCCACACAGCTGCAGCCACCGTGCCTCACCTGCTTCTCACTCCAGGGCCAAGTGTGGACCGCACTACAGGACTCCCTGTTCCCAAAGTCTACACTGACGTCTTACTTTGTTTTTGGCATTTATGGGTTGATAATTCTGGAAACCGCCACAGCTGCTGGTGATCCACTCTCCAGATATCCCTCTAGCCACGGCTGGTTGGGCTGCCCTAAAGCTAAAACTTCCCAGGCCCATCTTTCTAATACCAACATATACGGGGATAGCTGAGAGGTAATGAGACATGGAATTCCCCAGTTGCAGAAAAGTTAAAAATGTACATCACACAAAGAGCAATAGAGTGGCACGCATGGTGGGCACAAGTAATCTGCAACATATAACCAATGAGAAACACTAAAGAATAGGAATAAATGATATCAATCAAAGAATTGTATGATGGGAAGAAAAGATTGGCTGGTAATATAGCAAGATTGAGGAATTGCAAATTGACACCCAGAGTGTTCCACTGGTATCCTCAAAATGTCAGGAAAAGGCAAAGAAAGTCTCCAAAACATTGGGTGAATCCCTTGCAGAGAATTTATTCTTATAAAGATATTGATAAAATATTGATAGGATAGGGAGTCGTGGATGGATTGCAAGTCTGCTTCATGGGAGGAAACTATTTAAGGAGATTACATGTTCTTTTGAATATTTAAGTAAAACAACATTGTTTGTAATCTATTTTTGTCATCCTCTGAAATACTTTTTAAATGTTGTTGAACTCAAAACTAGTGTTGCCCATGGTTTCTATGCCTCTCCATAGCACTTCTTCCCAGGGAAGATCCTTTCTGGGCTTTTTCAGGCTTCTCATTGTTGATGACTATTATGCATCAGCTAAATTTCCCTTGGAAATTATTATAGAGGCAATATTTATACTTTTGCTCATTTCCCCATTTTCCAGATTCAACTACTTGGGTAAGTAGGCCAATACGTACTTGTTAAAATGGAACACCATGTTTTTTTTTCAACTTTATCCTTTCTTTTAGTTTGTTTTGTCTCTTGTTTTGTTCTCTGTTCTAACTAGTAAATGATCTAACTACATGTGGATGACTGATTTTGAGATGACCAAAGCATCTGTAACCAGTAATTTCTTGTGTGTTAGGGTAAAGTTTGTTTTATTTATATGTCATTAAGTGCTAGCCGTTTCCAAAATCTTATGACCCTATTTTTGAAGAAAAAGTCTTAAATCTTCTGAATCTACAAGCATTCTTTCATTTCTTAATTACAAACCCTCTTGTTCAATATAGCTTGTGCTTTTCCACTTGCATACCAATATCTCCAGTGATCATCATTTTTTTTTTTGCATGGCTTGAAGGATCTTGGCAAATCTTTATAGAATGCATGTATTTCTTCATCCTCTTCAAGAAATAGATTCATTAGTTGCAATTAGCTTTACAGTGGTCTGTTTGCTTAGGTTTATTGTGAGCATTAGAAGGTAAAGTGACAGTATCCTACAAAATGCTGTTTCTTGTTGTTTTGGGCCATACATTGAAACTGTCTCCACTAACTTGTTGACTATGGAACCATAGGCAAGTTGGTTGATCTGTGTAAGAATTATTTTCTTTATCTAAAGTATAAGAATAGTAGTGGTGTTTATTTTAAAAGGGTTATGAACATCAGATGGGGCATATTGTGGGACATTTTACAAACTTCAAAAGGACATATTTGACAACTATTATTATTACAAAGAGACAGCATGGGTTTGTCTATCAAAAAATAGTAAATAGGGTGGCTAGGGTGGCACAGTGAATAGAGCACAGGCCCAGGAGTCAGAAGGACCTGAGTTCAAATGTGGCCTCAGACACTTGACACAATTATTAGCCATGTGACTTTGGGAAAGTTGCTTAACTCCAATTGCCTTCCAAAAAAAAAAAACCTAACTAAATAAATAAATAGCAAATAAATATGTGTTAAGGACTTAATATATAAACCTCATTTCTTTTGGAGTTAGGATTTCTGGACTAGTAGATGAGGGGAAGGTCTCAAAATATTTGACAAAGTTTCTCATGCTATCCATTTGGGGAAAATGGAGAGGTGTATAGTATGAGACAAAGTAAGACAATTAAATATATTGATATACAATAAACTTAAATTTTCATATTAAAAAAACTGTTCATTTGTAATATAACTTTACAATATGACATTGAATTCACCAGATTTTTTACATATTCATTAATTCTTCAACATGAAATCACATATCCTATTGGATATTAGGCTTACTTTTGATAAAAGAATCCATTTTTTTCCCAAATCTTGACTTGATTATGTAATCTACAGGTTTTTGATAAATCAGATTGGTTCCCAAGCCATGTACGCATGTTTATCTCCATCTCTTGGATAAATTTGTTCACCTCTTGTGATATTTGGCATGTTACAAAAGTGTGATGTTTTATTTATCTCCCTTTGGAATTTATCTACCTTTGGAAAATGATATAATTCTATAATAATTCTGCTTCTCAATATGAAAATATATTTATCAGACTTTTTTATTTCCTTAATAGCCTAGGAGAAATGAAAATTCCTCAAAACTTTACTGTCTGATGAAGGAGCCCAGAAGGTATTCATCTATAAGGTGCTCCTCTACATGTCTTCTCTAATAATTTTCATACAGCTTTTATTCTAAAAGTGAAATCCGTCAGTAAGAATTGCTTTTTCCCAATCTTCTGTGCTCCAGTCTTTATATTGTCTTTCTATGACGGAGCATTCTTTTCATCAGAGCAATATTTATTTTTTTTTAACTGCCTTCACTATTCTTTTGATTTCAAGAAGCCTATGCTACATTGTAGAAAAGTCATTAATGAGTTCTCTAACTTCTAGGGACTCTGAAGTTCCATGTTTTCTGAGGATTAATCAAGCTGTTTTGAAGTAAGAATTGGACAATTCCTGGTGGAGTTTTGTTTTGTTTTGTTTTGTTTTTATTGTCGACTGCAGTTTCCTTTGTACTTCAATTCAGTTAACTGTTTCATTGTAAACTTTAATGATCTTTAATATTTTTAACATTGTAGGCTTGACTTCTCCACACCAACAGCTGCTACAATATCTCTAAAAGTAATTGAAGTGTGTTTTTTCAGAACTGCAATTTTTGTATGTTTCTTTGGAGTAATATATATTCTCAGGAACCATAGAATTAAGAACACAAATAAAGAGAACAGTGAAACACATGTGGGTGGCATAAAATGTAGCCCTCAACTGATAAAGAACTAGATAATGGTAGTGAAACTTCAATCTGATTTCATCATGTCACAGATTAACATTAGTAGAAAAACGTGTTCATGATCATGTTCACCAAATGAAAAAATATCAAAATTATTTGTTTAACCAAGTAATTCCCATACCAATGTAAACTGGGTCATAGTGGAGACAAATGGATTTGGACCTCATTGAATGGCCCAACACCAAATATACTCATTAATGGTTTGATGTCCACATGGAAGAACACTTCTAGACCTGTCCTTAGTGCTTTACTTAACATTATTCTTATTTGGATAAAAGTACAGGGGGCATTCTGATCAAATTTGCAGATTACACAAAGCTGGTAGGGATAGATCCTTGCTTTTTTGCCCTAATATTATGAGAATACCTTTGGAGTACTCTAGCTGTCCACCTGTCATCCATCACTCTTGCCACATGACCAATTCATTTTCTCTTCACACTATATATTTCTCTGATGACATCTTTTTACTCCTATTCTTTGAAGTTCCTCACTGATTCTGTCATAACCTGCCCTTACCCTTTGTCTATTGCTTTCTATGAAATATTTATTTTCAATTCTTTGCAGACCATGGTGTACTTGAAATAAAAATATTGGTATTACAAAGATGGCCCCTTGTTTCTGGGGTCTTTGAAAGAATTGTACAATTTCCCAAAGGCAGTCCAGCTCACTCTCTTCTATTTAATCCTGGGCCCAACTCATTGTCCATTTGTTACCTTTGTTCTGGATAAATCTACTGATCAATAAATGTTTGTTCATGCAAATGCATATCACAATCTAGGCAATAGACATTCTTCATCCACTTAGGTTTTACTGTATAGATGATACAGCCGAACCTTTTTTAGATATTTAGATTCTTCCAGGAGGTTCTGGAAAGTTCTGTGACTTGATGAAACCAAAGCAATACTATCTGCAAAGGGAAGTCATCTAGACAACCTCACCATCCATAGGGAATTCTTCTTCAATTTCATCCTACCTCAGAGTTGTGAATGGCTTTGGTGAACATATCTCTTTCTGTTTGCTACCTCATCAGATATCCATGATCAGAGGATCTTTGAACAAAATTAGTTCTATTACTGTATTTCAAAGAATCTTAAATGATTTTGATGTATGAATGTGCACAACTTGCTGAAAGAGAAACTTTAATACTACTGAATCTTTTTGTTTGCTTGTTTGTTTTCATAACCAACAAGCAGTAAAGAGAGTTGAATTTGTATTCTTGAAATCTCTCATTTTTGTAATGGCAAAATGTGGTCCATGGTAAAAAAAATAGCTTGTTATAAATTTTTCTGTTTTTTTTTTTTCCTATTTGTTGTTCTTCCATTTTCAACCTTAATTGTCCTTAGGATAATTTCGTTTCATTCCTCACCAAAATTTTTTGAAGAAAGCGTTACTTTCCATTGCTTCTCTCTGACTTGTGATATTGTTCTTTGTAAGATTTTATAAATGAATTTATATTCTAAGCCAATGTTATCTTTGGCTGCCATTTCCTTTCTATTGGCATCAAATATATGTTGAGTAAAATATTTTTTAAGCTCTTTTGGTCTCCTTGCTATTGCAATTGATTTACATTGGTTAAATTTCTCTATAAAATTACTATAATTCACACTCATAGTATTTTGCTATATGTTACACATTTTCATTATCAGTTACTTCTTTGAATAATTCGGTATTGAGTCATTTCAATTGCAATGCCACATCTCTCTCATTATTGTTCTTTGTTCTACCTTTTTAAAAGTTCTAATCTTTGCTCTGTCAAGTTAGCTGAATACAGACAATTGATTCAGAGATGACTCCCATGTCAGTAACAAATCCTTTTCTGTCCATTAAAATATAATCAATTTCATTTTCATCATGTCATTTGGTGCTTGCCACATCCAGTGATTATTATTCTTTTTTGGAAGAAAATGGTAATGATGTAAAGAAATGAGGCTTCTGTGTAGCCTATAAGTCTCTGGCCTCTCGTTCTTTCTTCCTGATCCATCATCTCTATAAATACTGGGGTCATTAAGGATGTGTGCAAACAGTTTCCCCATTCTTTTAAAAGCTCTCCTGTACATTTGAACACTTGCCACAACTTCAGGTCATTCCCAGAATTATGTGTTTTAGGATTGGGGAAGGGGTTTCACAGACAGCCTACAAATGTAGAACAGTACCAATGAACAAAATATTCCTTCATTCTAGTTATAGATCAAGAGCTAGAAAGGATCTCAATGGTTATTTATTATCCATGACCCTCATTTTATTGATGAGGATTCTGAGTTTCAGGAAGGTCATGAGATTTACACAAGGTCACACAGGTAGGAAGTGTCAAGGCAGGATTTGAACTCCAGTCCTCTGAATTCAGTGCCACTATCCTTTCCAGTGGACCCAGTTGGCTCTGGAGAAGAAAGTGAGGCTGGTGACCTTGCACAGACCTCCCTCACTTAAATCAAAGTCAGCTGCAAATCATGTCATCATTTCCCTGACGCCATGGTCCTCTTCAAGAATGAAAGACAAACATAACGTGTGAGTAGTCCAAGCTACCTGAATGAGAACTCAACCAGTTGGGTAACTCAGCTCATCTTTTCCCTCTGCCTCTCCATCTCCTCTCCAAAGGAAGGTAAGTTTTGTTTTGTTTTGTTTTGTTTTTGGAGGGGGAAAAGCCGGGCAATCGGGGTTAAATAGCTAACCCAAGGTCACACAGCTAGTAAGTGTTAAGTATCTGAGGCTGGATTTGAACTCAGGGCCTCCTGACTCCAGGGCCAGTGCTCTATTCACTATGCCACCTGGCCACCCTGGAAGGTAAGTTTTGATGGCTAAAAGCTGCCTAGTTCACGTGGGGTTTACTGGCTAGATTTCTTCCTCAAAGACCAAACCTTATATCTAGTTCACCCTGGATTTCAGGGAATGGACAACAATGGGTCCCTGCCCAAGCACCACTGCTATATGGCTAATTTTGGGGCCCTCCTGGCTCAGAGTGAATGTAAATAGTAACTGTTTCTCTTTTGGCCAGAAACCCTGAGGGTCTTCCCCTTCCAGCTTGATTTTTTTTTTAATTAAAAGGTCATCCCTTGACTCATTTCTTAAAGAGGCCTATTCACTTAATGGGTGTTACTTCACTCAAAGTGAAAATCTGAAAAGCCCTTAGCTTAGGGCCTCCCATGGCATCCTGGGTCATCTCCAGTTGTCCTGAACGATATCTGGCCATTGAACCCAGATGGCCCTGCAGGAGAAAGTGACGCTGGTGATTTTGTACAGCCTCCCTCACTCAAATCAAAGTCAACAGCAAGTCATGTCATCATCTCCCTGATGCCACGGTCCTCCTCAAGTATAAAGGACAAACTCAACCCATGATGTAGCAAGTTGAATTGAGCAAAAAAGAGTGATGAACAGTCATATAGGGAGGAAGAGAACCAGAAGAGAATTTTATTATAGAAACCGAGGAAGAACATACTCTGTACCTAGTATGGTGTTTTGTATACTTAATAAATGCATGTTGACTTGAATTACTTATACCAGCATATATTGCATTACATATTAAATATATTACCAAAAATATAATATATAGTAGCTACCATGTATATAGTGTTTCCTATCTACCAGACACTGTGCTGATCATTTTACAATTACAACCATAGCAGGTAAGTACTTTTATTATCCCCACTTTGCAGTTTAGGGAACTGAGGTTATATGACTTTCCTAAGATCACACATTTAGTAAATGTCTGAGGACAGATTTGAACTCAGGTCTACCTTACTTGGAGTCCAACACTCTATCCACTGAACCACCTGGCTGGCCAGTCATGATACACACACACACATGCACACACACACACACACACACACACACACACACACACACCACATCCCTTACATTATGTTCTTGCTCGTTTCTAGCCCCTACAGTAAAATTTTAATACTTTTCTGCTTAGTGATTGTATTCAGTTGAGGCTGCCATATTTCTGACTCCTGAATGAAGAGGTCATTACCATATTACTGCTGGTGGGGAGTCTAAAAAATAACATTTATTGCACCTGGCACTAGAAACTACGAGTGTGCTTTTAAAAAGATTCTGAATAAATGGGAACAAAGACCAGAATTAAAACATTCCTAGTCCCTCTGGCACATATTATTCTGCTCCGGGCCTAGGATAGCAAAGAAGCTACCAGCTCAGGGGTCCTCGAGGAGAGGTATTTAGCTAAGGAACGAGGGTTCATAGAGATCATGATTCCCTGTCCTAATGATCTGAGCTAAGTGTTCTTGTGCTATAAGAGAACTAAGTCCTTTGACTCCCCTCTCCCTCTTTTTGATCCCCTTCCCTCACAGATATCATTAGACACCAGGAGAGTAAATAATTCTATGCTTTCCAGATGGTGTCTGCTCACTATGTTAACTTAGAATCATAGACTTAGATGATCTGGAGAGATCACTTCATTTTACAAATGAGGAAACTGAGTTCCAAAGAAATGAGACACTTAAGTTTACATAGTAAGTTTACATAGTAAAATATATGTTTACATAATATGTTTATATAATAATATAATACATAATATGTTTACATATTAAGTTTACATAGTAAGTGTTAGAGCCAAGACTGGGACCCTGGATGCCTAATCCAATGCTTTTTCCACTAAATTAGAATGATAATAGTAATGGGCAGCATGATGTATGACCTGGTTTTGAAGTCAGGAAGATCAGAGTTAAAGTCCCTTCTCTTATACAGACTGACTGTGTGACCTTGGGCAAGTCACCTAACCTCACAATTCCTCAGACAACTCTCTAAAATTGTGTTTCAGAGAAGATACCTATTTCATTGATAGAAGAAGTTCCTCAATGGCAGCTACCTACACAGGTGAAACCACAGGTCCATTCAAATGAACAAAAATAACATTTTAAAAATGTTGCCATCCTGAATATTCATAATTTCCAAACTCCCACTAGCTGCACTCTCTTGGACTGGATTCCATTATGATAATACCCCCAGGAAAACACATCACCAGGAAATTCATCATTCTCTCAGATTGCATCAGCTTTGGTACTTACATCTGATTGGTACCCTCAGTACCCTCTCTACCCATCTCTCATTGGAAGAATAGAGGTCAGAGCAAGAATTCCTCCCAATGCTTGCATTAAAGAAGGCTTCCAGGCCAGGCAAATATTCATTTCATTCATTAACGCGTTGGTCTGGTCTCCACCATGCCCCCTGCACCGGGTACCTTCTTGTTCATGCCCAGTCCCCCACTTCACCAACCCCTGCTTTTTAAAATTCTTTTTGTGTGTTATCTTTCTCCATTTGACTGTAAGCTCCTTGAGGACAGGGACAGTCTTTCTTTTTTGTATTTGTATCCCCACACTTAGCACAATGCCTTAGAACATAGTAGGCACCTAATAAATGTTTATTGATTGACTGAAATCATTTCAGAAGGAATTCAACTAAATGGGAACAGGATGAGGTAAATATTCTCCTATTTGCTACAAATGTCATCCTAAAGATGCTTTCAGAGACTCTACAATGTGCTCACATCCTGAAACTTATTCAATTACAAAAAGCAGTCATTTTAATCATCTACACAATCACTGATAGAACATTAAATATAAAAGAATAATAGTAGAATAGTGGCTTTCCTTGACCATTTCTATCTGAACTCCATTAAAAAAGAAGGCTGAGATACTAATCAGGGAAGGAAAAGGACATATTCATTTATTAATTGCTTACCATGTGCCAGGTACTGTGCTACTATTATCTCATTTGATCTTCACAGCAATCCTGGGAGTTATTATGATCCCAATTTACAGTTGAGGAAACTGAAGCAGAGACCCTTGTCCAGGGTCATATAGCTGGTAAGTGTCTAAGGCTGGATTAGGACTCAGGTCTTCCTGACTTCAGTGTCAGCACTCTCTCCATGATGCTTCTTCTGGTTCCCTTTTTATCTGGTGGCTCCTTTTCAGACTCTTTTGTTGGATATTTTTTAAGGTCGTGCCCTCCAACTGTGGGTGTCCCATAGAGCTCTATCCTGGGCCTTCTTCTCTTTTTTCTCTGTATTATTTCATTTCATTATTTTATCAGCTCCAATGGATTCAATTGTTACCTGTATCCTGAAGATTTTCTATTGCACTTACACAGCCTTAACATCTTTGCTGCCTTCAAGTTTCACATTATGAACGACTTCTTGGACATCTCAAACTAGATGTCCTGTAGACATCCTAGATTCAATGTATCCAAAACTGAACCTATTATCTTTCCTCCAAAACCCTTCCCTTTTCCTAACTTTCCTCTGGATATGTAGGGTAATTCCCATCCTCTCACGCATCCAGGTTCACAATAAAATATTTCTCAACTCCCCATTCTCTCCCAAACCTCATATCCAATCTATTGCCAAAACTGTGGACCTTATCTTTGTAACATCTCTAGTGTGCACCCCTTTCTTTTCTCTGACACATCTACCACCTCATTCCTGAGCTATGGCAGTATTTTGCTGGTTGGTCTCCTCAGTCGAATTTATTGCCCAATCTGCTGTCAAAGTGATCTTCCCAGAGCGAGTTCTGACCATGCTACTCCCCTAGTCACTAAATTCCAGTGGTTCCCTATCACCTCTAGGATCAAATATAAAATCCTTTGGTGTTCAAATCCCTTCATAACTTGTCACCCAAACATGTGCTGCTTCAGTCTTCTCACACGTTGCTCCCCCCAGCACACTCTGCATTCCAGTGATACCGGCCTCATACAAGGCATTCAATCTCCCAACTCTAAGCACTCTCTTGAGCTGTTTCCCATGCCAGGAATTCTCTCCCTCCTGATCCTTATCTCCTGTCTTCCCTGGCATCCTTCAAGTGCCAGCTAAAACCTCACCTTCTTCAGGAAGGCTTTTCTGATTCCCTTTAACTCTAATGCTCTTCCTCTGTTAATAATCTCTAAAGCATCTTCTCCATAACTTGTTTGCCCATGGTTGTTTGCATGTTGCTTTACCCATTAGACTGGGAACTCTTTGAGGATAGGGGCTTTCTTTTCCTTCCTTTGTACCCCCCAGCATTTAGCACACTGTAGGTATTTAATAAACATTTATTGACTGACTTACATTTTACAAGATATGAAATGAGCATCTTGTGGCCCAAAGTGAATTCAAGAGGAAAAAAAATATGTTTACTCCCTAATGTTCACATAAAGGATGTTCTTATGACTCATTGGCAGAAAGTTTATGTGTTTCAGTAGCAAATATCTTTGCAGCCTGTTGTCTCTGGCTATGTTACTGTAAAGCAAATGAAGACCATGCTGTGATGCCCAGAGCACTTATTTCATAATGTCAAGGGTAGAAATTCACCATCCAAATTATTTCCCCACAGGAATACTTAAAAATGTTTCCTAGACACAGCATAACGGGAAGTAATATTCATCTGCATGAGAAAATAAAATGCAAACATGCCCCTGACTAAGGCTCCGGTTAACAGTCAGGATCCTCTTCTTTCAGGCACCCAGGAGAGAGACAGGGAGAGGGAGGACAAGCTTGTCCTCTTTCCCTTCCATCTGAAATTCCCAGCATCCCCTACTACATGTGCAGACAAAGATAGAGGATAGCTAGATAAAGATGAAAGCCATAGATAGATGATAGATTGGTAGATATGGATGGTGGGCATAGATAGGCTGATGTTGATGATAGATATGTAGCTTGACATAGATCATAGAAATAGATAGATGATAGCTAGACGGAGATAGATAGATAGATATAGATAATAGATTTCGGTAGATAGGTACAGATGATAGTTAGATGGGTAGATGAGGGATAAATAGATGATAGAAAATGAATGATAGATAAGTAGATAATAGATAACTTCTATATCCAGTGAATTCTCTGTTACTCGATACAATCTAAGAATGGGATTTTAGGATTACCTAAGATTCTGGATGCTAGGAAATGATCATATATGTCAAACATGGAAGACCAATTTGTATTCAAGAAAATATATTTGGTTCTACTAATAATATAACTTCATTTTCTTTGATAATTCTGTCACAATTCATTAATCCTTTTTATATTTCTGATATCTAGAATAACAGGTAGACTGACCTTCAAATGCCAAAAAATTATCAGAAATCGAAAAAGACGTGTTCAAAGCAGCATGAAATAAATAATAATCACTCATTTACAGCATGTTTTAAGGATTATAAAGTACTTTATATGCATTATCTTGTGTGATTCTTACACTTACTTACTGTGATAACTAGATAGAGCACTGGTCTGGAAGTCAGGAAGACCTGAGTTCGAATCCAACCTCAGACACTTATTATTTGTGTGACTCTGAGCAAGTCACTTAACCTCTGTTTGTTTCAGTTTCCTCAAATGTAAAATGGGGATCATAACAGCACCTACCTCCCAGGGTTGTTGTGAGAATCAAATGAGGTAGTATTTATAAAGCACTTGGCACAATGTATTAAGTACACTAGCACATGTATTAAATGTCATGTAAATGCTAGTTATCATTGTTAATATGTGCAATTACTATTCTCACTTTACATATGAAGATGTAAGCAAAGAGAGGCTAAGTGATTTGCCCATGTCACATGGCTAACCAGAGTCTGAGACAGGATTGAGTCTCAGGGCTTCCTGACTCCAAATCTAGCATTATCCACTATGCCACACTGAATCATCTGCAAAAAGGTGATAATTCCAGTCATGGGAGTGAATGAGATAGTGAAAAGAGAGGGAGAGAGTAGACAGAAAAGATGACCAAGGAGAGAACTCTGGGCAACACCCAGGCTGAAGAGGCAGGAAGAAGATGATAGGAATCCAGCAAAGGAAACAGAGAAGATGGGTGTGAGATAGAAGATGATTGAAGGAACACAGTCAGAGATGAAATAAGAGGGATTGGATTCAAGGATATTGGTGGAAGGGACTGCTTTGTTAAGAAAGAGGATCGTGACCTTCTTATAAGACTAGAGGGAAAGAGGAGAAGCTGGGTAAGGACACCAACAGTCTCTAAGGACTAGAGGAAGGATGTGGAAGAGGGGAACTAAATATGCTCATGGCCTCATTCTGCTTTTGCAAACATTTAGGGAATGGCTGTTGATTTCATTTATCCACCTGGGTCTTATATCTATAGGTCCCATAGGGTCATGTTTATGGGCAAAGATAGTATTTATTTAGAGAATAAAGGATTATATGCCTTTATTGAAGGCCATGCAAACATTAAAACTTCTCCTTCCAAAGGAACCATTCATTTATACCCCGTGGGATCCATGCTTCTATTTCAAGGATAAGTCTCCAAGCAGACTCAATCAAGTCCAAGTGAATTCCCGTGAGTGCTTACATTGACTGGGAAAATCCATTCACCTTGGCCTTTTTTGCTTCTTCAGATTGTAGGAAATGATGTTGCTTTTTTGGTCAAAAGGATTACAAATGTGCTCTTCCCATGTATTTTTCCATTGGAACAAAGACCTTGTTTATTCCTGCTTTGGATAGTTACAGCTGTTAATGTTTTCAGTTGTGGCTTTCAGCTCCACCCACTGACTTGTTAAAAATACATACTGATCTATGTCTGATTCTCTCTTAGCCCCAATCTGAGAGCACTATGCCAACAGTATCTTATGAAAAGAAAAAGTAGTAACAGCAGAACAAATCACAGATAGCAAGCTGGCCTTAGAGTCATGCCAACCTGGATTCAGGTTCTGACTTTCGCACATACTAGATGTGCAGCAAAGGGCCCTACCTTCTCATCATCCCAGGCAACTCTCTGACTGTAAGCTATGGATTAGTTGCTAGTCTGTATCAGTACATGGATTTGTCACACCACTAATTCCCCAGATCAGCAAAATTACAGATCTAACCTGAGATAGGTAAATAGATACACACACACACATGCATGCACACACACACACATTTATGGGCTCACAGTTAAAACAAGTAACATGGCAACCAACATGGCATTGAGAAATCATTGCTGCTGCCAAGATGGATTCATAGTAGAACAACAAGCTACACTGCTATGCAGCAAGCATTCTAAGATGGAGGCAAGTCTGGGATATTGAAAAGCTCTGGACTTGGAGGACAGATCCTACGTTTGAATCCCGGCTCTGTTACCTAGGCAACTTTGGTCTCTGGACCGACCATCTCTAAAATGGGTGCAAGAGGGATGGCTAGGTGGCACAGTGAATAAAGCACTGGCCCTGGAGTCAGAAGGACCTGAGTTCAAATCCAGCCTCAGACACTTGACACACTTACTAGCCATGTGACTTTGGGCAAGTCACAACCCCAATTGTCTTCCAAAAAATATAAAAAAATTAATATGAGTGCAAGACTAGACAATCTCTAAGGTGCCTTTCCACTCTAAATCTATAATCCTTTATAGTTGTAGTTGATGCCTCTCTTAGGTAGACCTTAATTTAAAATTTTCTGCATAGACACCCCAGATTCCAGGTTAGCTCTGCTTGAAGGGACAGAAAATTTCAAATCAGTTGAGTTTCCTAAGTGGGCATCCTACAGGCCAGGGAGACTGACTGAATGATTTTCATAGGCTACTGGGCAGCTGAGTATAGTTATCCCAGAGGCCATGGTGAAACTAATTTTTTTTCAAACATTATATTTGAACCCATAGTTCATCCTGCCTTTGTAGATAGTCTTATTGAGACATCTTTGGTCAATGAATAAGTTAAATGTACTCTTCCAATGAGGTAGGAGCTGGAATGCCCACATGGCATTTCCCCATTTATCAAATTGAATACTATCCTACCTGAGTACCATAACGTGACCCCCTATTAACTATTCCTTGGACCATGATACTCAAAGGGCCACTGTCTCTTTCAGTCCACAGCTAATAAGTCCTCATTAAATCACCCTGGCTAAACCAAAATAAACCATGAAACGGAAAGAAAGTAAAACAAACAAATAGAAACTAAGGAGTGCTCTCATGCTTTTCCCCAAACTACTTCTGCCAAAGGCTCCAGGAACTAGAGGCTGCCGCGTCACTTGTCTGCGCTGCCAATGCTGCCCTTAAGCATGATGCTGAAAGTCAGTGGGTGGGAAAGGGGTAACAACTTGTGTAAAGGACACTCGAACCTCAGTTTCCAGAAACCTCTTCTATTCGTCCTAGGAGGGCTGAAGCATTGCAGAGACCTTTTGATCACTCTTAGGTCAAGAGGGGAAAATACTTCACATTACCACTTTTACTAGGAAGCTGGAGTGCCAGCCTGAGCTATATGCATTGGAAGGGAAAGCTTCCTGATGCCATTTCTACTGAGATGACAGCACTGTCACATGCCAGTCAGTCCCTAGCTACTTCTCTCCTCCCCTCTCTTCTCTTCTCTTCTCTTCTCTTCTCTCTCTTCTCTCTTCTCTTCTCTTCTCTTCTCTCCTCTCCTCTCCTCTCCTCTCCTCTTCTCTTCTCTTCTCTTCTCTTTTCTCTTCTCCTCCTTTCTCCCTCACCTTATCTACAAGACTTAAACCCACATGCATCTTGTCTCCACCATGAGATTCCAGTTATATCTTATATGGGAACACTGAAAGCATCTGAGCTTCACCGCTCAGATGGGAGGTGGGAGGGGGTGGGGAGAATTCCCAAAGAGAACATGAGGCAGACATGCACCATCTTCACCTTTCCAAAACCCTCAGTTAAAAGCATAACAACCCTGCAGTACTTATAAATCTTACTTGGTACACATTATCTATGACCATATTTATTTTTACCATGAGTCCATAAATCTCTGTCTTCTCCATAATGCCCCAGAAAGCTTATTATTGGGGAAGTCTCATCATCCTGCAAGATCCCATCAGCCTTGATGGAATCCTTTTAATTTACCTCTTCACCACCCTCCATATCTCTGGTTGGAAGGTGGAGCCATTGACTCTCAAATCTTCATCTAAGGGGGGAGCTCAGCGAAGACATCTTCTAATCTGTCCTCTGGTTGCACTAGTCTGGGACTTCTCTGACTTCTATCATGCCCCGGCCCCAAGGACCTCCTTCCTCTCTCTTTTTACTCTTTGATGTGTTGTCTTCCCCCATTAGATTGTAAACTCCTTGAGGTGAGAGAGTCTGTCCTTTTTTTCTTTTGTATTTGAATCCCCAATGCTTGACATGTAGAAGTCTTTTAATAAATGTTTATTGACTGACTACACATGTATGTGTGTATATGCATATATACATGTACATATATACATACACACAGGCATATGTGGGTATATGTGTATATATACACATACATACATACATGTCATGTAGAATATATATATATATATATAATTTCCATCAATGGGGGCATCTGGCTGCAAAAATAACCTCCCCTATTTCTCCTGAAGCATTACATTATCCCAATCACTATTAGGGTAACAATGGACCTAAATAGGATCACAGGGCAATAGATTTGAAACTGGAAAGGACCTTAGAGGTCACCTAAATTTTACAGATGAGGAAACTGAGGCCCAAAGGGTGACATGACTTGTCTGTGGTCACACAGATATTAAGTGAGAGAGCCAGAATTTGGACCTAAATTCTCTAACTCCAAGTATAATAACACCTGTACCACACAGCCTTATAGATTAAAGATTCATTAAGAATGGGGCTATCTCCCTGGCACCCTAAAGATTTTTTTCTTTTCTGGGTTCACGTTAAGTAGCAAATGGTTAGGGTTAGGATTATGGTCAGGTTAATCCCAAGCTAATAAATAATTTAGACTGACCCAGTATCACCAGACCCACTGGCTTGCAGTCCTAATCCTGACTTCATGACAGACCAAGGTTGTCTATCACCCTCTCCAACCTCCAATCAGCTAAGCTCTAAAGTGGGCTCTCGTCCCTTGGGACCCTCAATTCTGAAGTATTAAGAGTCAAGGAACATTGTCTTAGTCTCAGGGGGCAGGACCTTTGGATTCAGTCCTGCCCCCTGAGACTAAGACAATGTTCCTTGACTTATTTGATACCCAGGAAAAGTAATTTCCTCTTTTAGGAATCATCCTCAAGCCCTTCTCTCCGAGTCATTGTCTAGCTACCTCTATTGGTGCACATGCAGTTGGTATATGAGCCCTGGTTCATCAATATCTCACCTTTCTGATGACCAGAGCATCTGACCAACTGCTCTAAGGCCCACAAGGGATTACAATATACTGTCTTGCCATGGTCCAAACCATTCTCGTGGGACCTTTTGCAATTTAGTAGATGACCCAGTCTTTCAATTACTTAGCATATGGTGGCTTTTCACCAGTGTGTTACCTTTTGTCTTCCAAGATTTCTTAGTAGGACTAGATCCTTTGGCAGGAGTTCTGAGCACAGAAATTGAGCATTATGTTGTCACATATTATTCTCTGATCTTTTCTGATTCTTGGCCAAAGCTAGACAGTGGACTTCTTTCCACCAGTCTGTGAGCCCAGAGTTGTACTATTGTGAATCTCAAATTGAAGTTCACTATATGCTTTTTTATATACCTTATTATTGTTTGTCTTTTATTCTCAAAGGAGACCATGCTATGGGGAAGGTGATGTCATGACTTACAAGTGAAATGGATTTAAGTGAGGTCTATGCAGTTACCAGTCTCTCTTTCTCCTCTGGACCACCTGGGTCTAGTGGCAAGATATACAAGGATGAATGGAGATAGCCCCAGTTTTGTTTACTATACGTTTCCTCTAAGCCCTAGGAGAGACCTAGGCCCACAACGTAGCATCAAGGGCTCCATGAAAAGAAGGGAAACAGCACTATCCCAGGACTGGCTACATCAGGGTCTCCAGGGTCCAGTCTTCCATTGTCTAGGAAAATAATACAGTCTAATCATCGGGGTGTTGCTTGTGAAGAATTTTTGTGGTTGAGTTGTTTCAGTCATGTCTGACTTTTTGTGGCCCCATTTGGGCTTTTCTTGGCAAAGATACTGAAGTGATTTGCCATTTCCTTCTCCAGCTCATTTTACATATGAGAAAACTGAGGCAAACAGGGTTAAATGACTTACCCAGGGTCACACAACTTGTAAATTTCTGACTCCAGATTTAAACTCAAGTTTAAAGTCCTCCTGACTCCAGGACTGGTGCTCTCTCCACTGTGCCACGTAGTTGCCTTCATGAAGAATAAGAAGATCCAAATATATCAATAAATACAAGTGTTAGCTACTGGGACTGAAAAATATTCAGAGGTTCACTTCTCTTTTAGGAAGAGTTTGAAGATAAAACTCAGGGGGGAAACTGTTGCAAAGCATAACAACTTCAGAATGAGATCATGTTCCAACAGCTTCTGAAAAACGTGATTTGGTATGATGATGGTGATTCCATTTAGTCACTCAGAAGATCATAGAAGGCTGGAGCTGGAAGAAATGTTGGCCATCAACAGTCTTCTTTCTCTCATACATATCATTTCACATATCAGGAAGCTGAGTACCAGAGAAGGAGAGAAACCTGTTCCACCTAACTGAGCTAACTGATGACAATAAGAATCCAAACCAAATTCTCCTGCTTCCCAGGTCTTTTTCCTGCATCACAAACTGTAGCAAAGTGCTCAAGACAAAAATGGAAATTCATCCACAATTAACAACCCAAATCATTTGCTAAAACTTTTGAAGTGTAGTTCACATCAAATATTCATAAACCCCATAGTGGAAGTTTTAGGTAAACAAAGGAAATAATAGAAGCCAATAATAAATAATACAATCTCACTCTTCAGTGAGGGTGGAGGTCAGGGGTTTGGAAACCCTCAGAGAGGCAGCATTAGCATCTCTGCTTAGATCACTAGTTATTCACATTTCTTTTTTAAAGCAATCGGGGTTGAGTAACTTGCTCAAGGTTACATGGCCAGTTATTATTATTTCTGGGTGTGGTGCTGAGTATCTGAGCCCGGATTTGATCTAGGTCATCCCGACACTGGAGCTGGTGCTCTTACTCACTGAGCCACCTGGCCGCCCCTAGGTATTCACATTTGATAGGGACTTTGGCCAATGGTAATGTTCCCTCACAGTCCTACTCACCTTCATGGCTCTAGACCAGTTCCTGACTCAGTGGCTTATGACGTCATTCCTGCTTCCCCATCTCAGAGGCTCCACTTGGTACCTATCTACTACTTGCCTTCAGGTCACGTTGTTTCAGGAAATGTCATCTCCTGCTGTTGCCATGCTTTGTAGATGTACATTCTCTTGCTCCCTTCCTCACTGCTCCTGCACTTTGCCTCTTGCAAAGGTATGGGAGGGGTCAAACAAGCAGTTAGGAAAGGATTCTAGGCCTTGCTACTGCCCAGAAATTCAAAATTTTCATTCTAGTCAATGGTTTTCATTTTTCCCAACGCAAGCCTGAGTTGAAAGGAATCTGGATAAATCTGGAATTTCTCCTTTTATAGTTTCCCTCCCTATCTAGTGATGGATGAATAGAATGTTAGGGCTAGAAACTACCATTGAGATCATCTAAACCAGTCTCATTTTACAGATGAGGGAACTGAGTCCCTGAGCGGTTACTTGTTCAAGGTCACCTAGCTAGTATGAATCAGGGCCAAAGCTAGAACTCACATCTTTTCATTCTGGGTCCAGCTCTCCATAGTCTCATATCATGAACTTAGGAATAGTAAAACCACTATAGGGAAAGGAATAAGAGGGCTTTGTAGGAAAAACAAGAAACCTAATGATTTCCAAATTGTGTGATACCCTCAACCTCTAATAAGTGAGAGAAGACAATACTACTCTACCCAGTTTATAAAGTACACAGGGGCGGAACTTAGCCTCGCCTAGTACAGGAACGGCCCATGAAATAGAGCTCTCTCTTGTTACAAGTACCACCATGGCTATCCTCGTGGAATTTGAGCTCTGGATTCTTAGGACAAACAGAAGGTTTCAGACAGAACCAGTTCCGGACAAAACTGCGGAATACACGCTTCTTGTCTTTTACTTCTCTCCCAGTCAGCTCCTCAGTCTGCACCTGGGAGCATTCCTTCCGTCAGACATTCTGTGCCCTCACACTGACTTCTGACACGCCAGGGCACCCTCAAGGGGCATCAGCTGCTCCCACCAGTGCAAGCTCCTCATCCCTCAAACCTGTCTATTCCGAAGGTCATCCCCTAAGGGCACTTTTCTCTCCTCTCCAAAGTCAAAATGGGGGTTGACATTGTGCTAAATTAATGACATAAATTTAGGAAATGAGTATGCCTTACCTAAGTTAGAGTTTGATATTATAACAGGGCAGTGGTGGATACATTTGGGTCCAGGGAGGCCTTCTGTACTCCCCCTAATCACCCAGTCAACTTACAGAAAACTGGCACTCCCACAGAGTCTGGCCACAGAACTCCTTTGTTACTGCAGTCATTGCCTCATCTGATTGTATGAGATAGGAACTCAAGTCTGAGAAGAGGACAGAAGAAGGGGATATGACCCATGGAAGCATATCGCTCCCCAGAAATGTAGAGATTAAAAAGAGGGGAGGTTGAAGGGAGGTGTGCTGGTAAATGTTTAACAACTGGATCTCCAAAAATAATATACACAGGACACGCTTTTAGTCTACATTACTAAGATTTTCTCCATCACTTTCTTAAGTTTAAACAATCAACAAAGCAATAAATCTTTTTAGATTTTTAGAATCTGCCAACTCTTGAGAGGTAAATGCTCAGACCAAAAATTTCACAATTTAACAATCAGTTCTCATCAGATAGAGATAGACAATGATTTCTGTTTTGAACATGTTAAGTTTTAGATGCCTAAGGGATCTCCATAGGAAGATGTCAAGCAGGCAGTTGGTGACATGCCTGAATAAAGCTCAGGGGAGAGATGAGGAATGGATATGTAAATATGGGAGATAGTTGTATTAAGATAATAATTACACCCATCACAATTGATTTAATCACCCAGAGAGAGAAGAAAAGATGTCCAGACTAGGACTTTGAGGAAAACTCATACATGTAAGATTATAGATTTAGACCTGGAGGGAACCTCAAAGGCCATCTACTCCCGTGTCTTCATTTTGAAAATGAAAAAATTGAGTCCTCAGGATGTTAAGTGATATGTAGAGTAACACAACTAGTAAGTATCTGAGACAGATTTGAACCAAGGTTTTCCTGACTCCGAGGTCAGGAGCCTATACACTAGGTTATGCTGCCTCTTATTGGGAGAAAGGTAAAAGAGCCTAGAATAGAGGAGACAGGGTTTATTGAGACAAGTTGGAGGATAATCAAGATTCCTGGCATGAGCCAGGGGAGGTGAAAGTGGTCAACAGGGTCAAAAGATTCAGAGAGGTCATGTAGGATAAGCACTGAGAGAAGGCCATTAAATTTCACCTGAAGATGGAAACAAAGTGAGAAGAGGAAATTTAGGATGAAGGGGAGTTTGTTAACAAATAACAGTAGCTTCCAGAGGGCACAATGGAAAGGGAGGGCAGCAACAGATGGGGCCTGGGGAGGGCTAAAGCTAAGCTCAGTAGGGTTGAGATTTTAAGAAGAGGTAGTAATTGGGAGGAAAGAGGTAAGCAAGTACTAGCCATATGGCAGGAGGTGCCAGGTACAGAGAAGTTTAAATCTATTCCAAAGTTGTAAGTCTGAACTCCCAAATGGAGCCCCCTTACTCGATTCTATTAAGGGAAAATGCAGATTATTTGTTCCACAAGAAATATATCCCAGAAATTGGACCTATTTGTTCATGTTTAGAGTATTCTGGCTGGATATTTTATGTTGCACATCTTCATCAGGTTATGAGGCAACCGCTTTTCAAACCTGAAGGTGTCACAGAAATGTGATTTCATAATTGAAGTCACTGGTAGGAGAAAGGAGTTTCATTTCATAGGAACATAATACCTTACATAGGAAGGAAGGAAACAAGCATTTATTGTCTACTAGGTGCCAGGCAGAGTGTTAACTGCTTTGGAAAATTTCCTCACAAAAATATTGTGGGGTAGGTACTACTGTTAAACTAATTTTACAGTTGAAGAAACTGAGGCAAGAAGTTAAATGACTTGGCCAGGGTCACATTTCTAATAAGTATCTCAAGCTGGATTTGAACTCAAGTCTATCCTGACTTCAGGCCCACTGTTCAAAGGACAGAGCTGTGCCATCTAGCTTCTTCACAAACTAAAGCGCTAAGAAGACAAGGAACCTAGAGGTATGAGTTTATCTATCCTTTCTCTTGCTATTTGCTTTGTTTTCTTTAACAAGGAGTTTGCAACCTTGAGATTTCAACTTAATGCGAGAATTGGGCCCATGTAAAGGACAGAGGTTCTTCTTGGGATCCTGTTGGCAGCCTGATGAAGCCTACTGACCCTTTCTTAGAACAGTGGTTGGCGGCCTACATTCATAATCAAAATAAATGCTCATTTTCAATTAAAGATCAGTCAAAATAAAGATGTTATCTTCCCATCCAAGTTCACAGACCCCCTGGAATCTATAGAAACCTTGGTAAAGAAATACCCTCACATGAAGTTGCCCAAAAGAATTTCGCTTCCAGATAACTTCATTCATACATTGTAACCAAAGTGCATCACAGAATGAGGATACCTCCATTAACATATAATTCAATCAACAAACTTGTATTAAGTGGTTTCTTTATGCCAAGCACAATGCTAATCCCTTGGTAATGAATCAATAGAGACAAAAATTAGATGGTTGTAATAGTAATGGAATATAAAGATCCCCCTGTATTGGCTTGGTTTTCAAATTAATTGTGTTAAAACCCAGAGCTTGTGAATCCCACTTGTGGGATGGACTTGACGTGAAAAGAAAGGGCTGGACTGGGAGGAGCTGGTGACGTAGATTTGGAGAGACACAAGAGAGAGGCAGAAGAACTTTTTGGAAGCAGCACCTTTGGAGGCAGAGAGACACTGAGAGGATTGCTGAGGGCCACTTTGAATGGCCCAGGACTTTTGAGAGCTGCCACCCAGAGCTGCCAAGGACTGAGGAGACATGGCTGTTATGCTGGTACTTTGTCTGTCTGTTTTGATGTTGTTTTGCCAGATTTGTCCATTGGTGAAAGACAGTGCTGTTGTTGCAGAAGTTCTGGAACCTGGCTGTTGGTTAAGAGCTCCTGAGACTGTTCTGCAGACAGAGAGTGAATACTGTCCACTGGTGAAGGACAGTGCTGTTGTTGCAGGGGTCTGGGAACCTTGCTATTGGTTCAGAAGCCCTGAAGAAGAATTTTCTTGTTGTATATTTACAGAAATCCTGGAAGAGGGTTTTGCTAATGTTTTCAGGAGTCCTAGGACTGTTCTGCAGACAGAGAATGAATTAATGAAAAGACTGGCAATGTATCTTGTGGCCTTGCTAAGCTTTGTCTCCCCAGGAACAAAGATTGCTGAGAAGTTGCCTGTGTCAAGATGAAGAAAAGACCTCCATTTGGGTATTAAGTGCTGTGCTTAAGCTTGTTGTAACTCTGGGGTAGATTCAATTATAATCCAAGGGTGGGGAACTTTTGATTTTTTTGTGCTCTGTGATTGAACAAATGAATGTACTTTACTTATGATTGGAAACTAATCTCCATTTGAGAAGAGGGGCTTTGTGATGGACTAAATGAATGTACAACCTAGGGGTGGAGTAGTATTTAGAAGAGGGACTTTGTGATTGATTAAATGAATGTAATGTCCAGGGGTGGGGTAGTACTTCATTGAATCACACTTAGTAAATGCTGTATTTTGAAGGATGTTATATTTTTATTTTCTCTGTTCTTAATTTGTCACTGAATAAAATGGAGAGCAGCTATGCTGGTATTTTGAACCTTGGGAAATTGCCTTTGCTTGGCATTACAATGATCTAATTCTGGAATTAACTGTCGTCTCTAACATTGTGTTGCCTAACATGTTTTCATAGAACCAATTAACAACACTAGGTAAGAAATAATTGAATTTGAATGTGAAATGCTTTGGAACATATGTAAGACAACTCATATATAAGGCATAGTAGTGATAACTCATGGGGCTGTATCACCCTAAGGTAGCAGCAGGCTAGGTCTAGAACCTGGGGTTCCTATTGCCAAGCCACTCATTGGTACTGAGTCAGGCTACTCTTCTGTCACTCATGTAGAGCGCAGCTTAGAAAGCAGCCACCTTTGTGGGGTTGGGGGAGGGGACTGGGGAGCAGGAAAGGAGATAGCTTCCAAAAATGCCACTCAGAACTCTTAATGAGGCAGAAATGGCCCAAAGTCTGTTTTCAGCTGACACTCTAGGAGAAATTCAGGAAGCCAAAATCTGTGACATGATTGCAATACCGTAACTGGACTTGAGCAATGGAGTTGAAGATGAACTGACATCCTTAAGTGAATTTCCTTGCTTTTGTGGTTTTCCATTAGCCTCTTTACTGTCATCTTAACACAACTCTCTTATTTGTTAAGGTCCATAGATAGTCAATGATTAGGTTTCCTTGTGATCATTACATCATACCTGGATTATATTTGCAGGGTAATCTCCTGCAGCTGGATTAATGCCATCTTTTCTGCCTGGATCTCTGCAGCCCCCCCTTCCATCCCCAATAAGTGATTGCTAGAACTTTTCCACGGACTTCTCAGAATTTAAGTAGTAAGCTGTAATATGTTAGGTGACTGGTTCAAGACAATGGGTTTCATAAACGGAAATCAAAGGTGATGGTTGAAAACTCAAGCCTACAACTGCACCTGCCAGATAAAGCAGAGTGGGAGGCCCATCTTTTGGATAAAGAATCAAAGAATGAAAGCCCAGGACAGGGCTACAGGAGGGAGAGTCCTTTGGAAGCAAACCTAGCACACTAGCAAAGTGTCTTGAAATCCCTCACCCCCTGAGAGCCTCCAGAGTAGTTGCTTTTTTAAATAAAGCCTTTTCAAAAAGAAAAAAAATTCTCCAGCCTCATTAGTATGCAGACCAATTTTTCATTCATCTGGAATCCACAGCAGCATTTTAATGTGCAAAGCCCTACTGCTCCATTCCTCTCCCCTGAAGAAAAATAGCTTAATTTCTCCAGCTGATAGATTTTTCTGGTCCTTCAGACAGTAGAAAAGGACTCTGGAAAATCTGTGTCTGAACTATCCACAGGCAATTTTATAATGGCTGTAAATAGGTCTATACAGAATGGCACTCTGAGCATCTCCCTAGGAATGATGTCCTTGACACCATTATGATCAGTCCCTGCTAAACAAATAAATAGACACATAGAGAAATAAACACACAAACATATAAATAAATGAAGCAAACCAGCTGCCCAGCTTCTCCTCCAGCTTGTATTTTTCTGAGCTCCCAGACACTACTAGCTACCACATTTCCCAAACCCAATGTGTCTCCATGTCTGCCCCACAGATAGGTGGATCAGTCAAACCCATCCCAGGCTCTACCACATCCTCCCCCCACCCTGCCCCCTAAATGGAGACAGATTTCACCAGCAGGAATGCAATCTAATTATGTAGGAAATTAGAGCCAAAATTGGGGGTTAATCATTTTAGCTGCCTCTCCCTTGTCAACCCAAGCAAGCAGCCCTCTTTCAGATGAGTACAATGAGCAGGCTCCTGTCTTCAGCCCTTCCGGTCCATGGGCGCTTCCTCCCTCCAGTGGAATGATGTCTACTGTTCCCAGGCCACCTCAGGGCCATAGAGAAAAACTGTCCCACCGAGGAAGCAAAGGAATTCAATACCATGATATCTTCGCTGCATTAATCATCCACCTAATTTTCCAAATTTGCAGGAAGGAAGGAGAGAAGCAATGGGATAAGGTGTTCTTCCCTTGCCTGGCCCCCAAATACAACCTTTTGGAGATCAGTGTTTCCTTCTTGTCTCTGCAGTTTTTTTTTTTAACATAGCAGGAGCTGAAATATTTGTTGAATTCAACTGACCTGACTGCCTGAGGTACTCAGGCTAAGATAATTGAACTTGGAATCAGGTGACCTGGGTTTTGGTCCAGCACTGACTCTGGAGTAGAAGGACCTGGGTTCAAATCCTTCCACTGCTGTTTACTACTTATGTGACTTTGTATTAAATCATGTAATCTTCTTGTTCATCCAGTCAGTCAACGAGCATTTATTACTATCATTTTATTTACATTTATACTACGATCTTTTTAGTCACATTTATTGCTACTATCCCCCTCCAGAGACTGCACTAAATGCTGAGGAGTCCAGAGGAAGAGACAACACACAATCTACCATGTACAAAGGAGAGATATAGGGGTGGCCAGGTGGCTGAGTGAGTAAGAGCACCGGCCCCAGTGTCGGGATGACCTGGAGATAGAATCCCGGGCTCAGACACTCAGCATCCACCCAGAAACACCTGGCCGTGTAACCTTGAGCAAGTTACTTAACCCTGATTGCTTAAAAAAAAATAAAATTAAATTAAAAAAAAAAGGAGAGATATACAGGGTAAAATGGAGATACTCAACATGAAAAAGGCCCCAGCATTAAAGGGGGTCAGAAATTGTTTCTCCCACAAAGTGGGATTTCAGCTGGACCTTGAAGGGCATCAAAGGAGACAGGGGGCTGAGATAAAGAGGAAGAGAATCTCAGCCAAGGGAGACAACCAGCGAAAATACCTGGACTCGGGAGATAGGGCATCTTTTAGGTGGTGAAAAAAAGGATGCCCCTGTCATTGGATCACCATCTCTATGGAGCGAAGCATAAGAAGACTGTTGGGGGTTGAGGCAGGGATGAATGTCAAATAGAGAGTTTTATATTTGATCCCGGGGATAGCAGGGAACCACTGGAGTTTATTGAATGACATGGTCAGATCTGAGCTTTGGGAAAATCAGTTTGATTGAGTAGACTGGAGTAAGGGGAGACAAGGCAGGGAAACCGAACAACAGGCCACAATCCAGGTGTGAAGTGATAAGGGCTTGCACCAAGGTGGTGGTGGTCTGCGGGTCAGTGAATAAACATTCATGAAGCACTTACTATGTACCAGGCACTGTGCCAAGTGTGGGGTGGCAATATCAGAGGAGAGAGGGAATGTAAAGTGGGTCTCAGTTTTCTCATCTGTAAGATGGAAATAATCATATCTCCACAACTACCACACAGTAGTGTTGTACGAGATGGACTTTTCTCTTTACATCTGTGTTCTGTCCTAGGCATACTAGTTCTACCATTTGACTAGCTATACATCTATCTGGTAACTCACTTAACCTCTCCAAGGTTCAGTTTGCTCACCTGAAAAATGGGAAGAACAACAGCTGTACGATCTCGTAGGACTGTTGTAAAGTACACATATAAAGTGCAAGTTATTGTTGCAAAGACAGGCCAACCCAGGTCCAAATCTCTTTTCTTGGATACCAAAACCACAAATTCCTCATTCAGGTCCAAAGATTGTGTGCATTATTTTTAACATGTTTTGCTTTGTTTTGCTGTAAGCCCCTTCCACACTGGATGCCTTATGGCAAACAGAGTTTAGCCATCGTCTTCCCTAAACTTTCCGGTCTTCAGAGATACATAGCCCACTTCTTTTTTTCTCAGTGTGACACCTCCTAGTGAACAGGAGAAATTTGAAAGAGAAGAATAAGGTTGGCAGTCTGGTGGGATTTCATCTGCCAATGAGCCAATTCTTTTACTGGGCCCCCTAATCTTATCTTCCCAGACAGATGTGCAAAGAGCTAAGACCAAAAAGGGGAAGACACAAGGACTATGGGGATTCACACAACTTATGCTTCCCATGCTGTACCCACACATTTCACCTGAATAATCTTCCCTCAAAAGGAAGAACCAGATTCAATATCAACACTCACATTTCTCTGAAGAACATCAGTTTCACATCAGTGACCTGTTTTTATCTTGATAATGAGCTGGAAGAACGGCCCGCTGTTTCTGTGCCCATTTTGCAGATGGCATCAGGGAGCAGTTATGGGACTTTATCCCTTGGCTAGCTGGTAGCAGAGTTAGGCCTAGAACTCATGTTTCCAAAATCTCAGCACAGGGCTCTCCCCACCAAAATACACCTCACTTATCCTTCAGTCCACGTAACATACACACATCCATATTTCATCTGAATCACCAAAGAGAAACCATTTCACAGTGAAATACAGTGGGTCCCCTATAAAACAGGCCAAGTCTTTCCCCCCTCCTCTCATTTTCTATGTGTGCGATTTAGAAACTAAACGAGAGAGCCAACACAAATCAATTCAATTGTCTTTGAATATGACAGGTTGACTTGTGACCTGTCTCATCTGCTACCTGACTGTGTTGTTTGCATCCTATTAAAACAGATGACTGGTGTGCTATTTATATAGTGCTGGAGCTCCCAGCTATGACAGCCTTTGAATCATGGGTCTTTCTTCACAGTACAATTCACTACAAAACCCTTCCACCAATTGACATTGTAACAGGAGTGTCATGATAAAAAGTAGTTTATCCTTCAGCACCAACAATGCCTGGGTATTTTTTTCCTCCACCTTGTTACTTGGGCTTCTCTGTAGAGCACTTTGGAAGAGCCACATTTCACTGTTAGAGTCAATTCATTACTTTCTGTCACATGTTTTATATTGTCAGCTTCCTTTCTTAGCCATGGTAAGTGGATGATGAGCCTCTGCAAAGTTTTAATGGGCTCTTTAGATGACTTAGTGAAGCCTTGGTGAAGCATTGAGTGGAAGGCACAGCTGCCATGTGAGAAATCTGTCTCTCCACTACTCTTGGGACCTGGTACATTTCCATTGCAGGAGCAAAGATCACAGATTGCAGAGGGAGAGCTGGTGGGGGGGGGAGGTACCTGAGAGACTAGAGTCCAACCCCATCATTCTACAAATGAGGAAACTGAGGTCCAGAAAGCTTAGGTTGAATGACTAATCCAAGGTCTCAGAGGTTATAAGGGCAGAGCACGAGATCTCTGATTCCAAACTCTGAACCATTTCCACCAAACCACAGTGTTCCCTAGGAGTCAGAATCCTGGCTTGGAGACCTGGATCCGTGGGGACAGCTCACTGTGAACTTCTCCATTTGTGTCAAGGATACCGCCATCTCTTCAGTCTCCCAGGTTCGCAACTTTGGCATTATCCTTGATTCCCTGTTCTCTCTCACCCCACACTCCCCATCCAAGTTTCCAAATCTTGTTTCCATCTCCATAACATCTCTCATACCTGCTTCCTTCTTTCTACTCACATGATGACCATCACCACCCTTAGTAATCATCTTTATCACTTCTTGCCTAGACTGTCACAATAGTCTCTATTTGATCCTTCTCTTCCCAGCTTTCACCATGCTGTGCCTTCTTCCACTGGAACCATCACCTCTACCTCCTCCCCACCAGAAAATCTGGAATTCCTGGGTCCTTTCGCTTTGATAGCTGGATCTTGGTGTTATCTTACCGAGGCCTAGACCGATTTCTTTTTCTTTTCCACCCTTTGCCACCACGTGTGCCACCCCAAGGCAGCTGGTGGCACAGTGGACAGAGCACTAGGCCTGGAGTCAGGATGCTCTCAGTTTGAATCCAGCCCCAGATACCTACTAACTGCAGTGTCTTTGGGCAACTCATTCAATATCTGTTTACCTCAGTTTCTTCAACTGTAAAATGAAGATGATAAGAATAGCACCTAGCTGGGTGGCTAGGTGGTGCAGTAAATAGAGCACCAGCCCTGGAGTCAGGAGGACCTGAGTTCAAATCCAGCCTCAGACACTTAACACTTACTAGCCATGTGACCTTGGGCAAGTCATTTAACCCCAATTGCCCTGCCCTCCTTCCTCCAAAAAGCAAAAAAAAAAAAAAAAAGAATAGCACCTACCTCACAATATTGTTATAACTATTAAATGAGATATTTGTAAACAAGTGGCTGGCACATAGTAGGTGCTATATAAATATGTATTCCCTTCCCTTTGCTGTTTCCCTTTTCCATTTTTTTCCAAATAGAATATAAGCTCCTTGGAGCAGGTACATTCTTGCTTGTTTGAATTTGCAACCCCAGTACTTAGCACAGCACCTAGAATATAGTAAATGCTTAATAGAAAATCTGTCGGTCTCTCCCCTTTGGAGTCTCTCCTTATTTCTCTACCTATCTTCTAAAGTAATTTTCCTAAAGTACAGACTTTGCCACGTCACCCTCCTACTCAATAAATCCCAGTAAATAAATAATTTTTTAAAAAACCGATAGGGGTGGCTAGGTGGCACAGTGAATAGAGCACCAGCCCTGGAGTCAGGAGGACCTGAGTTCAAATCTGGCCTCAGACACAACACAAAAACTAACTGTGTGACCTTGGGCAAGTCAACCCCAATTACCCTCCCTTCCCCCGTCCAAAAACAAACAAACAAAACATAAAATCCCAGTAGCCCCCAGTTGTTTCTAGAATCAAATATCATCTCCTCTTCTTTGTCTTTTTTTGTGCTTTATAACCTCATTTCAACCTACCTTTCCAACTGTTTATGTGCATTACTCTCCTTCCTACACTCCGTGGTTCAGCCAAGTCAACCTTCATGCTGTTTCTCACACGTGGCAGTCTTCAGGTCCTTGCACTGGTTGTCCTTTATGCCTAGAACACACTCCC
Organism: Petaurus breviceps papuanus; assembly: GCF_028583685.1. Lineage (NCBI taxonomy): Eukaryota > Metazoa > Chordata > Mammalia > Diprotodontia > Petauridae > Petaurus > Petaurus breviceps. Next base: position 6,829,997 of record NW_027185664.1, read on the forward strand.
TGCTCCTCTCCATCTCTTCGAATCCTGATTCCTTGAAAACTCAGTGAAACATCCCTTTCTACATGAAGCTTTTCTTGATTTCCTCCATCTGCTAGTGCCACCCCACAACTGCATTGCCCCAAATTACCTTGGATATTTTTCACATATATTGGTTTCTCCCCCAGTAGAGTGTAAGATCCCTGAGGGAAGGGAATATTTGGGGTTTTTTTCTTTCCAATCCCAGTGCCTAGTGTAGTGCCTTGTACAAATGAACAATTAATAAACACTTGTTGATTGGATTGATGTGTCCTTGGGCAAAGTCATTTTACCACAATGAGACTCAGTTTCTTACAGGGTTAGTGTGAGGATCACCATATGCACCTTGTAAACTTTAAGACTTTATAAAACCTAGCTATAAGATTCAACAAAACTATATCCAGTCATGTATGTCATGAAAATTGAAAAGGATCATGCACAGAAATGAAAAATAGCATCTTTATGAACTATTAGCCTGATGTAAGTATCTGAGAGAAGTGAGTAATCCCAAAAATGACCAGCCTTTTCATTAAGCACCAACTGTGTACAGATCCCTTTTTCCATTAACAACATTTTTACTCTCAAATAATCATCCCCGGTATGCTTCAGAAATTAAAAATAGCACTAGAGAAAAGAAAGATGCAGGAGAAGCCAAAGTTGAATATACCTAAAGAAGAATGTGACAAAATGTTTACATTATACAAAGGTGATATTACTACTAGAAGAAAAGTGATTCAGAGGATAATAGCCACTGCCAACCTGCGTACCTACTTTTTCATCTCTACAAATAGTTCTAAGAATAGTCTATACCTGTATTTAAAGCACCCTTGATGAAGAGATAGAAAGGCTATAGGCAGGGTTTCACAAGTGACATTCTACCACAGACCACATCTTTATAGTCGCCCAAAAGACTTGAAAGGACTAGCAAATAAAAGACCCCAACCCATGCCGTTCTTATTGATTGCATGAGAAAGCATTTGATTTGAATGAATAGCATGCCCACTTACCGGCCCTCCTCCGGCAATGTATCTCCTACACACATAAGAACATATAAGATTCCTTGAAAGCTATAACAAGAGAAATAACTGTTTGATGACCCTCTGAATACCAAACAAACCATACAACAGGGGGTGGCATTTTCTGCCACTATCATGGAGTGGCCCAAAAAAGAGTCCAAAAGAAAGAGAGTTTCCTTGTAGAAGGGGAGATCTTTCAGATACTTCTGTTTACAGAGGACAAAGTGAAGACTACATCATGTACTGGAGTACTGCAAAACCTCTGCCGAGAGATTCAAAAGAGTTCAGGCTACCTAACTATTTACATGGGAAAAAGCAAGTGGATGCAGAAAGTCATCATCATATCATGGCATACAATTAGATGCTGTGCCCATAGAACAGCCATTACTAAAGATGTTTTATACTGTAGATGGACAGTGAACTGGGACCTGAATTTAAAATAAAAAGAAATCAGGGCTAGATTGAATTTGGGACTTTGAACTATACTTTCAACAACCCGATACTTTCTCTCGCCAAAAGAAAGCCCCAACTTTTTATTATTTCTATTCTTCTGTTGATGTCATATGGCTACAAACCACGGACTACCACAATAGCTATATCTACATCTATGTCAGGTCAACCAAAGGAAAATGGAACTGTGTACGCAAATGGGCTACAACACACCGGTATGTGTGTGGGCACCTCCCCCACACACACACATACACCTATACCAATGAAATCACAGATGCAATCCAAAGAAACACACACACACACACAGAGACAGAGAGAGAGAGAGGGAGGCAGACAAACTGGATCCAGACCTGTGATGTAGGAAACTCTGGGTAAGGAAAGTCCATGTACTCATCCAGGTCACCAATTCTTCCTCACTTCATAGACTTAGAGTTGCCTATGTTGATGAGGGGTTAAAATAAATTTCCCAGGGTCATCCTGCCACACCATCTCCTATATCATATCAGCAGTCTCAAGCTAAGACTGGATCAGCATTTGTTTGGTTTTTTGTAGAGCAGATTATTTTGGACACATAGTTCAGATGAGAAAGAAGGTCACTGAGGTTTCTTTCAACTATGGTGATATGATTCTTTTCATGCCCCCCCCCCCCAGGATGGAGCCAAGGATGTGAAGGGGAAAGACCGGTTTAAGTACCAGTTTCCTTCACCCATCACCAAGAGCAGAAGAAGGAGTTTCCATAAGGGTGAATCACAACTGTCTAACCAGCAAGTCTACAAGCAAAGGGATGGAAATGGAAATTCACTAAATGTTTGTTGACTTTGTACTCATATCTCTCTCAGCTACCACCATGCTTGGCACATAGTAGGCACACAATCATAATGATTGCGTCTGTATGACATTTTAAGGGATAGAAATCACTTTCCACATGTTAACTCAGTTAATTCTTATAGCAACCTTCTGAGGTAAGTGCTATTATTATCCTTATTTTATAGGCAAGGACACCAAGGCTGAGAGAGGTCCCATGAGTTGGCCAGAATCACACAGATAATAGGTGACTGAGGTTAGGGGTCTTTCTAACTCCAAGTCCCCCATGATACCCACTATACTACCCAGCAGCCTACTAGAAAATACTTGAGAGATTGAACTAAAATTGAGTGACCACTAAGACCAAACCTATTGGCTAGGTTAAGCAGGAAGTCTAAGAAGACTAGAGCAAGTACTTTTTTGTCGTTGTTTGAGTCTATCGGCCCTGTTGGATTCTCTGTGACCCCATCTGGGGTTTCCTTAGCAAAGATACTAGAATTGTTTTCCATTTCCTTCTCCAGCTCATTTTACAGATGAGGAAACTGAGGCAAATTGGGTTAAGTGACTTGCCCAGGGTCACATAGCTTGTAAGTGTCTGAGGTCAGATTGGAACTCAAGAAGATGAGTCTTCTGATTTCAGTCTAGGCACTCTAGCCACTGCACCTCCTCACCTCCTATAACTGCAAAGACCAGGACGGAATTCCAGATAGCTTTACAGTTTGTAGAAACCATTGCCCTTTCTTTCTGTTACCACCCCTCCCTCTCTATCTCCCTCGACCCTCCATGCGGCATGTTTCCCATGAAGTACTGTGTAGTAAATTCCCACTTTTAAAATTCCGAAGGGATTAGTGCTCTAATAGTAGAGAACAAAGAGAAGAGGAACAGAATAGGGAAGATGCATTGGGGCATCCAGGAAAATGTAGTCAAGTGATAGCTGCAGGGACTCATGTTCTTTGGCTGGTATGAAAGAAGTTGTCTCAAGTCTGAAGTGTCAAGGGTATGCTGCCAATAGAGCTCCACTCCCTGGTCCTCAAGAAGGTGGTGCCCCAAAGAACACTGAAATAACACTTCCAGACTTGCACTTTGAATGGCTGCACTCTAGGACAGTCTATCCAAAGCCAGCCTCTTGGAGATTCATAACCATGTTGGGGGGGGAGGGGGAGAGGGGAGAGGGGGGAGGGACCAAAAATTCAGAAGAAGAAGCTCTCATTTCTCTGGGCTTCTCCATCAAACAAGTCAACTGAGATGGCGCTCCCTAGGCATATGTATGCCCATTGTGAGGACCATAGCAGTTCCCCACATTAGAAACTAAAATCTTCTTCTTTCTGGAAGTACAGTGTAGAAGAACCCTGCTTGGTTTAAGTATGAGGACTTAGTTCCCTTGACCTCCATTTCCTCAACATGTCAGTGTGGCATGGTATGTTGCATTTGGAGTGAAAGGCCCTAAGTTCCTACTCTAGTTCTGAAATGTACTACCTGTATGACCTTGACTAAGTTCACATCTTCAGGTCTTTAGTCTCCTCATCTATAATATGATGTGAGACCTCAAAAGTCTCTTCCAAATTTAGATCTATGCTTCTATGACTCAAAAACTGAAGGAGGTAGACTAGATAATTTCTAAGATTCCTTCCCAAACCAAAAATCTTGTGATCTTTAAGGGAATTTTTAAAGTGACTGTCCATAGGCCTCAAAGGCAATAAATCTGAACTTCAGTAATATTGTATGTGCCCCATGTCCCAAGCTGCCTAGACGCTTAGCCATCATCCTGAAAGAATAATAAAAACAAAACTCAACCTAGCCCCATTTTCTCACCCAAATGTTTTCAGAATCATCCATTATCTCATCAGTCTTGAATTTTTCTGAAGTCCAGTTTCATGTTCCATTAATTCCAGTCAATGAATGACTAATTTCCTTGGACCTTGATACATTAATCTCTATTTTCAAGGCTGAGGATACTTCTCATTAGAGACAAATTGAAGATAAAGTACATATCTTTCATCTTTTCCACCAGTTTACATAGACACTACTTGTGTAAATATATGTATATATGTGCGTATGTTCCAACATTTATGCAAAGACAGAGAGACCTCTTTAATGCCCTTTCTGCTCTAATTAGCAGGCAAAACTTTTGATGACACAATTGGCATGAAAATGAATGGATGGTGTTCAATTCGAAATTAATTGGAAAAAAAAAAAACCTAATCATTTAACTGACTATGAGGCAACACTAAAGGCCCAGTTAAAAACAACTATTGATTTAGAGCCTGACTGATTTGGGCAGTTCATATCCTCTCTTTCTTTCTCCTCCAAAATTACATCCTTAACTTAATCATCCCAATGTAGAGTGGGAGGGAAAAGTGAATTTCAGGGGGTTCAACCAGAATTTCCCCTGATTGTCTTAATTCTTCTGAACCCATTAGGAATGGCTTTGATTACTGCCTCCACTACCACCCCCTCCAGTCAACCACACAGACTGCCAAATGAATGGCATTTGCCCCAAAAGAAAGAGTACAATTCAATACAATGCAACTAATATCTACTGTGCATCCTTCTTTGGGCTATCATGGTGCTGGATGTTAGAGGCTTCTTGGCTTAGACAGAAGGCAGCTTGAAAGATTCATAGAAATCATACAATTTTAAAGCTGGAAAAGAACTTGGAAATACAGGGGTGAGGAACCTGTGACTTTGAAGTCACATGTAGCCTTCTAGGTCTTTGGGTGAGGCCTTTTGACTGAGTTCGAGGATTTGTTCTGGGAAGTTTGGATTCAGTCAAAGGGTAGCACCTGAGGACCTAGAGGGTCACAGTTTCCCGAGCCCTGTCTAATCCAAACCTGTCACTTTATTAATGAAGAAATTGTCAACTAGAAAGAGAAAGCAACCTACCTCATCTCATATAGCTAGTAAGTGGCCTACAAGTTGAGTTTAGAACTTCCAGTCCAACAGCCTCCATAGAAATACGCTTGCCCAGAAAGGTTCCTGGTATCCGTTCTAGAGCCTTCAACTCCCGTGGATGCCATGATTTCTCCCTGGTCTTCTGGTTACCTTTCTTTGTCCTTCAGTACTTGGGTCCTCCTCATTCTGTTCTGGCTGATTTCTGCCCAGACACTTACTTTCCCTGAACCCAACTCTCAGCATCTACCCTGTCTTCTTGCCTTCTTGGTTTCTGATGCACAATTTCACCTTGATCTGTCCTTCACAACTGTTTCTGCCCTCTGACCATCTCCTGGCTGCTGTTCGACTTACCTAGGCCAGACTTGAGCTGATTTCTGCCTCTCCCAGTCTCTACCTCTCATCCTGTCTGTCTCTATGCTCACCAACATATTCAAGATGCACCTGTTTGCTTTGGTGGATCAATTTGATGGACAAAATAATCACACTGAGGAAGCATGATTCTTCACAGATGGGTGTAGTTTTTAAATTCCCACCCCACGTCCCAATACCTCCCCCTGGTGTTGACCTGTCACTGGAAGTTCTCAGTTTTGAATTTCTGACATTTTATCCTAGAAGCATGGACCTATTGTCCATGTAGGTTCTGTGTTTCTGAGGGAGGGCTCCCTTCTGTGAGAAATGTGCTTCTCTTCCAAAGATCAAAGGGCAAGGTGGCCCTTTCAGAATTGTTGGCTGAGGCAGCCAGAGTCTGTCTCTCAGACACCTGTTGAGGCCTCACTTTGCTCTTAGGAGTGAAAAATCCCATTTTCAAGCACTAGTTTGAAGTGGGGCTCTGTTGAACTAAAATTATTTCCATGACTTAGTGAATAATGGGCCCAATGTGACAGTACTCAGTTGATCTGACATCAATTAATCCTGTTGAATGAAGAATCCAACAGAACAGATGCTTTCACAAGTCCCAGGCCTTGGTGTAGCCAATCTCTTTAACAAAAACCCTGCTGTTTGGGACCAGTGCTCCAGGCTACAACTGAATTTGTACATGGGGGTCTTAGTGGGTGCTATAGAGGAGAGGGTTGGTAAGGGGGTGGGGACAATTAGCAAAATATTTGGGAACAAAGAAGAGTCTAAGTCAAAAAAGAGAAAATGAGATTTCATAAAGCAAGTGATAAGATCCAAGAACTCCTTACCTGGAAAGAAGGTGATGGCAGGAAATCTAAATGAATATGTACAGATTTTAAAGTGACAGAATCATGATTCTGAAAAGAAATGGGAAGGAATAGGCTTCAGACTTGTAGTTGACCTCAAGTAAGACAACCTTACCCCGCCTCAAATTTGGCATATCCCTAGAGACTTCTGTTAGCAACATACTACAGTATTGAATGGGCCAAGCACAGCAAGTTTTATGTTCCAAAGGAAAGGGCAGAGGTGGGAGGATTACACTATTAAAATGGGTCTCACTTGAACATAACATATATGTAACAAAGCAATTTTGATCTCCCTTTGAGGTTCAAGGCAAGTGTAGAGTCCTAAAAGAGACTTTTCCTGATGACCCCAGTCACCAATGTTGTCTAACTAATCCTATATTACTTTTGTAGTTGAGGTGATTGGGAAAGCCCTGATGTATTAGACTGGCACCTCCCAGGGAATTGGATGTGTGCTTAGTTTCTTTGCTAAGGGACACATTGATTGCCAGGATGGCACTGAAGCTTCTTCATTAACCCATTAAATGGGCAATGTCTCAGGAACTGTTGTGTTAACCCAGAAGAGAGTGAATCCCCTCTAGCAAGGAGTTCAAGTGCAAAGCCAACTCTCTGGGAGTTGCCCTAGGCCAGCAAACCAGGACTTTCCCAATCACCCTGATGAAAAAAGAAATTTGAGAAGGATTCGATAGAGAACTAGGTGACACAGTAGATAGAGTGCCAGGTCTGGAATCAGGAAGACTCATCTTCCTGAGTTCAAATCTGGCCTCAGACACTTAATAGCTGTTTGATCCTGGGCAAATCACTTAACCCTGTTTGCCTCAGTTTCCTCATCTAGAAAATGATTTGGAGAAGGAAATTGCAAACCACTCTGGTATCTTGGCCAAGAAAACCCCAAGTGGGGTCACAAAGAGTGGAACACAACTGAATGACAAGAAAGATAGAGGGGGTGGCTAGGTGGCGCAGTGAATAGAGAACTGACCCTGGAGTCAGGAGGACCTGGGTTCAAATCTGGCCTCAGCCACTTAACACAAAACTAGTTGTGTGACCTTGGGCAAGTCACTTAACCCCAACTGCCCAACCTTCCCCTCTCCAAAAAGCCAAAAAAAAAAGATAAAGAACACTAATAACTGGTATTCAGAAAATGCTTCTAAATACTTTGTGTTTGTTTTTAGGTAATCAATATTTAATTATCTGTGTGTATATTGTTTTTCCCTCATAGAGTATAAGCTCCCTAAAGGCAGCTCATTTCTGTCTTTATATCCCCAGTGCCCCACACATAGTCAGCACTTAATAAAGACTTGCTGATTTGCTTAATGAATGAATCATAGTCATTAAGACAGCAGTTTCTCTGAATGGCTCATAAAAGTCTGCCATTGTGCATAAGTAAATTTTATGATATGACACATGCCAGAAAGTTCCCCTCTAGTCACATCATCTATCCCCAGCTGGTGCCTGAAAGTTCTCCATCAGTGATTCATTCCTTTTCCTTTAAGATGCCCTCTTTTAAAATTCAAAGCAACACATTCTATCTAAACTTTTATTCCAAAAGCATCTATTAGGCGACTATTAGAGCGAGGGGAGATGGCACAGAAAGAAATAGCAGGAAACCCCAAAGACAAACTCTACCTCCTGTCAAGATTTGTTGGGAGGCAGGGAGGCAGCCCTGATTCCATGTGAAATTAGTGTGGCCACATTATCAAATAAAAAGGTCCAAGGTCTCTCCAGGGAAAAGAAGACTGCGTGAGGGGAGACAACTATCTTCTCTGAGATGCATTTTTCTTTATGGGTGTGTGTGTATGTGTATATACTTATATATACATACACACACAAATATATATGTATATATATATATACACATATACACACCTGTGTGTGTATCTCTTGTTGTTTTTACGTCACCTACAATCTCCTGCGTCCCTTCCCACTCTGCCTTGCAGAGTCATCCAAAATAGAAAAGAATCGGAAATGTATTTTCTCAAATGTTCTTGCCATCCCCCAAACATATCCTGCAGACCATGGCCTCCCTCACCAAGGCCATTTCCCTTGGAGTTACTCAAGCCTCCAAACCAAAACGACTCTTCCTTGTAGAGATTCAAGACATCTTAGCAGTGATGTCAAAGTGCCTGCTCACTCGCAACTCATGTTATCCTACAAAAATTTTTTCTTGCCTTTTATAAAACCTGTGTTTTGTACTTTGTTCCATTCCTTATCTCTGTGACCAGGCTCCCTTCCCTCTTCCTCTCTGTCCCCCCTACCCGTGCCCTCCCTCCACTGTTTGACTTCTTAGTCTTCATATTTCTGCTTCTCCCTTGATCTCTGCATGAGGTCTGAGGCTCTGATTTCCCCTCTTGCTGGAGCCTGACATCTTTTCATCATGTCAGAACACCAGAGAATTTGACAGCCTCCAGCTCTATCCTGTTGTCCTCTGATAGAGCTGTTGTGAAATACAGGCCTCCTGAAGGGCACCCTGTCTTGGGATAACACTCCAACCCAATTCACAGTGGGGATGCCACAAAGCTCTCGCTCAGCATGGACTGTGTACACCCCTGCATAACAAGATAATGCAACATGATTACATGGCTATGATACTGAGTTTTGATAAACACGGTAGGATTTGTTCCCGTCAGCACTAGAAGGTATACATTAACAAGAAATATTACTGTGACCCCATTTACCTAATTTTATTCATAATAAAAGCCCCTTTGTGCTTTTAGAGAGAGGAACTTCAAGTCAGGAAGATCCAGCTGCCCAGCAGCCTGGGGTTTGCTGGTATCAAAATTAAAGATGGGGAAAGGAGTGACTGGGGAAGCTAATTGATTTCCCTCAGGATATGTAGCAGGTCAGCACATATCAAAATTAGATCTTGGAAAGCTTGATGGATTTAGCACAGTAAAGTGTAAAGAACTCTAGGTTTAGAGCCAAAGACCTGGCTTTGTATCCTAGCTCCACCACTCACAACCGACCTTTGGTAAGAACACGAGGCAGCACGAGGTATGATGGGGACACTAGAAAGATCACTGGCTTTGCAACTGAGAAATCAGAGGAATCAGAAGACTTTGGTTTACTCTTCTATTTACTACCTCTATGACTATGGGTATGTCACATAATGCCTTAGTTTACTCACCTGTAAAATGAGGGAGTTGGATTAGATGACTCAAAGGTATCTTCTAGCTCCAAATTGATGACCCTCTATCATAGCCAGTTCACCTCTCTGTGACTCAGTTTCTTCATCTGTAACAATACAGGTGGTACAAAGGAGGTCAAAGATAGAAATAAAAGTCCAACAGATAGCAGATAGCAAACTACTCACAGCAACTATTCTTTGTAGCTACAAAAAACTGGAAGCAAAGTGAGGGCAGCAATTGCAGACTGTCTGAGCAAGTTGTGGTATAGGAATGTAATGGAATGTTATTTTGTGCCATAAGAAATACCAAATAGGAAGAATTCAGAAAAAACATGGGAAGATTGCTATGAACTGATGCAAAGTGAAGCCAGAACACTGAGGTCCAAAACAAGGTAAAAGCAAAGGTCATTATTAAATGCAAGCCAAGCTCTAAAAAACTGAAAAAAAAAAACAATAATGATATTGAAGAACAGACAATAAAAACTATCTCTTTCAAATCGGGGGACTTCGTGAGGGAAGAATGTTGTACACTTTGTCAGTTGAAGTCAAGGCACCAGGTGTACTTGTAACATTTTTCTTTCTGGTACAATGGAAACTTCAATTCTTGGGACTGAGTAGAGGTGACAGAAGAGGGAGGTTTTTCCACAAATGACTGTGACAGGGGCGGCCAGGTAGCACAGCGAGTAAGAGCACCGGCTCCAGTGTCAGGATGACCTGGAGATCGAATCCCGGGCTCAGACACTTAGCACCCACCTAGAAACACCTGGCCATGTAACCTTGAGCAAGTTACTTAACCCCGATTACTTTTTTTAAAAAATGACTGTGACCTAAAAGCAAAAGCATCAATAAAACTTTCTTATGGTGGCTGAGCTGTCTTCTCTCTGAGGTCTCTTCCAGCGCTAGGTCCTATGGTTACCAATTGTATTTCATAGTTTATACTGTTATTAAGAATCAGAAAGGACAGGAAAGAAACTTTGAGATCATCTAGTAGAGACCCCTTATTTCATAGATGAGGAAAATGAGGCAGAGAGAATTCAAATGACTTGTCCAAAGTCACACAGCTTCTAAAGGACAGAGATAAAATGAGGACCCAGATGTAATACATCCTAGCCCAAGAGTTTTTTCCTACTGTACCAAGATAGCCAAGGTCACAGTATATGATTGTGATGAAATGTTATTGTCCTATAAGAAATGAAAATCAGGATGCTTTCAGAAAAACCTGGATAGCCTTACATGGACTGATGCAAAGTGAAGTGAGCAGAACCAGGAGTACATTGTACACAGTAGCCATGCTGTAGGATGATCAGCTATGAACAACTTACATTTTCTCGGCAATACAATGATCTAAGACAATTCTAAAGAACCCATGATGAAAATGTTATCCACCTCCAGAGAAAGAACTGATAGAGTCTGAATGCAGATGGAAGCAAACTATTTTTCATTTTCTTTATTTTTTGTGTGTGTTTGATTTTTGGTCTGTGTTTTCTTTCACAACATGTTTTTCATGATTGCATATGTATACCTATATCAAAATACTTGCTGTGTCCAGGAGTGGGAAGGGAAGGAGAAGGAGAGAGAAGTCACAACTCAATTTTTAAAAGAATATTAAATATTATTTGTACATGTAATTAGAAAAAAACAAAATATTTTTAAATGGCCCTTATAGACAGGGCAAAGTACCTTAGACAATATGAGTCAGAAACATCAATCCTGCTCATGCAGCTATTATTCTATTGAAATGCAGGTTAACTCTAAGATTTAGTTTTTATCCTATAAAATTGAGGCAATAATTTCCACCTATACAAATGAATGGGACTAAGGCAGAGAGCATCTGTTGAAAGATACCAGATGTGCAAAGAAAAGATCAAAAGTGAGAGGCCCATGGATTATCACCATCACAGGTTTTGGCCACATATGTAACGAAAATAAAAGAACATAGATAGAAAAAAAAATACTGTGACTATACATTACTGGACTGAGGTAAGTACTTACCATGGTCCGCCCCTCCCAACAAGTTTCTTCAACCAGTTATACTGTGGCATTAACTTTAGACCTTTTGCTATTGAGACTGAATGAATAAAAAGTATTAAGTTCTTACTATGAGACAAGCATCAAAAATATAAAGAGACAGACTCTACTTTCAAGTAACTCACACCCTAACCAGAGGAGACAGTGCACAAAAGAAAGGTCAGAAGGATGGAAAGACCTAGAAATCCTAAATGTCCACTGGGGATCCTTGGCTTGCCTTAATAGGTCAGATGACCGTGCCAGGAATTACTAGGACAAAGAAGCAGATGGTAAGGACTGGCAGTCCTGCTCATTGGAAGGAATAGAGCTGGTGCCTCCTATTTTATCTCAGCCCCATGAGCAGTCAAGCACCCTGGATGGGACCTGCAGAGGGGTGATGGAAGACAGCAAAAGGGGGAGGTTGGCACCCATGGCAGTTTCATTTCTCTGGATATTCTCCAGCTTATTAATGTCTTTCCTAAAATGTCATTAATATATAGAACTGAACATAATATTCCAGATATGATCAGACCAAAACACGTACAGTAGGATTATCAACTCCCTGGTCTTGGACACTGTGTCTCTCAATGCAGTCTAAAACTCTATTAGCCTTTTTAACTGACAAGAAGGCAAGTCACTTAACCCCAACTGCCCTGCCTTCCTCCAAAAAGCAAAAACACTTTTAAAAAATTAAAGAAGGCATTGTGTTGTCAGTGGCAGTACATAGGATCAGAGTTTTAAAAAACCTGGATTTGAATCCATGCTCAAAATCTAGATTACAAAACCTGAGTTTCCGTTTTCTCATCTATGAAATGGGGATGATAATTAAATGTATCATACAGAATTATTGCAAGAATCAAATGAAATAATGAAGAGTGAAATGAGACGAGCCAAGAGAACACTGTATACAGTAACAGTAATATTGTGGGAGGTTTCTAATTTTTTAAATTTATTTTTAGTTTTCAATATACATTCCCACAAAATTTTGAATTCCGAATTTGCTCCCCATCTCTCCCCTACTCCCCACCCCAAGATAGCAAGCATACTGATTACTCCTTCCCCCAGTCTGCCCTCTCATATGCCCCCTATCCCTACTCTTACCCCCTAACCCCTTACTTTCTTGTAGGGCAAGATAGATTTCTATAACCCGTTGCCTGTATATCTTATTTCCTGGTTGCACGTAACAACAATTTTTTAACATTTGTTCTTAAAACTTTGAGTTCCAGATTCTCTCCCTTCTTCCCTCCTCACCCACCTTCACTGGGAAGACAAGCAATTCAATATAGGCTATACACGTGTAGTTAAGCAAAACATTTCCATACTAGTCATATTGTGAAAGACTAACTATATTTCCCTCCATCCTATCCCACCTCCTATTTATTCTGTTTTCTCCTTTGACCCTGTCACTTTTCTTTTTTTTGGGGGGGGGGTGTCAGTTTTCAGATAGTTTAGTGATTATTTTGTTTGTTTTTGGATGGGGGAGGGCAGAGCAATTGGGGTTAAGTGACTTGCCCAAGGTCACACGGCTAGTAAGTGTTAAGTGTCTAAGGTCAGATTTGAACTCAAGTCCTCCTGACTCCAGGGCCGGTGCTCTATTCACTGTACTACCTAGCCATCCAACCCTATCTCTTTTCAAAAGTGTAGCAATATTGTCTTAAGAACAACTTTGAGCAACTAAGTAATTTTGACTATTATAAACATCCAAATTAACTACAAAGGACATATGAAGGAAGATGCTCTCTGCATCCAGAGAAAGAACTAATAAATAGAAGTATGTAGGGGGTGGCTAGGTGGCGCAGTGAGTAAGAACACCTGCCCCAGAGTTGGGATGACCTGGGATCGAATCTGGGCTCTGACACTTAGCACCACACCCAGAAATAACTGGCCACGTAACCTTGGGCAAGTTACTTAACCCCAATTGCTTAAAATAAAAAGAAGTATGTATAAAATGATTTTATATGTACATATGCATGTATGCACACACATATATTTGTGTCTAATGGTAGCTATCTCTAGGGAGAGGGGTGGAAAGAAACAAAAGAGGCGAAGAAATTTAGATGATAACTATTATATATTAAAAGAAAAAGCAAGTTATATGTAATAGATTTGCAGTTTCCTGTGTGATTGCATCTTTTTTATTATGCTATGTTATTTTATTTTATCTGTAAGACTATATTATACTACTATACTCTATGATGGAAATGCTGTTTTATTCCATAAATTTAAAATAAATTTTAAAAAATCAAATGAGATAATATATACAAAATATATTTCACATTTCAAAGTACTATATAAAGGTTAGCTATTACTCAAACTCCAGTGGCTCCTTATTGCCTCCAGGATCAAATGCAAACTCCTCTGCTAGGCATTCAAAGCCCTTCATAACTTATCCCTCCATTGCCTTTTCAATCCTGTCACACCTTACTCCCCTACACGTACCCTTTGATCCAGTGACTTTGGCTTTCTTGCTGTTTCTGGTTTTGTTTTTTGTTTCTTTTGTTTTTTGGAGGGTGGAAGAGAGGGAAATTGGGGTTAAGTGACTTGCCCAAGGTCACATGGCTAGTAAATGTTAAGTGTCTGAGGCTGGATCTGAACTCAGGTCCTCCTGACTCCAGGGCTGGTGCTCTACTCACTGTGCCACCCAGCCACCCCTTTCTTGCTATTTCTGAAAAAAAAAGAGACTACATCTCCAGACTCTGGACATTTTCTCTAGCTGTCTTTCATACCTGATATGCTCTCCCTCCTCATCTCTGACTACTGGCTTTCCTCACCTCTTTTAAGTCCCAACTAAAATTCCATCTTCTACAAGAATGGGGTTTCCTAACCCCTCTTAATTCTGGTGTCTTCCTTCTCTTGTTTACTTCCTATTTATCCTTTAGACAGCTCGATTGTACATATCTGTTAGCTTGTTGTCTACCCCATGAGATGATAAGGTCCTCAATGTCAGGGATTCTCTTTTTCCTCTTTTTGCATCCCTAGTGTTTAGCACAGTGCCTTCCACATGGTTGTTGTCCAGTCATTTCAGTTGTGTCCAACTCTCTGTGACCCCATTTGAGGTTTTCTTGGTAAAGGTCCTGAAGTGACTTGCCATTTCCTTCTCCAACTCATTTTACAGATGAGGAACTGGAGCAAAAAGGGTTAAGTGACTTGCCCAGGGTCACACAACTAGTAAGTGTCTGAGGCCTGGCACATAATAGGTCCTTAATAAATATCTGCCTTTCTGAATTCCAATATAATGAGGTTTGTAAAGAACTTTACAAATATTATCTCACTCAATCCTCACAGCAACCCTGGGAAGTAATTACTATTAGAATATCTATTTTATAGATGAGGAGATGGAGGCAGATGGAGGTTGTGACATGCCCAGGGTTACACAGAGAGCAAGTGCCTAAGGTCACATGTGAACTCAGGTCTTCCTAATTCTAAGTCTAGTGCTCTATCCACTGTGCCATCTAGCTGCCTATAGACTTATATCACACTCAGAGTCTACTAAAAACCCAGTCATTCTCTAAACCACCTACTACTTAACTTTACCTCTCTCATTTTGTACTTGCGAAAAGATTCATTAGCTAGTTAGCTATTTTCTCATCAAAGGCAAAAAATATAAAATTACCGCCCCATTCCTTTACTTTCACAATAGTTATTTGGTGTATTATCTTGCTCCCCTAGCTTTTCATACCCAAGGCAAATGTCTCACTAGCCTTACTCTTACAATGGCTCTGCTTGTGAAGTCAGTCTTTTGAGCTGTTTAAGACATGAAATTTAATAAAGATAAGTGTAATCTTATTGGATTTGGCCTGTCAGGATCTTACTGAAGTCTGACTCTGCCTCCCTCCTAGCTTTAGTCATCTGCAGATCTAATAAACATCATCTATGGCTTTATTCGAGTCACTGATAAAAATGTTCAACGAAAGGCTAAACACAGATTCCTAGAACATTCCATCAGAAACTTCTTTTCCAGGTGATATCCAACCATTAGTTGCACCCACTCTTTGGGAACTGGTCCTTTAATCCATTCTGAATTTACGTAGTTCTATCATCCAGCCCACATTTCTCCCAAAGAATAATATGAAAGATACTGTTACATATTTACTAAAATCTGGATAAACTAAATATACCACAGTCCCCGATGTATCAGCCTAGTGACCATGTCACATAGCATAATGAGATTAATCTGGCATGATCTATTCTTGAGTAACTCATGTCTGCTCTTTCGAATTTCTGCTTCCTTTATTCAGTGCTCATTAAAACCATCCCTTTAACCATGCAGCCCAGAATTCAGCCAAGAATTCCAATCACCTCTCTGCTCTATAATTCATAGTCTCTATTCTTTCCCCATCTCCACTCCCACCTGTTTTTTTTTTAATTCGAACATTTATCCCTCTCAAAGTCAGCAGTAGCTCTTCACATTCTGACAGTAGCTCTGATCACGACTGTCAGTTCTCTCAGTAATGCCCCCAGTGTAGATCAGCTGGGTGGCTTCAATAATCCAAGGCAGCCAGGTACTCTCTTACTGTCTCCTTGCTTGTGGGGTATCAGATACCACTAACCATTTCTGTTTTGTCCTTTCTAATCCAAAAAGCACTGTCCTTAGCATAGAAAACAGAAATAAAATAAGAGCTGAGCATCTCCAGTTTTTCTCTGACTTGTGTCATCATTCTCCTATCCATCTCCAAGCAGCCTTGTCTTTCTTTGTTCCTCCTCTTTGCCCCAATTTGACTTTTGAAAGCTACTTTGTTATCCTGTTTTCCTCTCCAGTTTTAACTTAATGCAAACGTCAGAGTTTTGGACACTATATTTATTAACTTACTGCCATGTGTGTGTATCTACTATTATCTGCCCTTGCTTCCATCTTCTGTGAATGTCATTTTGAAATCTCAGTTAATTGGTGAGTTCCCTGTGTATCTACATTGAGCTCTTTAGACAGGTCCCCCTCCCTGGAATTGTTTTCCTTTGTATCTTCAGAATTTCATTCTCGAGAGCTTCCCATTTCCTGGAACCCTACCTTATCCTTTTTCTGAAACCTTTGAATATGTTCTCCCAAAACTTAGGGTATTTGTTAGTTTTCTTTTCTTTTCCTTCCCTGGTACCAACTCTAAAAGACCTTGGAGTCTTTTCCTCAAAAAGTTCCCATAATTTCCACCCAGCAGTTAGGTTTCCCATAGAATTTCAGTTTCTGAGCCACAGAAAAAGCCAAAGAAGAATGAGGAAGTCAGGATCAGCCCAGTAAATAGAGATGATGTAGAACAGGACCAGAGAATGAATTTTAGGAGAAGAGTTGGCAAAGAAAACAGGAGAGATATGTAAGGAGATAACCTGCAGATAGCTCTGCAGTTGCTTTTCCTGGGATGAGCATGTGATAGAGGTAAGTCTGTGAGAAGGGACAAGCTCATGAAGTGAATGATGAAGCAGCAGAAACTAGAAGGGAAGCTGGAGCCAAGCAGCCCAAATATGGGGTCAGCCAGAGGAAGAATTATCGTTCAAATCCTTGAGTACCTGTCGCTGCCCATGAAGGGAAGACAAAGACCAATCAAGATGCCCCACATCCTGAGTCCCACAACTAACTGGATATGAGTGGAACAGCATTTGGGGAGAAGTTGACAAGGAGGTCGTTCAGATTCTAATCATCTGAACAGTCATTCCTGGAACTTCTGGCTTTGAGTGTACCTTAAAGTATTAGCATGTACCTGTAGACATCATTAACCTGGGTCTAGAAGAAGTCAACTGCATACACAAAATTATTTTGCTTTTTTGGTCATAAGGAAAGAACTATATACAAATATACTTACATGATCCACTCCATAGTTCCATATTCAAGTGATTAGAGTCTACTGAAATACAATAGAGAAGGAAAGAGGACTGATTCTTGGTGGGGGGGAGGCAGGAGGGGGAGGGAGGTGGGGGGAGGGGTTGCCAGTAAACCAAGAGACTAACTGCATAAATGTATATACCCACAACATCCCAGAACAAAGAGAAAGGGGATGGAGAAGTAGCTAGCTTTCGGAAAACAGTAGAGATCTTGTCATATCCCCTTGAGGACCTAGGGTCCTAGACTTGGTATATAAAAGCTGGGGTAATGATGAGATTGTCTGTGTGGGGTCTTTATTGTGAGAAAGGTACAGGCAAGTGGCCAGCAGTGGCCCCTGGTGGTTGAAGAGGGATGAAATTATCATTAGGCCAAGTCAAAAAATCCTTATCTGCTATGCTTTTTGGCAGAAAACTCTAGATAAGTGAAGTCTATCACGTTGCTAGATTATGTTCTGAAGCAGGATTGTAATTTGTTTCCTGAATTCATCTATTTCCTGTTTCTGTTCAGGTAGCCTGTAGCATATCTGATGATAATATCACTTCGTTTTCTGATTCTGATCTTTAGCCAAATGTTTATTATGTTTCCTGAGTTTTCTCACAAGCATGTCTTCTTAATATACAACGTGTTTCTTCCTCCTTGCAACCATTTTCATATGTCTTAGAGGCAATTAGGAGGTGCAGAAGAGAGAGCCAGGCCTGGAGTCAGGAAGACCTGAGTTCAGATTTGACCTTAGACACTAGCTGTGTGGTTCTGGGCAAGTCAACTTAAATTCTGTTTGTCTCAGTTTCCTGAACTGTGAAACCAGGGCTAATAATATTGTTTGTCCTTCATTTTCAAAGAGGACCAATACAGCTCACTCTTTCTTCCAGAGTCTTCAAAGTCCAGTGGTAGGACAAAAGTTAAGATGACTGCCGATGGCCTGGGATGCAATGGATAACCTCAGTGCCTTCCTTGTCTAAGCTCTTCACAGCTCCTCCTTCAGCCGCCTTCATGGTCATTGAAACAAATAGTTCACATGTGCCTATTTCACCAGAGGAAGTCTTCATATGCTTGGGGTAGATATCCCCCTAATTTACTGACATATTGGAGGCCAGTAGGTTAGCCCCACCTGGTTTGGCCCATCTGTCAAGATGGTTTCACCAGAGTGTGGCAGCTGTACATTGTTCAGCCCCTTGGAGCTACAGTTAAGAGTTGGGTGGCAGGTGGACACCAAAGGTGGCTGATGAGTAGCCCTGAAAAGAGCCCAGAAAGCCCTCCCAGCAGAGATGTTAACCCTCCCTGAACACTCCCATACACCCCTGGGATAATAATAGCACCTGTCTCCCAAGGATTCTGTGAGTCAAATGAGATAATATCTGCAATGCACTCAGCACACACGCATGCCCAGAACATGGTAAGCACTTAATAAATGGTTTTCTCCATGCTGTTCTTTTGAACATCATTTGCCTTACCAAGAGAAGCAGCACGATGTAATAGAGAGATAACCTGCCTGGAAGATCTGGTTTCAAGTCCTGAATCTAAAGCAATATTGACTTTGTAACCCTGGGCAAGTCACTTAAACTCTCAATGCAATTCTCTAAGATTTTAAATTGTGGAGTCAATCAGTCAGCTAGTATTAATTAAGCACCCATATTCTGTGCACAGGTCACCCCTGCGGGAAGTCTCAGAGGAAAGGCGCTGCTGAATTTAAGAACTGGGAAAGCTCCTTGAAGATAGTGGGTCTTTAATTGAGCCTTGAAAGAAATTGGAGAAGCTAGAAAGAAGTGGGGATGAGAGCAGAGACTGTTCCAGGTATGTCTGGCAGCCAGTGAACATGCCTGGAGTCAGGAGACGGACTGTGATGGACTGAGAAGAGCAAGGAGGCCCAAGTCACTGAATCACATTATGTGGAGGGGAGAAAGTCATAGAAGATTTTAAAAGTAGCAGGTGTGATGTATAAAAAGTTTGAGAGACATGGTTTCTGGGTAATTAATCATTTTATTAATTTTACTAAAGGCTAATTAATTAAAGGGATCAGTAGCTCTCTTAAATGTCAAAGACCTCTCATGAAATCCACTCAATGTTCATATGCCCTTGGAAGAATAGGTGTCCCTGAGCGTGGCCATCAACCCTGATTACTTAACAATTAATGGGAGAATGACTATTCTAATGAGGGGCTGGGGGACCCTCAATTACAATCACTCTTTTTTTTCCTTTTTTTTGGGGGGGAAGGCAATTGGGGTTAAGTGACTTGCCCAAGGTCACACAGCTAGTTTTTGTGTTAAGTGTCTGAGGTTGGATTTGAACTCAGGTCCTCCTGACTCTAGGACTGGTGCTCTATTCACTGTGCCACCTAGCTGCCCCAGTCCAATCCCTCTTGCTCCCAGACCACTCCCAGCCTTGCTAATCTAGACAAAGGATCTTACCACCACCCCTAAGCCTAAATAGAATACAATCTACTTCCCCAATTAGGTGGGTTCAGAACAAGATTGAGGGGAAAATTAATCCAATCTCGTTATGAGCAATATCCTTTAGGTGATGGCTTGACCTGGTAGAGAGTGAAGATATAAGAAGGGCAAAAACCCTGGATCTCCCCAATATTGTATTATTTAATAATCATTCTCTCACAAGGGACCAGGTTATGAATGACTTTTAAAACCAGGCAGAAAAGCTTATATTTCATCCTGGAAGGAATAGGGAATTGCTGGAGTTTACTGAATAGAGGGATGGCATGATCAGAACTGCATGTTAGGAAAATCATTTAACAATTTAACATTTTAACAATAGAAGATGTACTGGAGTGGGTAGAGATGAGACAGGAAGACCACCCAGTAAGCAGTGAATAGAGCACTGACCCTGGGGTCAGGAGGACCTGAGCTGAAATCTGACATCAGACACATGATACTTTTTAGCTGTGTGACCATAAGCGAGTCACTTAACCTGATTGTCTCACCAAAAATGGATAGATAGACAGAAAGACATATATGTGAATGTGTGTGTATGTGTATATATATACATATATATGTATGTATGTATATAGGTGATGCAGACTGTACCAGGGTGGTAGCAATATCAGAGGAGAGATGGGGGTATATTCAAGAAATATTGAGAAGGCAGAAATAACAGGACTTAGCAACTACTTGGATATTTGGGGGGGCAGGTGAAAGAGAGTAGGCACACACGATACAGGGTTATGATCTTAGAAAGTTGGTGGTGCCCTCAACAATAATGAGAAGGAATACTCAAGATGGTGGACGGCCCAGAGAGAGAACCAGGGCAGGAAGCACTGAAGTATAAGGACATCCCAGCAGACTCCTGAACTAGTGTTTAGTTCAGGAACAAATGTACAGGACCTAAAAAGAGAGAAGCTTGGGTCAGACCACCCCATCCAGCCACCCATGTGCATAGAATCCAGAAGTAACATAAAATTCAAAGTTAAGAAATAGACAAGAAGAATGAACAAACAAAAAGAATTTGACTTGGGGTGGCCAGGTGGCTCAGTGAGTAAGAGTGCTGGCCCCAGTATTGGGAGACCTGAGATCAGTTCCAGCCTCAGATACTCAGCACCCACACAAAAATAACGGGCCATGTAACCTTGAGCAAGTTAGTTAACCCCAATTGCTTTTTTTAAAAAAAAAAGGAATTTGACTATGAAGACCTACTATGATGACATGGAAGCTCAAAACAGAAACACAGAAGTTTAGGAAAAGATCTACAAACAAAGCCTTGAATAAAAGTGCATATTGGACACAAGCCCCACAAGAATTCCTATAAGAATTAAAGAAAGTGCTAAAAACCAAATGAGAGTTATGGAAGAAATATACGAAAAGAAAATTAACAGCTTGGTTAAAAAAATACAAAACCTTTCTAAAGAAAATAACTCCTTGAAAATTAGAGTTGGCTGAACAAAAACTAATGATTCCTGAGACATCAAGAAATAATAAAAAGTAAAATCAAAAAAACTGAAAAAATAGAAGTATGAAATGACTCATAGGAAAAGCAACTGATCTGAAAAAAAAAAGATTTAAGAGAGATAATTTAGGAACCATTGAACTACCTGAAAACTATGAATAGCAACAATGCCAACAAAAGAACCTAGACATTATATATTAAGAAATCATAAAAGAAAATCATTCAGTTCTCTTACAACTAAAGGTCAAAGTAGATTTTTTTTAAAAGCTCACTAGTCACTTCCTGAAAGAACCCCAAAGTGAAAAGTCCTAAGAATATCATAGTCAAAAGCCGGCTTCTAGACCAAGAAAAAAATACTCTGAACAGCTGGGAAGAACAGTCAGGATCACACATGATTTAATAGCCACAACTGTGAAGAAATGGAGAATTTGGAATATGATATTCTGAAGGACAAAGGATCTAGGCTTTCAATCAAGAATAACGTACTTTAGGGGTGGCTAGGTGGTGCAGTGAATAGAGCACCAGCCCTGGAGTCAGAAGGACCTGAGTTGAAATCTGACCTCGGACACTTAACACTTACTAGCTATGTGACTTTGGGCAAGTCACTTAACCCCAACTGCCCTGCCTTCCCCCCTCCAAAAAAAAAATAACCTACTTAGCAAAACTATAATCTAATTTCATAATTCGAAGGGACTGCAGCAGTGCCATACCCCACAAACCATCCCCAATCCAACAACCCCAACAAATGGCCATCTTGTCTTGTTGTTAGGACAATTTTCTGAACAACAAAAAAAAAAAACAATCAAAATTTGCCTCTTTAACTTTTGGGAGTAAAAGAATCAGTCAAATTCCTTTTCCACGGGGCAGCTTTTCAAGTAGTTGAAAATACTGTGCCCATTCTCAAAGTCTTCTGTTTTCTGGGCTAAATATCACATTTCCTTCAAAAAATCCTCCAATAGCATTGGCTCAAGACCCTTTCCCATGCTGGTTGACTTCCTCCAGAAGCTCTCCAGCTTATCAACATCCTTTCTAAAATGGGACTCCCAGAACTGGACTCAACACTATCTCTAATCTGACCATGGCAGAGGTTAGAGGTGCCATCACCTCATTATTCCTGGAAGCCATGCTTCTTTTCATACAGTTCAAAACTATATTTTAGGGGTTTTTAAGGTTGACATATGACACTGTTGACTCACATTAGACATGTGGGGACTATCCCCCAATCCTCTATCTTTCTAAACTATTATCTAGTCCTCCATCCATCATGTAATACTTGTAGAGTCCATTCCTGGAACACTTCCTCAGTTCTAACATTTCTTTAGCTCTAATCCATATCCTTTTTCAGTGAGTGAAGATTAAGCTTTGTTCCCAAATGACCAAAAGGAAAAACATAATGGGGGAAAGAGCAAAAAGAGGTTCCTCCCTACTTCCTACCCAGTATCCCCTTTGCTTAAGTCATTCATTTCCTTTACCTTGGGAACTTGTCAGGTCATCTTCAAGTCCACTGTCTGGTTATCGAAACATTTCTTAGCCTGTATCTTTAAAATTCTCCAAAGACATTTCCATCGCCTTTAGAAAGTCCTTGCTACCTAAGTCCATTGGAGTGCACTTGGGAAGAGACAGTCTCTGAAGTAACAATTCTAGAAAGTTTTGGAAGTGATTTAGCTGGTGAAGGGAGGGTTTTGAGTAACCAGAGGACAGAACAGGAGTACTGGACTTCCAGAAGGAAGAAAATAAGAGAAGGAACAGCGATAAGAGCTGAAAGACCTTGCCTACCTGTATTTTTAATTGGGGCCAGTCCTAACAGAGGGTGTTAATGTACCCCCCAAAAGTCCACTCTTAGTGACTCTTCTCACCTCAGAACCTGACACCAATTGAGATAGCTCAGCCAATATTAAAGCTCCTTCTCCCAGAGGATGTAACTATCAGCTAGGCAGTATGTCAGCTCCCCCTGCAAAGGACAGGGCTAGGACACTTGATTGGGAGAATTGCATGTTGCCCATTTTGCTGGAGGCTGAGGCTTTTCTTTAGCTTCTGTGTGGTACTGATGGAGCCACTGTCCTGACTTCAGTCTCCCACCCTGCGGGGAGGTTATGAAAGCGGTGGACAAAACCCGGGGCTCCCTGGGGAATCAGTGATTCTGAAGAGGGCTCTGAGGCTGTGGGGAGGACAGGTCAATCAATAAATAATAATAATAGTGTGGAGATGGGAGAGGAGAGAGCAGGGAGAGAAAGTGCCTGCATGCTAGCCTCTAAACACAGATGGCTTTTTTCCCCTCCTCCTTTTCTTCTCTTCCCTTCCCTTCCCCCTTCCCCCTTCTGGCATTTGGGAAGGAAGGCTAGAGGATCCTCAACTCACATCTGCATGGTGTACACACACACACACACACACACACAGGCATGCACGCGTGCATGCACATGTATTGCTGGATCCAGCCCTGAGCAGCTGGATTTTATTTTGCCATTTTCAATTTTCTCATTATCAACATTTAGATTCATCTCTTTTTCCTCACCAGTTGTTAGGCTTTTTCCTTTGAGCAGATGTGGAAGAAATACTGAGACATCCCTCCTTCCTGGGGCAGTAATTGCCACCCATTTCCTTAGCTATGCAAACAGTTGCTTCAATTTTACTCCCAATTTTCAGCTTTTAAAATCCTCTCTGGCCTGGGTTTCTCTTCCTCTTTTTCTCCCCCTGTTATAATCAAGCCAAACTTTGCCCTTGCATCTCACTGCATAGTGAGCTTTTTCCTCCAGTCCCACTCCCAAGGTCTCTCCAGAGCCCTACATAGATTGCAAATCATCCCCGAAAGCTGGGAGAATGGGAAGATGGCCTTTGAAAAGCCTCTCTTCTCTTACTGACCGTGAGCCCCTCCTCCTTACTGACTGGACCTGTCTTTGGCTAAAATGTAGATATTATGTGAGAGGCATAACCCCAGAGTCATCCACACCCATTAGCACCTACCATATTAATAATGAAATAAAAATGAAAATGGCAGTGATTAAAATTTATAAAAATATTTTTCCTGCTAAAATTGTCATTGCAAGTGTAGATGATAGTAGACATTTATACTGGAATATTTTCATCTAGGATTTCATCAACACACACCAGACCAGGAACTAGGAATGAAGCCCAAACCAAACTCCTTTTATTATTATCCTTTCCCCAAATCCCTTCTCTTTTTGCCAACTTACCTGTTACTGTTTAGGGTACCTCTGTCCTCTGAGTCATTCACACTGACCCCTCAGGTATCATATCCAATTGCTGCCAAGGTCTGTGGATTTGTCCATAATGCCTCCTCTCCTCTGATACCGCAAACACGGGTCCTCAGCACTTCCCACCCAGACAGCACCAAAAGCCTTTTATCGGTTGGTCTCCCTGCCTTGAGTCTCTCCCTGTTCCAGTCTATCCTCCCCTCAACTGTCCAAATGATCTTCCTAAAGCCCCTACTAGAGCTTCCCCCGATATTAACTTGAGCTCCCACTGAATGTATTCTGCACACACATATTTGTTTGCACGTCCTCTCGCCCTTTAGAATGAAAGCTCCTTGAGGGCAGGGAAATGTGTCTTTGCCTCTTTTTTTTTTGTATCATTGTAATCAATTCATAAAGATACTGAGTATTTTATACATGAGGAAACTGAGGCAAACAGTGTTAAGTGACTTTCCCAGGGTCACACAGCTAATAAGTGTCTGAGGCTGAATTTGAACTCAGGTTTTCCTGACTATGGCCCAGTGCTCTATTCACTATACCATCTAAGATGAGGCTCCCTAGAGGAGGGACTTGCTCACAGTCACACAGCTAGTTCAGGTCAATTCAGTTCAGAGTCAGTATTAGAATTCAAGTTTCCTCACTCCCAGAAGGGAGAAGTCTTCTGACATAACCAAGTTAAAGATTTTTATTCTTTTGACCATTTGACTTCCTTTATCTGGCTCCCCCTGAAGATGAAGAAACTTTACTATTTTTTTCTTTCCCAGTCTCTTGAAACTGTTTTTTTATTTTTATTTATTTCTCCAAGACTACATCTCCTACTCGCAAGCATGCTAAAAGGACTTTGATCACTCCTTCTGTTCCGGTCCCACGGTTGATCAGCTCAGGAGCTTTGACCCACTCTGTTTCTAGCCTGGGTGCTTCCGTGGCCTCTTAAGCCACGTGGTGGCCCACTCCTCCCTCATATTGTGCTGGGTTTAGAGCCAACCTGCTGTGACCCAGAACTCTAAAACTTAGGCAATTCACCAGGCTCAGCTTCCTCAATATCAGGACCAATAGGTCTGAGCTGCCATGTCTAACAGGTATATGATTTTTTAAACTCTTTTTATGACCTCTAGAACTGAGCCAGTTTTTTCCATCTTTCAAAGATCCAGGATTTCATTCACATGGGAACCCTCTTCATAGACACAAATTTATTCCAATCCATCTAGTAGACATGAATGTCTGTGGCAAAATGAAATAAAACTGCATTCATTGGTAGCTGACTTTTTTCCCCTTCTGGACTAATCTAGATCCCATACAGGAGGCCTTTCCAACACAACGGGATTCATCTGAGCTCGTGTTCTACAGGCATAGTTCTCAGGATGAGAAATTCAATTTTAAAAAGAAAAATGTATCTTAAGCCAAGAAACACAGGTTTCTTCAGGGGAGGCAAGCAGGTGGTACATTTTGCAGGGACAGAGGTTAGATTTTCAGAGATACTAAAAATGTAATCTGCTACTCATCCTCTAAGTTTTTCCCACCTTGTTCAGGGTTGGGTCTGGAGCGAAATAAGATGCTCAGAGACAGTCTCATAGTTAACAAAGGAAAGTTTCCTTAGCGATAGAACAGAAAAGGTATTCAACAAAATATTGATTCAGTCGGGCACAGATTCCCCACTTCTGAATCCCTTTGTTAGTGTATCTGTCGAAAGCCTATGCCAAGTTTGGGGGGCTGAGCAATCTATACCTTCTCTGCTTGCCCTTGTACTTAGGCAACCAAGAATCTATGTGAATGAGTCAAGCCTTAGCCCTCTGGACCAAGTAAGTCTCGAGGATAGTTTCAGTACCTTTGAAATAAAAACTAACCTAGCTTCAGTGGGATCTTTGTTGCTTCTTCTAGGATACACCTACTTTCTAAAGACCTCAGTTTAAAAAGGAAATGAAATTTCTATGGTATTACCTGAGGCATTATGCAATCACTACCTTCTTTCAGAGATGTTCACTAATTTCTTTACCAAGAGATCTTCTGAGGGAAAAAAATTGAAATGAGAATACCTGTGGAAAAGATAATACCAATGACTAATTCATACTAAGGTATAAATGACTAACATTGGAGTCAGTCAATAAACATTTACTAAGTAACTCCTATTGAACAGGAATTGTGCTAAGTGCTGAGGTTACAAAAAAGACAAAGAATCTCTCTTCTCAAAGAGCTCACAGTCCAGTGAGGAAGACAGTACACAATTATGTACAAACAGGACATATACAAGATAAATTGGAGACATCTCAGGGGGAAGGCACCAAGATTAAGGAGTACCTGCTAAGGTTTCTTGCAGAAGGTAGGACTTTAACTGAGACCTAAAGGAAATTGGAAAGCAAAGATGATGAGAGAATGACTTCTAGGTGTGAGGGGCAGCCAGTGAAAGTGGCCAGAGCTGGGAAATGAAGCATCAACAGCTAGGAGGTAAATGTCACTGGATCACATTGTGTAGAGGGAAATATGGTCTAAGAAGACTGGAAAGGCAAGAGGGGACCAGGTTATAAAGGGCTTTGGAAAGCCAAACATAAGGTTTTATTTTTGATCTTTGAAGTGATGAGTTTATTGAATATTGGGGTTACATGGTCAGCCCCGATTCTTTTGGAAGATCAGTTTGACAGCTGAGTGGAAGATGGATTGAAGTGGGAAGAAACTTGGAGCAAGTAAACCAATGAACAGGGTATTTTAAGAAGACAGGTGTGAGTGATGAGGGCCCACACCAAGGCAGTGGCAGCATCAGAGAAGTGAAAGAAGCATGTTCAAGGAATGTTGTAATGGTGACACTGCCATTGGATATGGGGAGGGGGTAGTGAATAGACCAAGCTGAAACCTGCTTGTAGGTGACACCGTGGATGGAGTCAAGAACTCATCTTCCTGAGTTCAAATTCAGCCTGATTCTTACTAGTGTGTGACCCTGGACAAGTCACGCAACCCTGTTTGTCTCAGTTTCCTCACCTACAGAATGAACTGGAAAAGGAAATGGCAAACCACCCCGGTATCTTTGCCAAGAAAACCCCAAGTGGAGTCACAAAAAGCCAGACATGACTGAAACTGCTGAACAACAACATTTTCCAGGGGGGAAAAAGTATGCACAACACACTTTTAAGTGTAATCTCTATTAACATTTTCTTCATTACTTTCTTAAACCTAGAAAATCAGCAAAACAATAAATCAAGCTCCATTTTGTAGCACTCTTCAATTTCCAAGGTATCTGTAGTGTTTTGTTTTGTTTTGTTTTGTTTTTTAACAGCTTTGTAGATGCTGATCTCCGATCAAATTTGGGAGCAATTAAAAGGAAGGGGGTTTGTGTTTACTGAGCCTTTCAGAACCTTTGAGATATCAGCTGTGTTATTCTCAAACAATCATACATTTAGAGCTAGAAGTGACTTTAGGGGTCTACTCCAACCCCCTTACTTTAGAGGCAAAGGGAACTAATGGCCAAAATTATGAAGGGACTCATTGACACAACTACACAACAATGCAATTACAGATTTGGAGTTTACAAGGAACTCCAATCCTTTCATTTTATAGATGGGGAAACTGAGGCACAGAGGCCTGGAGTATTTTGGAGGCCCAGTTTTGCCCTTTCCTCACTGTTTACAAAGGACTGGAAGCCAGGTTCTTTTTTCTCCAGTTCTAGGACTTCTCTTGTCTTCATTCACCCCCCCCCACACCTCCCTTTGTCTGCTGGCACTCAGAGACCCCTTTCCTCACTCATGTCCCACTGTGGTGCTGC
Organism: Petaurus breviceps papuanus; assembly: GCF_028583685.1. Taxonomy (NCBI): domain Eukaryota; kingdom Metazoa; phylum Chordata; class Mammalia; order Diprotodontia; family Petauridae; genus Petaurus; species Petaurus breviceps. Next base: position 6,858,164 of record NW_027185664.1, read on the forward strand.
CTGGTGCTAGGCAGGCTCAGTCCCCTCCTCAGTATTGGCTGCATACCCTCAGACAGGAATTTTCTACTTCAGTCACTTGCTTAACAGAAGCCCAAGTGTGAATGACCTGAAAAGGAGGTTGGGAGGGCTGGCTGCTCCCAAGGCCTGCAGCTTCCCTAGAGATTGAGGCTTCAAAGTACTCTGCCCCAACCCTTTCCAGCCAGATCATGTCAGCCAGACAGGAAGATGCCCCTTTTCCTCATCCTTCACACAGAATGGCATATAGCCTCCCCTTACCCACTCTAAGAAGGAAAGGATCCAGAGGTGATTAGCACTGAGTTCATTGAAAATCTGGTTCTCTCCAGGAAGCTGCTAAAAAGAAGGTGCTAATTCACATTTCTACTCACATCAGTCACTGACGGTATTGAGGCCAAACCACAGAGGGCCAGTGTACAAAACATTGTACAGTCATGTGATGTAGCCCTCTTTCAATTCTCTAATCTAAGGGCAGGAGTTGAGGAAGGCAGGGAAAGAAGATTGCCAGGACAGATAATACCATGGAATCAATAACCTCGGATTTGGAAGGACCCGAGAGAAAGGCAGCATGATGAGCTGCAATGAGCTCCAGACCGGCAGTCCGAGGACCTGGGTTCAAGTCTTTCAGACTCTCTGAGCCTCCATTTCTTGAAGAAATCAACTGCAATGTCACTTGTAGCTCTAAATCATATCACTTGACCTGGATAATAATCCTCTCTACCTGCAGCATTCATAATAAGTGGTCACTTGACCCCTAGTTGTTAGGAATTCACTCATTTCAGGGGTATCTCTGACTGTTAAGAAATTTTTCCTTGTATCAAGTTGAAATCTGTCTCCTCTGCAGTGTCTGTCCAATGTTCGTTCCTACTTCTCCCCTTTGGAACCAAGCAAATGATGAAGTAGCAGTTATATGAGTAGGCCAGTGAGTCAGCAAATATTTATTAATGCCTACTATGTGTCAGGCATGGTGCCTTAGCACAGTACTGGGAGGAAGGAAGGAAGGAAGGAAGGAAGGAAGGAAGGAAGGAAGGAAGGAAGGAAGAAAGAAAGAAAGAAAGAAAGAAAGAAAGAAAGAAAGAAAGAAA
>NW_027185664.1:6864263-6875342 GCF_028583685.1 Petaurus breviceps papuanus
GGGAAGGGAAGGGAAGGGAAGGGAAGGGAAGGGAAGGGAAGGGAAGGAAAGGAAAGGAAAGGGAAGGAAAGGAAAGGAAAGGAAAGGAAAGGAAAGGAAAGGAAAGGAAAGGAAAGGAAAGGAAAGGAAAGGAAAGGAAAGGAAAGGAAAGGAAGGTAGGCCAAAAGAAAGGGAAGAAGGGGTTAGGAAAGAAGGAAAAAAAGGAAAAGAAGGAAGAAAGGAAAGAAGGAAAGAAGGCAGAAGAGAAGGTTGAGGAAAGAAGAAAAAAGGAAGGCAAGGGGGAGGGAGGAAGGAAGGAAAAGGGAGGAAGGAAAAAGGAGGGAGGAAGGAAAGGAAGAATTAAAAGGGGAGGGAGGAAGGGAAAAAGGGAGAGAAAGAGGAAGGAAAAAGGAGGAAAGAAAAAGAGGGAGGGAAGATATAGGGAGGGAGGAAATAAGGAAGAAGAAATAAACATTTATTAAGCACTGAAGATGTGCCAGGCACTGTGCTAAACATAAGAATTTTCTCATTTGATCCTCACAACAACCCTGGGAGATAGATACTGTTATTATCCCCATTTTACAGATGAGGAAACCATCGGTTAAGTGACTTGCCTAGTGTCACAAAGGTAGAAAGTATCAGGGATCACATTTGAACTCAGGTCTTCCTAACTCCAGGCTCAGCACTCTATCCACTGTGCATCACCTAGCTGCCTCAGACATCAGTCTAACAACAAGTAAGAATCAAACAATCCTGCCCCTCAAGGAGCTTACATTCTAATTGGGAAAGCAAAAAGTCTGTGTGTAGGTATATACAGGAGAGAAAAGAATGAATATGAAAAAGGACTGAAACTACAGAATTACCTTTTAATATTCTTCCCCCCCCCCTTAGGTGATGATATTTTCCTGTGAATATTTTACTTGTTCTCTCTAGTCTGAGAATTTGAAAATGATCTATTGCACCAAGACCACATGTAACTTGACTGTGTCTACAGGAAAGAACCAGATCAAACCTGCAGATCCAATAGAACGGGAGCTCCTAGAGAGAAGAGACCACTGTCACTTTTGTCTTTGTATCTGTAACATGTAACACGGGGCATGGGTGTTTCTTGTTGCATTTAAATCTGAAACAAACATTCCAATGATCTTGTCAGTCTGTTCTTCCTTAAGAAATAGAAGGGTATGAGGCAAAAGCCTTGGAGTAAGAGAACCTGGGTTTAAATCATACTCCTAACACGTTACCTGTATGATCCTGAACAAGTCATGTAAACTTCGCTGCCTCACTGTTCTAATCTGTAAAATGGGGCCGTTTTTAGAATACTATATCTAGAAGTGGAGCAGACTTACAGGTCAGTTAGTCCAATCTTATCCATTTATAGATGAAGATAATGAGGTCAGGGGTCACTAAGTGACTCACCTGCACTCCCCCTCCTCAGGACTCCCTTGTCCAATCCTCATCACAATACTTTTTCCCAGCCTGATATCTTTTTCTCTCTCTCGATCTCTCGTTCTATGTCTCTAAGTCTATCTCTATTTCTTTATTATAGTTTATCTCTGATTCTCTGTCTCTGTATCTCTATCTATCTCAGTCACTATTTTTTTCTCTCTATCTCTCTGTTTCTGTCTCTGTCTCTTGTCTCTGTCTCTTCTTCTGCCTATCTCTCCCTGTCTCTGTCTCTCTCTTCCTCTCTGTCTATCTTTGTTTCTCTCTCTCTGTCTGTCTGTCTCTCTCTCCTCTCCCCCTCTCTCTCCCTCTCCCCCCCCCCATGTGGAAGGAGCAGGACACAGAAGTGAAAGTGATTCTCATTAGGTAATTCACACCCCAGGAGGCAGTGAAGTGTGAATAATCCTGGAAGGATGTCATTATCTCTTGAGAAGCTCATCCCCGGAGGTTCCTTGTTTCTGGTTATGGGAAATCTTTAGTGAGAAGAGGGAGGGCGGCAGAAGGGAGATGAGATTTTTTTTTTTTAATTCTGAGCAGGAAATGGAACACAAACAGTTTAAATGTTTACCTCCTAAACCAAAAGTGTTTTAGTATTTCAGAAGTAAGGACCTCATTCCTTAGATCTCATCTTTTATTTTCCACAATGTTTAGTGTTTAAAAAGGAAAAAGGAAGCCTTACAGGGGTGGGAAACCTCTGGCCTTAAGGCCATATGTAGCCCTCTATGTCCTCAAGTGTGGCCCTCTATGTCCTCAAGTGTGGCACTTTGACTGAATCCAAACTTCATTCAAAGGACCACACTTGAGCGCCTAGAGGACCACACTTGAGCACCTAGAGGGCCACAGGTTCCCCACCCCTTCCTTAGGATTTCTCCAGCTCCATAGGTAAAGAGTAAGTATTTGGAGAGAGAACAAAGGAAAGGCTTTCCTCAGGTTAGCATTAAAGGAAGTTAGATTGTGACTGTCACATAGGAAGTAAAATTATTAAAGTCTTTACCAAGCTGGGGCCCTCACATCATGATCACAGAATCACAGAAACTAACCATTGTAAAGAAAGGCCCAGAGACCATGAAGTACAACCTGCACCTGACCCGGAATCCCCTCGGCACTACTGCTAACAAGTGGTCATTCAGCATCCACCTGAAGACCTCTGATGAAGGAGAAACCACTACCTCCCAAGGGAAATCACTGCCTCCCAAGGCAGCCTATTCCACTTTTCAACCATTCTGATTATTGGGGATTTCCCCCCACCCCCCAAAAAATCAGCCCTTCTGTAACTTCCACCCTTTCAGGTCAAGTAGAACACCTCTAAGCCCTCTGCAGGTGACAGCTATCACGTCAACTAAAGCTTTTTTTCAGGCTAAACACCCCTAGTTCAAGAAGCCATTCCTGATCGGGCATGTTCTCTAGTCCTCTCATTATCCCAGTCACCCTTTAGATTTGGTCTAATCAGGGGAGAGAAGAATGGGATGAATACCATCTTCTTCTCAACTCTGTGTCTCCTTTAATATGTCTGGGAATTGCATTGGCTTTTTTTTTTTTTGACCGCCATATCGAAAGTATTAACTTATATTGGTGCAATGGATGGAGAACTTGAAGGCAGGAAGAACTGAAATCAAATACTTATTAGTCTACCTGTTCTCAGCAATGCAAAGACCGGAAACAACTGGAAAAGACTCGTGATGGGAAATGCCATCCACATCCAGACAAAGAAATATGGAGTCTGGATGCAGATCAAAGCAGACTATTTGCTCTCTCTCTCTTTTTTTTTGTTCTGTTTTGTTTTTTCTTTCTAATTCTTCTATACAACATGACTAATGTGAAAATATGTTTAATAATAATGTATATGTAGAGCCTATATGGGATTGCATGCCTTTTGGGAAGGGTGACGGGGAGGGAGGCAGAGAAAATTTAAAACTTACGGAAGTGAATGCTGCAAACTAAAAATAAATAAATTAGTTTGTAAAAATAAAATAAATACTTATTAGCCATATGACCTGGGCAAGTCACTTCATGGTGGTCTGCCTCAGTTTCCTCATCTGTAAAATGGATGGCAATAGTACCTCCATCCGAGAATTGTTGGGAGGGTCAAGTGAGGGGTTTATAAAGTGCTGCCTACAAGTTTTTCCTTGTATCCAGCATCCAGTAAACTCTCCACATCTCCTTCATAAGCACTGTTGCCTAGCAATGATGGCTCCTTCTACCCTGTACCAAAAGCTGACTTTTTGACTCAAATGTAGAACTTTGCATTTGTGTACATGATCTAATCTTTTTGGATTCCTGAGCACGCTTTGTAGAGAACACTCTTCCAGAGAAAGAACTATGGAAGATTGCCTGGGTTCTTAATGTCTCTCCTGCCTTTTTGGAGCTTTGTTATATGTTTCTTGTTCTTGAGTTGCTGTGTGTGTGTGTGTGTGTGTGTGTGTGTGTGTGTATGAGAGAGAGAGAGAGAGATACTCTAAGATAATGCCAGAAACATTGGACTTAGAATCAGTAGGCCTAGAGTCCAATTGTGTTTGGCACATAGCAAGTGTTTAATAAAAATTGATTGATGGTAAGTTTAGAAAGGTAATGTGAAGTCAGATTGCTAAGAGTATTAAATGCTAAAGAAGGGAACCTGCATTTTATCTTCAAGCCAAGAGGGAGCCACAGTAGATTACATAAAATCAAGGTATATTGGTGGGCAGGTGTCTGTTTACCTTGGGTTTTTTTTTGTTTTGCTGTGGTTTTTTTTTTTACACTATGGTATAAAAGATAGACCATTGACCTTGGAGTTGCGAAGCCCTAAGTTGAAAGCTACCTCTGACAATCATCAGTTTGGACAAGTCATTTAACCTCTCAGGGCCTTAGTTTCCTCTGATAATATTTACTAAGCAACCTTTTGTAGCAGCAAGCACCCCAGCATCCCTAGGGTGGCTGCCAACATGGGTTCTTAGATCTGCTTTGTTAAAGGAAAGCAACTCAAAATGGGTTAACAAGCTTACTTTAATCAGTTAAACATATATTGTTTACCTAGTTCAGGGGAAAAAGGTCAGCACCCCAAACTTCAGAGTATACAGACAGAATTATCAAGACAGAGAAACAGATCAAGTAGACAGATTTCCAAACTGTCCAACCATTACATCCATACCAAATCAACATCTGGGTTTTTCAAAGCCCGGGGGGCTCTCAACAACGGCTTTCCAGAGTCTCATCTGATCAAATCACAGAACACTTCTCAAAGTGAGCCCCAAAGCAAAACCTCACATCAGGGATTATATAGCCTTCTCCTGGGTCAGAGAATGTAACCACCCTCTTGACCCATTGCCCAATCACACAGCATCAAGGTGTGGGCATTCCTGAAAACCATGCCTCTTGCCACAGGCTCCATGTGACAGTATATTTTCAAATCAAGGAAGGTTCTCAGAGTTTCTTAAGCCTATCAAAGGGCCTAGGGACAGGGAAGATCTTTAAATTTGCATTTCCATTACACCTTTAAAAGAAGTAAATGCCTAGGAACAATTTGATCCCTTTCTAATTTTAACCTTTCTGATATGGAACACAGCTTAATCTAACTCTAGGCATAAAATTATGAAATCAGAAAATGTTAGAGCCTTAGCAATCACCATCTGTATTCTATGCCCCCATTTTCCAGGAGAGGAAACTGAGGCCATAAGAAGTTAAGGACATGTCCATGGTTACATGGTTAATAAGTGCCAATGATACCACTTGAACCCATGCCATCTGATTTATATGTTCAGTATTCTATAGCACACTGCCTCTCTTATTTTCACACACTGATTTGATTGTTTCTTATCCTAAGGCCTTGTATTCCTCCTGAGAAGAAAGAACTGGGTATTTCTAGAGCAACAACCTTCTTTCCCATTAGACCTGTACTGTGTCACCAATTTGCAGGCCTTCTAGAGGGCAAAGTCAAAATTTTTATTCCCCTATTATTATGGTTTAGTCCCTTGTTGATCATTCAGCTCCAGGCCACATAATTGATTCTCTTTTCTTCAAGAAGTTGGCACCATCAAAACACTCTTTATTCTTTCCCTAGAAGCCTGAGTCTTAAAACTGTCCAGGAGCTTGGCACTGCCTAGGAAATCCTTCCACCCTATTCAGGAGGTTGAGTCATGTGGCTCCTTTCTTTCCTAAGACCACATTGTTAAAAAAAAAAAAAACTCTATCACGACATTTTGATGGCACCTCTTGGGATGAATAGGAGAACACATGCATGCAATGTGCCTCTTTAAAGCTGCTAATAGGAGCTTCTAGGGTTATGGAAGGATAGGGGGAGAGTGAGAACAAGACTGTTCAGATTAACTGGTTTTCCCTTCCCTGCCCCTGGCCCATTCCAAAGTACTCAGGTCTGCTCTCTTAGCACCAACACCCAGCATATAATAAGTGTTGTTAACTTAGCCTCTAATCTATTTCAGGACCTCTAAGACTTTATCCTGGTGGAATAAACTTTATTCTGACCCTTCTTAGAGACCCAGTTTGAAGGGGTGACACCAATGACAATGGCCTGATTCAATCAAATCATTCCCAGATCCCAGATTTATCACTCATATTCAATAAGATGTAAATATTTCAAGAGTCCAGGTTCAGGAGATGTCCTGAACTCTCTCAACAAGGGACCAGTGAGTAGGTCCATACCTCCATTAGGAGATAGAGTCAAGGTGAGTCAAAAATGACTTCCCTACCTATAATCTTATCAAGTAAGATCAGGTTACTAAGTGATCACCTCCTCTATGCTGGAGATCTGAGATCTCTACCCACTTATCATTACCAATATTTGATAAGCATGGAAATCTATGCCTTCATTCAAGTCACTGATAAATATGTCAGATAAAGAATATTTCAGAAATTTGCTTTACATTCAACTTTGTTGGAATTCACATCACCTGCAAACCTCAGAATCATATGGGGAATGAACATAGATGAACTGTTCCCAGAGGCCAATAGGAGCTTAATGGAGGGTTACAAGGAATAAGCAAAATTGGTAGGATTTCTGAGCCCAAGCCAGATGCAGACGTTTATCTTCAGACTTCACAAGAAGTTCTCTGTACACACAAACTTTCATCAATCAGCTGCCATCTATCACATCTAGTCAGCTGAATTTTGAAATGTCAAATGGTTCAAGGCCATCAGAAGCCTCCAGAGGGTACAGGGGCTCTACATCCCTAACGAGGTAGAAAAGGCATTGGTAAGAAGTGTTTGTCTTGATTATATTTCACATTCATCTTTATTCGTCTTCTGTATTCTCACTTCATTCATTAAAAGGTTGACTTGAAAGAGATTTGACATCCACAAAGCCTTTTAAGTCCCTCAGTCTTTTCTCTTTTAACAAAGAAAATACAAATGCAAAGCCCCAAAGCTTAAGTCAGAAACATAGAACCTATTCATTTTTTTTCCAAATGTCTCCAGTGATCTCCACTTCGATTAACCTGGGATACTGCCTCAGTAATGACCAAACAGCTGTATTCTTCCTCAGCACTGGGAATATGTAGGAGGGTGGGGAAAGGGGATAGAGGCTATACACCTTAATGCCCCCTTCCCAGTGCATGGGTTACAACAAATCTCCCCCTACAGAGCATTATTCTGTGGCTGAGGGTGGGGGCCCATGGAGTGAAAGTAGTGGGGGCAGTTAATAAAGGTAGATCCACTTGCATTGTCCTGGGACAATCTTGCTCCAGCTCTGTTGCTGACTATCAGCACCTGGGAATTGCCAAGTAAGTAAAAAGGGAAAGGGGGAGAAACTGAGACCAGCCTCCAGCAAGGAGAAGGGCCAGCAGGCATAGATCTGCCTCAGAATTAAATTGGTACTCAGAATCATGATGCTAGGACATTTGATTCAATTTAACAAACATTTATTTAGTGTCTACTCTGCATCAGACATTGTGCTAAGTACTAAGGATGGAAACACAAACATTAAATATGTAATCTCTATTACAGACAACATGCACTGCTTACCCATCCTTGTCCTGATTCTTCCACATCTATGCCTTTGGTTATGTTGCCCCACTTTTCTGAATAAACTCACCCCACACCCATCTCTTCTTGTTGAGATATATTCTTCCTAACAAGGCATAGCCACATAGTTGCCACCTTCTCTTTAAGATCTCCCCAAATTCTCCTTCCCATCTCCTCCTTCCCCCTAAAAAAGTGAAAATGAGATCTTCTTCTTCACATCTGACATTCCTCATGGCTCTTTGTCTAAACCTCTTTGCACTTGGCACATTCTCCATTATATCATGGTTATTTGTATACATCCTTTGTCTTTCAGTATCCTTCCTCATGACACTACTCCCCTAAATGAGCTCTTGAACTTCCAGGTAAGGTCCCTAGAGGGGTAATTACTTTTTATTCTTTTTGAGATTCTAGGGGTAACCTTGGGTTCTGGATTTCTAGTACTGTAGCTCCAGAAACCCAACTGGAATGTTCTCCATTAACAACTGGTTAGCCAGACTTCATCAACTCTTAGAAAAGGGATTTACTATTCCCCTAGCACAGCAAGAAGAGTTGCAATACCCCCAGGGTTTAGGCTCACTCTCCCACTAATCAACATAGAGTCCAAGGGCATTCAGTTAGAGTATAATGGCAATGAGGCATGTGGGTAGAGAACCCACATGACAAATTGATGCCTTTCAACTCCTGGTCCCAGATGTCCTTTTTTTCTCCTTTGAAGAGTCCTCATGAAGTTTGCTGTGATAGAAGAGTACATTGCTCAGACGACCTGGCTGCTAGTAGGGCTCAGCATCTCTGCTCTAAGGGCTGATCCAGGCTGCTACTGGACTAGGTTCCTCTCCTAGACTGGGACACATCCAAGCTTCTCCACTGTTGCTGGCATTCGCCTCCCCACTCTCAACACAAGGGCCAGGGAAGATACCAGCGAAGACACTGCCCTGTAATCTCTCCAGACCTTGCAATGCACTCACGGTTACTGCCTGGGCATGTCCATCTTAAAGCTGCTGCTTCTTCACCTAATCAGGAAAGCAAACACAAGAGCCAGAGATAGGAATAATTTATGGTCAATGGCCAAGTGAGAAAAGCCCTTCACCTCCCACTTCCCAGAGGGACAACTATAGTCCTGCCTTGTCATACCCTCAAAGGAAAGAGACTGTCAGGCCACTGTGACAACAATGCTACTCGCAGTTGATGTAAGTGCAAGACCAGTAACACCAGCACACCCAGGATGGCTGCTAGCACAGGTTCTTTGTTCTGCTTTTCTAAATGAAAGCAACTCCAAAGGGTCAACAATCTTACTTTAATCAAACACACACACACACACACACACACACACACATACACACACACAGATTTTTACTTAGTTCAGGCGAAAAAGTCAGCACCCTGAACTTCAGAGAAAATACAAACAGAAATTACAAGCAGAAATAATAGCATAAAGACCAACAGACAGGATTCTAACCATCTGACCAAATAATATATACATCACAGATCAGCAGACAGATCCAACTGTCTGACTGATGGGGTACCTGGGGTCTAGGTCAATTTGTGAAACCAACTTGTGAAACCAGTCTGTGAAATAGTAACTGCAATTTGTATTGTAAAATTGTTATCTGTAAAATTCCTTTCCCAAGCTCCACTCTGCGACTTCCCCCTATCTTCACCAGGCCTAGGCACCACCTTGGGACTCCTTTGTTCTTACTTAATCCCTCTTGTCTCCTCTGGTCTGGCCCAAATCTTTATCTAAACTATCTATGCATTGAGGCCCCTCCCCTCAGACCAGCCCTGACAATGGCAGCCCTACCCTTCAAAAGTAAAAGCATGTACCCCTCTCACTCGCAGGTCCCCTAAAGGACTCTTGCCCCTTCTAACAATAAACTTCTACAACTCTCCCTCCAATAAGCCTGAGACCTTGAATTCTTTCCAGACGATATTGCAGGTTTTCTGGTCTTGAATAAGATCAGAATTCCTGCTGAACCTATTGGGATCCCCTCCCCCATCATGACCATTATATACATACATAGTTAGCAGAGAAAGAAGCACCAATATCTGGGTTTTCAAAGCTGGGGAAGCTCCTTAACAGCTACCCAGAGTCTCATCTGGCTGCATCACCCAAACACTCTTCCCGTGAGTAAGCCTCAAAGCAAAATGCTAACATCAGAGTATATGTTAACTTCTTTAGGGTCAGAAGGCATCACAGCCCTTGTGACCCACTGCTTAATTACAAAGTAACAAAAGCTGTGAGTCTTCCTGAAAAACAATCCTCCCCTAATCAAGCTTCTCTTGTTGGGCTCCACACGAGGCCTAGTAATGGGTAGGGAAGATCTTCAACTCCCATTAACATTATAGCCGCCTGATTTGACTCAGCAACCCCTGAGTCATCAGTTCTTTCAGCTCTGTGGTCCATTAGAAGGCTATATTATCAAACGGTACCAGTTTCTCGTCACCCATGGCCAAAAATAGGCTCTACCTGAGTCTCGACCTGGTGACTTGGACTGGAGCCAGGAGGGTTTAGCTGGTGTGTGGTTTTGCATCTGTTGAAATAAGGTACATTTCTAAATTTTTAGCTCCTACTTATTACAGCTGTTGGTGAATGGCTTCAGAAAGCTACATAGTGTGCCTAAGTTCACTCCTGCTCTGCACCCTCCCACTTCTGCTATAATTTCTCCCAATTTCCCAACAACCCAAATCCCAAGTTGTGCTGAGAAAGGCCAAGCTGTGGCCTCTGACAAGTGGGCTAGTGCCCTTCTCCCCAGCTCAGCCTTTGTTTGACAGAATGCTCTAGTGATATGGGGAAGAAGGAAAGGTTCAATTGGCCACCACTCCCTCAGGCAGAGGAGGAAGGCCAGGGAAGGATGGATGACCCGGCTGCCCATTCTCCTTTAGTATCCCTAGATCCATTGGCTGTGTTTACATCCTCAATTCATAAAGGTTTAAAAACTATGGGTTTCCGGCTTGCTTGTTGCACCTGTAACCTCCCCAACTTGTCTCTAGGGCCCCTGCGTGTCATCCAGCAGGCTAGCAGCATGGGTAATGTAGCACTGCTGTAGAAGAGACGGGCACTCAGGGAGTAAGGACATTGACCAGATGAACAAGTGCAAATCAATCAGTCTTTTCCTTTCAGGGACTCCAAGCAGTCTCTGCACTGTGCAAGGGGCTTCTCTTCAGGAGCAAGAAAGGAGAAGTGGTGGGGTTCTGGTCAAAGGCAACTGTGGAACAAGTAAGACCAAACCATCCAAGCAGAAAACAATCAGATCACTCCCTCTCCCCCAAATTCACACAAATTTGTTGTTCAAATCCCATGCCTTCAATAGACTACTGTCTGAGCCAAGTTCATTTCTCAGAGCCTTTCACAAGGCACAGGATGGGGTGAAAAGCAGGGCAGAATGTCTACTTATCTCCCAGTCCCCCCAACTCATCCTTCCCACCCACATTCCCCATCCCTTCATTGTGATCCCAGAAAGAATGCCTGTTTCAATTCAACAAAGCTCATCAAGCATCCATTGTATGTCTGACACTGCTCCATAAGAGCCTAAAAAGAACACTTAGCTCAGGTCCAAGAAAACAAACAAGGAAGTCAGGGTAGTTCTCCTACCTCTGCCTAAACACATAGCCATCAAGGCCAACCAGCCACTGGAAGGATGACGAAAGGCCAAGATTACCCGGGAAGAGAAAGGCAAAATGGAGAAATCAAAGCTATTGCAGTATGTC
>NW_027185664.1:6875742-6910696 GCF_028583685.1 Petaurus breviceps papuanus
GCACCACCTAGCTGCCTCAAACCCTGAAGTTTTAATAACCTTTCCATGAGAACCATACAAAGCCAGAGTTCTATGGAAGAATCATATTTTTCCCAAGAAAGAAATAAAAAAAATGTTATTGAAAGCTCTCCAGGGCACTCAATGAAACTCCAGAACTGCTTTAAGCCCCCTGCCCCCACCACGGATGGCCCATCTGGCTTCCCTACTCCTGCAACCCTCTAGGAAGCCCCACAGGAAGACTCCTCCTGACCCTAGACTATGGGACCAATCCTGCCTTTAGGGCAGTGGGGCTCTAAGGCCCCTTTGGCAGCTGCTTAACAGTTCAGCATCCAGTTAGTCTTGCTACTGGTTTCATTTTGGACCTTTGTGTCAAAAAACCCCTGATGACTGGGCTCCCTGCCTTAGACTCCAATGCCCCATGGTGGGATTTATACCTCACAAATAATTATCTGGCTTTCCTTTCCCAGAATGCCCAGATTCCATTCCTGAAGCTCACTGCCAGAACTTCCTCTTACTGCCTCCTTGGATCACCCTCTGACGTTCCTGCTATTTGGGCCTCTACCATTTGTCTGGCCTCCCCATAGCTGACTCTGTTCAGATTTTGTCTAATACTCCCATCCTTTTGTCCCCTTCTCCCTTGGACTTAGCCTGTAATTCCTAAGCTTTTTTCTGGGCCAGGATCAAAGTCACAGAATCAAAAAATCTCAAAGCTAAAAGCAAACTCAGAGACCACCCAGTTCAACTTTTATGTGAGTAAGTATGCCTTAGAAAACAAACCCGACAAGTTAGAATACCTCCCTAGAGCAGCATTATAAGTATTGGCTGTTCATTAGCAGCACACACCCAAGCTTCATGGGCAGATCTACAGGGCATTTTGTCCCCAAAAGCTCGCTGTGCAAGCTTTGCATCCCTGGCCCTCTCTCAAATGACAGCCTTTTAAATACTTGAAGATAATTCTCAAGTCATACATACACCATCTCTTTTTCTTCAACAGGCTAAGTTTTCATGATTCCTTCCAACAAAGTTCATATGACAAGACCTTGGGGCCTTCACTGTCCCCTAGTTGATTAGCTGTTAAGACGTCAGGGATCACTGAAAGGTCATCTGGTCCAAACCCTTTTCATGCCAATTTCTAGCACTACAGACCCCTGACCAGACTTTCCTAGACTATCACCAGATATTATGGCTCCATTCTGGCTTTGCCTTTCCTGGTCTGGCCCTTCTCCTTGAGGCGAATACCCTGGTTGTGACATTTTTTCATTTTCCCTCCTCTCACCCTGAATCATAGGCTCATAGACATGGACCTTAGAAGGATTATAATCCATTTCTCTCATTTTACAGATGCTGAAACTGAGGCATAAGGACATTAAATCACTTGTCCAAAGTCCCTGAGGTAATATAACTGCTGGATGTGGGATTTGAACTCAAGTGTCTGATTCCAGAGCCCCTGGACCATGAAAATAGTGAGCCCTGGGACCCCAAAGAAAACTGGAAAGTCAGCGAAATCTCAATCTAGGGCTCTCCTCCCTTCAATTTAGGGTTCCCTCCTCTCTTTGCTAGTTCCCTCTTCTCTATCCATTCTGTTCCATTCCTACGGAGGTTTTCTCTTTCCACTAATTGTCACATTGGAAAATAAGGCTTGCTAAGGGCATAACATGCTTAAGCTATCACTCTCCTGGGGCACTTGAACCATCCTAGAGAACTAAAGAGAATAGAAAAAGACCTTCAAACCTAAAGGAAAGGCCAGCAAATGGCGAAATTTCAGGCATTGTGCTGGAAAGTGCTTTCTTTTTTGATGGGGCCCTTTGTGGGCACCTCTGTCATCACAATATATAAGTGACTGAGGTGTTTTTGTTTTCTGTTTGCCTACTGCTAGGCTGGTCCTAGACAGCTAGATGATCTAGAGACCTGGAGTCAGGAAGACTCCTCTTTCTGAGTTCAGATCTGGTCTAAGACTCTTATTAATTGTGTGGCCTTGAACAAGTCACTTGACCCTGTTTGTCTCAATTTCCTCATATGTACAATGAGCTGAAGAAGGAAAGGGTAAACCATTCCAGTATCTGTGCCAAGAAAACCCCAAATGGTGTCAGGAAGAGTCAGACATCACTGAAAAACGACTAAACAATAGGCCAGTCCTACAGCTAGGGCCTGGGTGCATTTGGTACACAGATCCCCAAATACAACAGCCAAGTGTGTAGATATCCCAGTCACATCTAGAATGTGTGAAGGAAGCAAACATTTAACTTGGGGGGGGGGGTTGTTTTGGCTTGATTTTTTTGTGTGTGATGCTTTGCTGAGCTTCAAGTGGGTCAATATGTGACCAGACAGTGGCTTTATCCCTTCTTGTGGATTTCAACCTAGGAGACCTGGGTTCAGATCCTGGTTCTGACAGTTTCCAAATGTGATAGATACCGTGGCTAGTGGCTTCATCTCTTGATCCTTCTGTTTATGGAGGTCATATTCCCAGCCCTGCTTCTTACTGCCTGTGTAGTCTTGAATGAGTCACTTAAACTTATTGGGCCTCAGTTTCCTATTTTATTTTTTAAAGAAAGAAAAAGGTCTTCATTTTTTATAAAATAGGGAGAGTCAGTACCTATCACTAACATTCTCCAGAGGGCAAATGAGTGGAAAGGGATGGGAGATTTAGAGCTGGAAGGGATTACAAAGGCCCTCTAATCTAACCCCCTCACTTAAATTAGGAAATTGAGGCCCATAAAAGTTAAGTGACTTACCCAAAGGACATACAGATAATAGGAGTCAGAGTCGGTATTTGAATCCAGGTCCTATATCTACAGAGCTCTTTCTAAGGTACTTAAAACATCATAGAAGTCTGAGTGATTATTATGATTGTTCTTTCTTGTTAGTAACAGTATCATGCTGCACGAGGTCCAGAAAGGCCACAGTAAAGGTGTGAATGGGCAGTTTGCTTTCAGGACCAAGGCCAGTTCTCTTTGTCATGATTTTTCTGTACCTGCAAAAAGCCCAGCTCTGGCAGAGCAATGTTTGTGATATCTCTGGGAGAGCCTGGATTTATGCAGAAAGGAATACATGAAAGAGTAATGAGGAGGAAAGAACAGAGTGGATCTACCTTGAGAACGATCATTTAAAGCTTTCATGTTTGGGGACCAATTAATTATCCAAACCTACCCATTTGAGAAGGAGGATATTTAATCTCTCTTTTTCCCCTGGGTCTCTACCCTTTGACCCTGGCTTCTTGACCTCTGCCCTCATACCTAGGCTGGTTCCCTGAGGATGGTTCTAAATATAGCACCATTGTTTTGTAAACAACAGCTCCCACAAAGCTGGGGGGGGGGGTGAGGTTTCTGGGTGGGGAGTGAAGCTGGTGACAAGCAGCAATTTAGGCTAATGAAGCTACACACTTTTCACAGGTGACATAACCTGAGGTGAAGCGAAATGGGGGCGAGGAGTGGTGGGAAGCTAAGAAGCAACATTCCGTTGGGTTCGGCCTCGTGACCCAAAATGATTTTTTAAATCCCTAAGGCCTGAGAAATCTGCATTTCCCTAATACCCCTAATAGTGTGAGAACCTCCTCCGGCTCCCTTCCAAGGGATTCTTATGCAAAAGAAAGTGATTAGCAGTCCTTTCTTTTGCATCTAAGGATGGAAAATAGAAAACAAACAGATTTACAGCACAGCACTGGGGATTTGGAGTAGATGCAAAAGAAAAAATACGAACTGCTAGTGCCAAGAATGCTAGATTTGGAGTCCAGAAGATCTACATGTTTTTTTTATTCTTTTTTTTTTCTTTTTGGAGGGGGGAAGGCAGGGCAATTGGGGTTAAGTGACTTGCCCAAGGTCACATGGCTAGTAAGCATCAAGTGTCTGAGGTCACATTTGAACTCAGGTCCTCCTGACTCCAGGGCTTGGTGCTCTATTCACTGTTACCCCTAAGACCTAGGTTTTAATACCGGCCCTGCCACATACTATTGGTATGGCCTTGGATAAGGCACATAAACTCTCAGCCTCTATTTCCTCATCTGTAAAATGAAAGGGGTAAGTGTACCAGATGGTCTCTGAAGCACCTCGGGTCTAAATCTGATGTACTTAATCCATGGTCCCAGATCTAACAGCCTCCAAATTCTATTCTACAGAGGGATGGCTCTCTGTCCATATGGAAACAGCACCAGGGGCCTTTAGTGACAGGACATTGTCTCATCTCTCTAGGATGGTGCAAGAGGAATGGTTTATAACTGAGCTGTAGACACAGGCACCTCTAATATTCCTGGGAGAGCTGTGTGCTAGACCAGGTGACCTCACCAATGCAAACTATTTATATTGGCAATCCATAGGCTAACAATGTATTACAGGACAGTCTAAGAAAGACTTAAAGTTGCAGAGTTATTGCTGATCTATATGGTACAGGGAGTGACCGCACCCTTCACTAATGAAATCACAGGTACAGACTACATACTACCTACAGAATCTATATATGATATAGATTATACATATATATATATAGTATTTGGTAATATATCATAACGTAGATATATAATTTTTGCAAGTGATCTATAATTACAGCCACAAAGAGAATTCCCAGTATGGGAATCCCTTTCACCAGTGCAGATTGCAACCCATCTATGACTACTCAACTCCTAGGAAGGAGTCTGAGACATGCAGAAGTTTAGTAACTGATCAAAGATCAATTCAGTTGAGAAAATATGGGAAGTGGAATCTTAACCAGACCTTCCAGACTTAGAGTCCAAGATTCCATCTTAACATATTGCCTCTCTATATAACATGTATATATACTTGGAGTTAAATGGTGCAGTGGATAGAATGCCAGGCCTGGAATCAGGAAAACACTTTTTTCCTGAGTTCAAATCCAGCCCAAGGCACTTACTAGCAATGTAACCCTGGACAAGTCACTTTACACTGTTTGCCTCAGTTTCCTTATCTGCAAAATAAGCTGGAGAAGGAAATGGCAAACCTCTTCAGTATCTTTGCCAAAAAAAAAAAAATACAAAAGGGGTCACAGAGTCAGATATGCCTGAAAAAAATGATTAAAGAACAACAAAAGGTACATTATTTTTGTGTGTATACATTATATATATATGTCAATAACCAAATTTTTTAATTGCAGCAATTTCTAAGCATTTCTTTGCCAATGATAAAAGTGCCTCAATATTCTCAATACAGTGAGAAAATCTATCCACTAGCCCTCAGTCTGGTTGAGTATCTGTGATACTTTCTGTCAGTCAGTTTAAGCTGTCACCAGGTTTGGAAGGTAGAAGATCCTTTACCTCAGAGTACCATGGTCTCTTCAGTAACTAATCCTTAGGTCTAATCCTTTCTAGGTTCAAGGATTAGATTTGCCTTCTCATCCAAGAGATATGAATTTCATCACTTGGTTATATCTAAGCAAGCCTCTTTTTGCAATACATTCAGAGACAAACCAAACCAAAGAGCCCAAAGACATTTGCATTTCCTAAAATTCCCATAATCCTTTTTCCAAAATGAAGTGACACTACAACTATAAACTTGTCAAAGGAATGAACAGTCTCTTCTGAACTCTATTTTTTAAATACTCAGCTAATATCATTATTCCATGTCGATAGCTGCAGCTTTATGACATGATGCAACAGAATAACACTATGCTCCGAAAAGCTCCTCCAATTCCAAATCAAACCTTAATTTTATGCTTCTCCAAATACTGTAATTGGAGGAAGTGCCAAGTATGTAAGTGAAAAACACTTCTTTTTGATATGTTTCCAAGTGATTGCCATGGTATCTAAAAAGCTGACCATCCCTGACCACGAGCAGATTTCATCATCGGAGATGAAAGGGATTTGATCATAACCCTGAAATTGTGTGCAAGGCATATGACAGGCAATCAGACTTAATTCATTTTTTTCTTTAAGGAAAAAAAGGCAATTCTTTCAAAACCAATAGTCATTTGGGGTCACAAAAATAACAATGCACTTCTATCTCAAGGCCTCAAAAAATATGGGTTTTCTATACATAAAATCATTGTTCCCTACCTCCATACTGGGACCCTGATATAACAGACTGTCAGGAGGGTATTGTTCTGATCCCTCAATGCTGACATTAGAATGCAGTTATAAGGAGGGGTACAGGGGTATTTTCAACATTCCTTCTCCATACCCCCAAAGCATTACTTCATAATGACACCAAAACATTCTGAAAAACAATAGTTCCAACTGAGGGAAGGGAGGGAGGAAGGTGAATAAATCTAACCCCTCTTTGGGTGTATCGTGTATCATGTGGACCAAAATAAATGAAGTTATTTGAATTTTCTACATTTTGACCAGTTTTCCTGGTAATAGGGAAATATCACTCTAGTCTCAGCAAAGCACTTTTCCAGGATTCTTCTATACCTTTCTCAGCCCTCCAGGAAAATGGGAAACATGGGTACCTGTGTTTGAAAAAATAAGGACCTGAGACTTAAAATAAATTTTATAAGCCTGACATTCCTTGGGTCAATTAGTAAACCGAGAATCGCCAACATTCTTCACTGGTAAGATCAGGGAATAGACAAGTACTCAAAAGGGAAAGGGTAATACTTTTCTTGGGTTTAGAAAGGGTCAGTTTCAAACTGAGAAGTAAATGAGTATAAGTCAGACCAAGTTGATATCAGGGTTTCTATGGAGCTCCAACATCTAAGAGACTGAGAGGAAAACTCAATGCCAGAACAGAGGTTCAGGCTGAGGCATTGATATCCAATAAAAAGGAAAGATCCAGAGAGTATGAATCCCTAACTGAAACGATTCCCCCAAAGTTTAGTGTTGACCACTACCGTTGCTCCCTAACTCTCTGGTCAACCACACCTTCTGACAGCTGGCCCAGAATGCCAAGTCACCATAAGTAGGTTGGACAGCCCCAAAACAAGCAACCACACCCCATGTACAGTCCTCTAAGTCATCACTAGACTCCCCCAGAGAAACTCTAGGTTCTGCTTGACCTAAATAACACAAGGTAGGGGCAGGGGTCCATAAGTCAGTCAATGCTCCAGTCCAAGTCCAAGAAAACTACCACCTTATCCCCCATGACTCCCCAACCTGTGAGTATTGCTAATAAATATTGTGCATCATTTATAACCTGGCCCATCTCTGTATGCCTTTCTTTCTCTTGTGTTTCTATCAGAATCTAAAGTCTCAACACTGAGTTAGGAAACCTTGCCTTAGACGATTAGCTGTTGTCTAGAACTGGACAGTCTTCTCAGCAACTATACCTACTTTTCAAGAATTGTCTTAGAGGAAGTAAAGAGCAAGTCTGAGAAAGTAATACTTGTGACCCAACCACAGAGACTCTTTGCCTCAAAATCAGAGCTGAGATTAGGGGACCTACCCCAAATCTTGTACTCAATGGACTCCTTCTCCCCAGCCAACAATATAAGTAGCTAAGGAAGTGTAATGCCTTGTCAAAGTACCAAGTTTATGCCATGCTCTCCCACTGGACTTCTCAAAGGGAATCATACGATGACCTTCTTGATAATCAGTCATCAACAAGTGTTAGAAGCCAGGGAGCCTGTGCCCCAGTTGTGCTAGTTATACTACCGGTGCAGCAGACTCAGGCAAGTTATTTTTTTCTTTCTTAAGTCTAAAAGGAGGAAGTTGGATTAAATTTCTACAATTTCATAATCCTAATATAGAGATATAGCATCTCCATACTAGGCAGAGATTAAAAATAAAAGATGGTCAAGTTTTATTGTTGCAGATATTCTTGTACATAATAAAGGTGAGGACCTTGACTTTATCCCAGCACCCTAATCTCAACATAGCTACTGTTGATTTTCCTTCTTTTTTTTTTTGAAGCAGAATATTCAATATAGGTTTGGGGCATGGAGGCAGGGTTAGATAAGAATTACAAGGAAGATTCTAACCTTAAATCAGATAGTTGTCTGAAACCTTGAGCTTTAATTAGCAAAAGGATAGACTTATTTAAGTCTGGGGCATTCTGCTAGGTTTTGCTGACTGTGACCTGCCTAGGTGTGATAGCTCATAGCCCTCAGCTATTCTATAAAAGACCTAAAGCTCTGTCAGGAAGAGGATTTCTAGCTAGTAAGCCTCTAGCAGATGGTAGTAGAGGGAGAATCAGCTATCCCTGAAGAAGATAGATTGTTGAAGTTCAGCAGATGGTATCAGAGAACATCATCTCAGGCACCATGTGTCACTGAAGAGGCATAAAGGAGACTATGCTCCCAATGGAGAATACACATGTGGTGCCCAACAGAGAACAGCAGAGAGCAGTTCAATGATGACACGGGCATCTGTGCAGCTAACATCAAAGGTGTGAGTTACCCTGGTTACATATATGCTTTTATCATGCATGTTCTCTCTCCCTGGAGGTGTGGTGATCTGGAGGAGAAAGAACCCCATATGTTCATGGGAGGAGGGTGAAACACCTCTTTTGTCACTTAACTAGTCTCAAAGTTTGATTAAATGTCTTTTTCCCCTCAAGACTAATATGTCTTCTCGCTGTCTGCTAAAAACAAGCAAACACATGATGGGAGCTCATGAGCTATGTGGTTTTTTTTCCTACAAGATTCATAGAATGTAAATTGGTAAGAACATATAGTCTAATCCTTTTACTTTACAAGTGAAGAAATTGAGGCCCAGACAGGTGATGTGACACCCAACATAGTATAAAGCAGAACTAGTATTCAGATCCAGGTCCTCTGACTCCAAATCCATTACACCAGGAAAAAAAATGCTAAATTTTAGTTCATTAGTCAAAATAAAGGTGCAATTTTTTTCCATCCAAGTTCACAGACCCCCTGAAATATATCCAAGTTAAGAATCCCTAGTTTAAGTGATTTCCTCTTGGTCCCCTACCTGGCAGATGTCAGAGGGATTCAAACCCAGATCTTTATGACTTAAGTCCCCCTCTCACAGTACTGAAAGAATACTAATGCTAGAAAGATGAGCCTTTTTTCGGGAAGAAGGTTGCGGCCATTAAAAAGCTTGACAAAATTTCCTAAATACAACCTAACGCAGTCCTCCCCCCAATTCAAGGCCTAGTTCATTGCTTGTCTGCAATGGAGCAAAGTATATCCAAGAATTACAGGCTAATGGACCAGCTCTCAATATTCTTCTACCCAACTGCATACCAAATCAAGAAAATTGCCATTCTGGAATCCATTTCCTTTTCCTTTTGTGGATAGTTAAGCTGACCTCTGAGGAAGGTTGTATTTCACTTAGAAGACTCCTCCTCAATGTTCTAGAGACTGATGAAATCAGTACCATGTCATCTACAAACTGGAGCATCTGGAGAAACTGACCCTCTACAGGGAATCCCTCTTCCAACTGAATGCCTGTGACAGCCTTTATGACAGAAGCAAACACCTTTGGTGAGCATATGTCTCTGTTCTTTCATGCTCCACTTCGTAGCAGTAATCAGAGGGTTGGCAAACAAAGTTATCTCTGTTATTTCAAGGAATCGTGTATGATTTTGACACGTGAACGAGAGACACCTTGTTGGAGGAAAGCCTTT
The DNA here is from genome assembly GCF_028583685.1 of Petaurus breviceps papuanus. NCBI lineage: Eukaryota > Metazoa > Chordata > Mammalia > Diprotodontia > Petauridae > Petaurus > Petaurus breviceps. Next base: position 6,885,213 of record NW_027185664.1, read on the forward strand.
ATGGTTTTCCATATTTCCATATTTCCCCCAATCAAATCAAGTTGCTATACATACACACGTACGTACATACGGACATACGTACATACATACATACATAGATATAATTAACAAACATTAAACTCAGTGGAACCTTGCATTCTTCACATATTTTAGCCAACTGCATGTGTATGAAGGAAGAATTCCGCTCTAGAATATCATTTCCAAAAGGCTTCCCTTCTTTTATTTTCCTCTAGGACGCCCTTTATACATCTGTAAGTGCTTCTCACAAAGATTTTGTAGAAATAGGAAATAGGTCAGTAGTTATTGATATTTTCCCAGGAACGAGCCAAGGCATGGCCTATTTGAATTATTATTATTTTCCTCCATGACTTGGAGTAAAACTGAAGATCACGCTTACCCTCCCCACCCCCCCCCATCAAGAATATGCAGAGCATAGGATGGGAAGGGAGTGCAGACAGCAAGATGTAAGTGTAGAATCCTGGTGGGCAGCAGACTGTGAGGGAGGAGCTCTCAGGGTATACTTGCTTGTATTCCTGCTTCTTTCTTGTACTCAGCTTCTCTCTATTTTTCATATTCAAGCCCTTTATCTTTCAGATTTGGTTCAATCAAGACTGGAAGCTGAGTAGGAGATGGAGAAGCTATCCCACAGGAGGTTCTTTGGAGACCCATTGCTGTATCTAGGGCCGGTGATGGAGGCCAGAAATAAAAGTAGCCTGGCAGAGTGTGGAGCTTGGTCTCCAGCATCCACCAGCTCCCCAATGGGTTAGAAAGTCAGAAGGACATCCAGCTCCACAGACTTTTCCCTTCTTTGCCTCCCTCGTTTCCTGTCCTTCAGAAGTGACCCCACGTGGGTCCCAGACATACAGGCTCTTCCTTCATCTTCCCCAGGGTCTTGAGGGAGGGGTTAAAGGGGAACATACTGAATAATTCAGAACTTTCAACGCCCTGAAAGGGAAAGTTAGGAAAGACTCTGGGAGACTGTGTACTGAGTGTTCTAAGACAAGAGAAATCAGCAGGGTTCTTTTAGAATTTTGCTATGTTTGATAATGTAGATAAAGATGTCTATGGGATCAGGTATAGAAAACTGACTGAGAAGGGGAGATCTCAGAATGGGGCCAATGAGTCACAGAGATTGTCCTATAATTTTTAATCATTTGTAGCAGAATTACATTTCCATATTCCTAGAGTTCAGGAGCAGGGCCGGTATGGGTTTATTTCCTGCCCAAACTGAAGCCTGATGGGTTTTCATGACTTACATATAGGTAGAGAAGTCTCCCTCACTACATAATTCATTATTACAGTGACAACCTATTAACTGTGGTTGTGCAAAATGCGGGGCTTAAGCGGGGCGCAGGCTGCTGTCACTTCTGCAGTATATGTGGTATCACCTGGGAAACTCAAAGTCCCATCTCAGTTACCCTTCCTCATTAGTGATAATTCCTGGAATTCTCCTCAAGCATTTAGTATCTTACCCTCCTCCAGATATCTTGAAAACTGATCCTTCATTGCCCTCAGAATTCTCTTGCCTCTAGCATGGTTCTCCTTGTTTCAGTCCAGCTTCTATTCCCTCTTTGTTCACTTTAGTGTAATTCCACTTCTTCTGTAGCCTCATGACAAGATGTGACTCTTTTGTCATCGACACAATACAACACACCCTCTCCTTCAATCCCATTTCCACCAGCTCTCAATGGTTCATACTCTCTTCATTTTGGCCTTCTTTGGAATGTGAGCTTCCTAATTATCCTCCTTGCCTCTAGGACAGGGGGTTCTTACCCTTTCTTTGTGTCGTGGACTCCTGGGCAGTCTGCTGAAGCCTGTTTTAGATGCATAAAATAAAATGCATAGGATAACAAAGGAAACCAAAGACTCTTGAAAATAAATTGTAATTTTTTCTCCATTTAAATTTCTGGATTCCCTGAAGGATTCCCTATGTATGGACCTTGAGTTAACAATCCCTGCTCTAGGGCCTCCTGCTTGCTGCTTATCCATCCTATACCTCATGACCTCTGAAGGACGTCTTTCATCACATGATTAAGTTTTATGTTCAGAAACCTTATCCACTGTATACAAAATCAAGTCCATACCCTGTAGACTGGCATTGAAGCTGCTATTCAATCTGAACACTACCTACCTTTTCGACCTTCTCAACTATCATCATTGTCATCAGAACGTCTGGCATTTATATACGTTACCCCCTTTGTTCTTGTCAAACTGGTCTACTTGTGTCTCTGTTCCCACTCACCTATACATATTCATACTTGTACACTTCAAACTTCAAGTTAAATCCCACACGTTCTTGTGGTCTGATTATTCTTGACTGCACCAACCCACAGTAAGTACTCTTTCTTCCTTCTGAACCCCCAATGACTCCATGAACCTCTCATTAGGCACTTAACTATTTATTGCTTTGTATTCCCTATTCTTTTCAAATGCAATTAGATTGTGAACTTCTTGTGGGAAGAACCACTCCCTTGTTTATCTTTGCATACCCTTTGGCACCTGTCATTTGGTGGTTCTTGTCCCTCATTCTCTAAGAGGACCAAAATGGCATCACTCTGGTAAACATGTATGTCCAACTGTGAATGATCAGACCGTACAAGTTCAAATGCTCTACTGCACGTTGGCCACATATAGTCTACGTAAACATTTGGGGAGGATTCTCTGAATTTGTACATGTCTCATTTCTTTTGAGTTACTTCCATTCTGCTTTGCTCATAGAGCACAGCACCTTCTTTGATATAGGCATACCATGCTGGGTGATCCTGTGCCAGTGTCTCCCATAGCCCACAATCAGTCTCAAAGTTCTTCGGAGAGACCTTGAGGGGGTCCTTCTATCGCTTCTTCTGACCACCATGTAAATGCTAGGCTTGTACAAGGTCTCCACAAAATATCTTTTAGGTAAGCTTAAGTTTGATATACCCACAACAGGGCCAGCCTTTTCTAAAGTAGTTTCTCAATCAACATTTGTTGATTGTTATTGATTAGAACTCGGCACCCACCCTTAAGTTCTAAGCTCTTTCAATCAAAAAATTTAATCAATGAATCAATATAGATTTCGACCACAGCACATCTACTACTACCCTAGCAGAAACATGATCAATATAAAATAAGTCAGTCTTAGTTAACTAAGTGGCACCCCTACCTGTATCTGACAACCAGATAGATAAGACAGGCAGATATCGATAAGAGTTAGAGAGCACATAGTTCAAGAGAAATAGCTATGGGCTCTCACTTCTTAGTGATTTCTATTTAAATATATCCCCTTTGATTGACTTAAAAAAAGTTATGCAGACACACATTATTCAGGAATGAATATTTGAAGAAAAATGTTAAAATCAGAAAACTCCTTTAGCATGACTGATCACGCACACGCACACATACATGTTACACAATTTAGAGAAGCTGAATGCAAGTTTAGCTGTATCTGTCGCCATTGTTATGTGCTCCGGTGAACATACAGAGCAAGGATTCTTTCTGTGTGATCAACCTGCCTCAGGCTTCCCCGGTAATGTTGCCTTCATGGAAATTCCACATCTGCGCCCAGTATCCCAGCCCACTGATGAGCAGGTGAGGCCATTCAAGAAACTGAAAAATAGAGAAAATGACACTGAAATTAGTCATCAGGATGGGGACAACTGAAGCCCTCCCTGGTTTCCAGTTTTCCATAAGTAAACATTCCCCAGAGAATCCATGTGCCTGACCCTAAAGTTTCCCCATTTTCCAAGTCAATGCACTTGATGGGAACTCATCTTCGTACCCTGTCTTTGATTACATACCCTGTAGATATTTAGCTGGAGAACCGTTGCCAATTTAGGATTGGTTGAATTCATTTCTTCATCTCTACCTATGAGCTTATCAAAGGGATCACGAGGGGCCTGGGGTTTTTTCGTTGTTCTATTTTCCCCCATATGCCCTTCCACAGAAACTAGGCCTCCCATCCAGCCAGTTCGACTTCTGTGGGGGTAATGACGATGCACGTATTCCTGTCTCATGTCCCCAACCCCTACGATATTTTAAATTTGTGTTTGACAAACTCGGGGCCATGGAATCATCATTTAGGGAAGAAAGCTCTCTGTGTGCCTTTTAAGTTGTTTTTTTTTTTTTCTCCCAATTTTAGCCAGCTAGTAAAAATCAATACAGCCATGTTACCATCTGTAGGCCACCTGACAGCTTATGAATGATCAATGGGGCCTGCACCCAGACTGCAAGAAAGTCAGGCTCTACAGTGACCAGCAGGACCCAGGAACTGGGAAAGAGCATTTCTCTTATGTTCATTCAAAAGCTTCCTTTCTTCTGGGGTTTCAGGGGAAAAGGAGGGGGGAGTAACTCTGCTTTGGGGACATACTCCTAGAGTAAGGCACGTCCAACCAAAGAGCCAAAAACCTATAGGGAGAATTTGAGACCAGAGATACACAAATCCTTTTTTTCCTCAAAGGTGAGTCAAATGAGACAATCTGCTATGGGGGTGATTTGAATCGAAGTGCAAATAAACAAGGGCTTCAGAAGGCAGGAACAAGAGAACTGGGGCCTCTGTGGTTCTATTCTGTGCCCCTTAGCACCTGCACCATTTTTTGTTCATAGTCAATATGGGATTGATCTTAGAGTCAGGAAAACTTGAGTTCTTTTTTTTTTTTTTTTGCTCTTTTTGGAGGGGCAATTGGGGTTAAGTGACTTGCCCAAGGTCATGAAGCTGGTAAATGTTAAATTTCTTGAGACCGTATTTCTGAACTCAGGTCCTCCTGACTCCAGGGTCAGTGCTATGTTCACTGCACCACCTAGCCGCCCCTGAAGACTTGAGTTCTAATCCTGCCTCACACTCTTACTAGTAATGTGACTTTAAACTAGTTACTTAACTTATCCTGGCATCAGTTTTCTCATCTATAAAATGAAGATAATAACAATACCCAACTTCACAGTGTAATGAAGATAAAGTGAGATAACATATGTAAACTGTTTTGCAAATCTTACAGCAGTATATAAATGCTAGATTGTATCATTACCCAACATAGAAATAGTTCAAAATCAGTGCCAGTAGCAAGCTAAACACAACATTCACCTTCAGGATGTAAAGCCTCTAAAAGACAGAGCTCTTCTAATTTCACCAAATAATAATAATTGACATTCACTTAAGATCTCTAAGATTTGCAAAACATTTTAGGTACGATGTCTCATCTGGTCTTCATAACAACACTATAAGATAGAGACTATTATTATTATTATTATTATTATTATTCTCATTCTATAGATGAGGAAACTGAGACAGAAAAATTAGATGACTTATTCAGAGCAGTAGAGCTGTACTAAGTGTATGAGGCTAAATCAGAAACCAGGTCTAGCTCTGACTCCCAAGGGCAGCGCTCTATCCATGATGGCAGACTGACTCACAGAACAAGTTTGCTGACCACGGAGCCACCTCCAAGGCTGTGGATGACAGTTAGGGGTGGTCATAATCATTTTAGACATTATAATCAGCATTCATATATATTCATTCATTCATATCAATCTCTCTCTCTCTCTCTCTATATATATATATATATGTATGTATTCATATAATCTCGATTCCTTCAAGTTCTACTTGGAAAGCAATTCAAATGAAATTCAGAAGACAACCTAGCAACAGTACACACACTCTGTGTGAAGGAACCAAAACAAGGAAGGAGGAAACACAAACCAGGCTTCCACCCCCCCTCCCCCCCCCCCCCCTCTCTGGCCTTTTCAAAGCTGCAGTCTGAACCATATTGTCACTCCCAAGCCAAGTTTGACTTCTAAAGAAATCTTTTCAAGATGTACAAAGCAGCAGAGCCCAGTGGAGCCATAAGCACTACCATCTGCCACACCAGGCCCCATCCCATAATCCCTTGGTCTGGCAAAGTACCTTTTAACAGAGTTGCCTGCTGTGCCCAGTGAAGAATGAGCATTAGGTAATGTAATGACCTACAAAGAGTGTGGTGCTGCTGGATGTTCCCTCCCCCCTCCCCCCTTCCCCCCTCCCCCCCCCAGCCCTGGTTCCAGGTCCTTTGGCAATTCTAGCAGGCCTGTAGGGAGCCCTGGCACCCAAATGTTAATGTGGGAAGTGGGGAGGGGGTTACCTTTGGGATATGTTATATGCATTGTGTATGTCCACAAAGAATTGAATAACTTTTAAAAGCAAGAAAAAAGATGCAACAACGTCTTTGAATGGCTCCTGGTTAAGCTGTCCTGCAGCATCAGTCCAATGAGAGAGCTGTGTCTCTTCTACAGAAGGAAACAGGTAAAACCCTGAGAGATTTCCATTTTGGGCTTCAGACCACAGAAGACTCACAACACCTTTGGCTTCAGGGCCATATTATGTCCTTGCCTAAAAACAAGCCATAAAACTCAATGTGGAAAAATATATCTTTTTCTCTTTTCATAGAGGGCAAACACCATCCTTTATGGTGTGTGTGGTGTGGTGAGGAGTGTGCATAGCTGAACTAGATGTCTGGAAGACCTGCTTCTGACACACCTCCTCCATCCATCCACCAGCCAAGGAAGCCTGGCAATCAAACAACAGTGCATTTTAATAGGGGGCTTAATGCTCCATAAGCAAGAGACTTCCCACAGGCTCACGGGGAGACCAGACACCCAGACCGACAACCTATGGCAAAGCCATTATAGCAGAAATTTGGGGCCAAACTTGAAAATTTTGGAGTATTGAACACTACTTAAACTGTCTCTATCATTTCTACACTAGCTACATCTTCTCTAGTGGATTTTCATTTTAAGACAGTTAAATATTTATCTGTTAAAAAGGGACATTATTTAACTTTTTAAAAAATTAAAGACAATAAATTCAAGAAAAATAAGTTGACTTTGGTTATGGAAAATTTCAAAGGATTATGACTATTCTTGTTTCAATTGTTTAAGTTGCTAGGTTGAACTTTACAAAGTGAATTAAACTGTGAACTATAACAGATATTAATGTTACTTTTAACTGCCACAAAAGGATGAACATTGAGTTGACACTACACTTTCAGACACAGAAAGCAGCACAATGATGGGATTCCTCTGTATCGTGAGCCTGTGCTCACTTAACAAGAACAGTGGCAGATCATACCTGAGTCCAAATCTGATAAGTAAATTTACATTGCTTTCAATGTGAGAGCAAATTTCCAAATTTTACTGACTTTAATTTGGATCTTCTTTTCACTTTCAAAAGTGAATGTACTTATATAAGAGTTAAATTTGGAAATAGCTAATCATTTTGGCAATTGCTTTGATGCCTGCTAAGACATTCTCATGCCTTCCCCCAAGGGAGCATGTTCCAGAGTTTGGAAAGTGCTGCCCTCAAGAAATACCTAGAAAGTGTCTCCTAAATTTTCTGGGGAAGATACCCAGGACAAGGACCAGAATCTCATAGGCTGAGCATGCTCAGTAATGGGTCGCTTGGACTGGCTGGTATCTGGTGATCTTTCGAGCTCAGAAATTCTGAGATTCTGTGAGGGAAGATATGTATGCATGGCTATATTCACAGGTAGAAGACATACCTTTACCAATGGGATAATGGACCCATTCTAAAGGAGTTACCCACCAATGTGTAGGGTCGAAGGCACTGAGGGGAGTGCAAACTGGCTACTCCCTTGTCTGGGTAGAAGTACTCTTTCCCCATGCCTCCAATGCCTATCCATCTTTGGAGATTATGGTATTCCATGACTTACAACCATATACTGCCAGACATCCTCAATGAGGGAATGAAAAGGAAACAGGCAGCTTTTCACAGAGGATGTCCTAGAACATAGCACATCTGTATAGACATACAATTGACTGAAATATATAGAGAATACCAGATACAGCTAGGCCTCTTTTTTACTGACTGCAGAAAAACAGATTTTATTTGGGAGAGCGAAATGTCCTTTTGTCGGTGCTTAACAAATGTTTATTGGATTAAATTTTGAGTGGCCTCCTGCCATGCTGTCTTGAAGGGATAGAATCAACCAGACAAATATATGTAGGGTCTCCTGTGACATCTTGGTAAGTCAGTTGTGACCTCTTCAAACTCCAAATCTGGCATAGATTTCTCTGGATTGTAAATTTAAAATTGAATTAAGTACTGAATGATAGTATAGTGGATTATGAAGATTGAAAGACTGCTGATAACTCCCATATGGGAAGAACAGAATCAGGGCAGCTGGTGACTTGTGCATGTGCTAACTCCATAATTAGAACCATGACAGATAGGATGGAATAATGGAGAGAATGCTGGTCTTGAAGTCAGAAAAACTTGGGTACTAATTGCAATTCATTCAGACATTTCTAAATTGTGAAACCCTGAGTATCACTTAATCTCTCAAGTTTCAGATTCCTAATCTATAAAATAGGTACATAGAGAGATAAAACATTTATTTAGCACTTACTGTATGCCACTTACAGTATGCACTGTGCTAAGCACTAGGAGTATAAGCAAAAAAGACAGTCTCTAGCCTAAAGGAGCTTGTGGGGGTCGAGGCTGCCAGGGAGATGGAGCAGTCAGAAAATGTCAAGCTGAGAATGAAGGAAAGAATCATGACTAGGGTTCCTGAAGAAATTCTAGTCAGAGAATCACAAATTTGAAAAGTCCCAAGGATAGAATCATTGTGAGGTAAGGAAGGCTATTGAGGAGATGGAAAAGTCTAGAGAGCCCAGCTGTGAATGGTGAACAATAAATAGTAGATAATAATAGTATCTACAGGGGCAGCTAGGTGGCACAGTGAATGGAGCCCTGGCCCTGGAGTCAGAAGGACCTGAGTTCAAATCTGGCCTCAGACACTTGACACTTACTAGCTGTGTGACCTTGGGCAAGTCACTTAACCCCAATTGCCCTGCCTTCCCCACTCCAAAAACATTTTTTTTTAAATTAATAGAACCTACTTCACAGAATTGGGAAGGGAAGGTTGGGGTAATTCAAATGAGAGAGTATACACACACACACACACACACACACACACAGGATTTTAGGAAGCCCTATAGAAATGTGTGCTATTATTTTCCCCTTACAGGATTTGAAACAAGACTCAAGGCTTGCCATTTACATTAAGCAGCTGGGTGGCTCAGGGGATAGAGTACCAAGCCTAGAGGCAGGAAACTCTGAGTTCAAATCTGACCTCAGGTACTTACTAGTGTGTGACTTTGGGCAAGTCACTTAACTTCTGTTTGCCTTAACCCACTGGAGAAAGAAATGGCAAAAACCACTCCAGTATCTTTGCCAAGAAAATCCTATGGACACTATGGTTCATGGGGTCATGATGAATCAGACCTGACAATAACACCTAGGCCATTTATAAGACAAAAGAACTGTGGTAAGGTTTGGGATTCCAAGATGTCCTCTAGAATCCAGGAGCTTTGGGATACGATTCTGTTCATTCAAAAAAGGCAGCGGTAAAAAAAATTCTCTTTTTGTGATACTTCATATGCTAAAATTGGCCTTTGTTGTTCTTCTTTAGACATTTCAGTCAACGCGACCCAACTCTTTGTAACCCCATTTGGGGTTTTCTTGGCAAAGATGTTGAAGTGGTTTGCCATTTCCCTTTACAGCTCATTTTATAGATGAAGAACTGAGGCAAACATGGTTAAATGACTTGCCCAGGGTCTCACAGTTAATAAGTGTTGGAGGCCAGATTTGAACTCGGGAAGATGAGTTTTCTTGATGCCAGGCCCAGCACTCTATTCACTGTATCACCTGGCTGCCCCAAAATGACCTACTTTGAAAATTTTACTATGGCTTAGCTATTGGCCCAAAATAATTTCCACAGATGGACTGTAATATGGAAGACCTAATTCAGCAAGAAGCATACTACATGTAGCAGGAACTCTCCTATAATGATGTACTGGGTTCTGGCCCAGGCATTCTTGTAATCCCGGAAGATTGTGTCCAGGGCTCACCAGCAGGCACTTTTCTCCCAGGATTGGAATTCAGGAGTGAAAGTCAGGAAAACGATCTGGAGTAAAAGTCAAAGTAAAGCTTGCTGGGAAGAAGGATGACGATGCAAAGAAACGTTCAAAATGAAAAGCTAAAGCAAATTAGTATATTCTTTATTGATGCCATGGAATTAGGGAAAAAATGCTGGTCTTGAAGTCAGAAAAACTTGGGTACTAATTCCAATTCATTCAGACATTTCTAAGTTGTGAAACCCTGAGTATCACTTAATCTCTCAAGTTTCAGATTCCTAATCTATAAAATAGGTACATAGAGAGATAAAACATTTATTTAGCACTTACTGTATGCCAGGCATTGTGCTAAGCACTGGGAGTACAAGTGGAAGCAAAAAAGACAGTCTCTACCCTAAAGGAAAAAATTGGCATAGTTGTGGAGAAGATGGACTTTTGGAAATCAAAACTAATGAGGGGTCTCTAGGGATAGGAAAACCTTCTAATTTCACCACTCATTGGATCATTAGCATTTGACTGATAGTTCTAGGCTGGACCTGTCCAGGGCTCCCATTTTCATGTAGTCCTTCCATCTTTCCACATGTTATGTATGGGCTCAGCAGCTTCCTGAGCAATGACTTCGGATCATCTCTGATTTTGGTAAAGTGAGGCTCTTCACTAAACAAAGGAGTGAAATAAGAGAAGAAAGTCCAGGACCAAATGCTGAATGGATGTGCTCCAATGAATCTCTCCTTTTCCCTTCACTTCACTGACTCCCCCAGCATTTTCATAATTAAGCGTGTTCAATCTTAAATGGCTTGGAGCCTCATCCCACTTCTCATCATCCAATTCCCCAAAGATCCCAGCAAAAGTGCTCATGCCATCAGTTAACACTCCATTCAACAAAAATGCCTTCCAGATTCCAAGGACTTCTTTCATCTACAGACTAAGCTGTTACTTGTGCAGTAATTTCTTTCTCTGCCTGTGGTAGCTCCTTGGGTCTACTGACAAGAGTCACAAATTCTATGTAAAGGTTGGAAATATAATTCCCAAGTGAAACCGTGTTTATCGTGTTTGCCAGATACTTTTGATTTTAATCACTTTGGGAGAGGATCAGAAAGAGCTGGAAGGGACCTTAAAGGTCATCTAGTCAAACCCTCTCATTTTTCAGATGATGAAACTGAGGAATTAAGTGCTCAAGGTCACATAGGTAGCAAGTCACAGAGGCAGGATTCAAACTCAGAGTCCTTTGATTGCATTCTTTCTGCCATACCATGTTTAGATCAGAGTCAATCTAAGAATGTTTTTTGGGCATTCAATTTGTAGTCAGTGTGGTTGGTCCTGACCCAGTATTCAGCCCTATTAACATCCAAGTCCTTGGCTATTTCTTTGTAAATGATTTCCCTTCCTTGGGCTCCGGTTCTAGTCTGGTTTGTCCCATGCACTGAGTCCTTAACTGAGTTTGCATCTTGTAGTGACCCACTGCTTTCAGGAATGGGGTTCTGATTGGTAAAAAAAAAAATCTGAGTCTTTACAAGGAATGTTGTTCCACCCCTGAACCCAAGACCTTTGTTGAGTCCCTAATCTAACTTCCATACTGCTGCTGTGTTCGACCAACAAGTTGAGACTACCATTTGTTTCCTTCCTACTCGCCTGGACTTTCTCCTAATTCTTGTTGCCCAGGCCTCTTCTGATCACATGCTTTTGTATCTGAGTCCTGCCCTAGTTGAGATATAATTTTTGGACATATTTATTCCATCAGGCTTTTGTAGAATCAAATCATCACATCATGATATGGAAGAGTTTGAATCCTGCCTCTGTGACCTGCTGCCTGTGTAACCTTGAGCACTGACTTACTCTTGGCTTCAGTTTCTTCATCTGTAAAATGAGAAGGTTTTACTAGATGATCTTTAAGGCCCCTTCTAGCTCTCCCTAATCCTATCCCAAAGTGATTAAAATCAAAAGAATCTGATAAACACTCTTTCACCTGGAAATGATATTTCCAAAATATTTTTGAATCATCCTTAAAATTAGAAGAAGGGGAGCATAGGTAGTACCCACACACTGATGATAAAACTTCTCTGCAGAGCTCAAGGGTCCTGCCATAGTTGATCACAATAAGAAACAGTTGAACTGTGGAAATAAGAAAGCAGCAATTGCTGCCATTAGCTCCAGTGAAGGCACCAGCCTCTGTTCAATTCTGGAACTGACTGTTGCCAGCAGATAAAAGCAGGAAGAGGCAATACTTTTTAGCTGGTGTCATAGATTGGTCCATTATCTTGCTACTTACAGTGCTGGTTGTCCTGGAAGAAGGAAAAGGAAGGTAGAAGGAAGGAAGGAAGGAAGGAAGGAAGGAAGGAAGGAAGGAAGGAAAAGGGAAGGAAAAGGGAAGAAAAAGGGAAGGAAGGAAGCAAGAAAGGAAGGAAAAGAAGAAAGGAAGGAGGGAAAAAAGGAAGGATTGAGGGAAGGAGGGAGGGAAGAAACAAAGAATCAAAGAAAGATGGACGAAAACTCTTTGTAGCAGAGAGTAGTGAATCTAGGGGAGTTTGGTGTCCCTATATGGCTTTCACTGTCTGAATTTTTCTGTATCATGTGTGTCCTTGTGGATGTGATAGAATTTGTTACCTAAGGTCTTTCACAGACACAACAGTAAAGGGTTTGGTGATGATGAGTCCTGAGTCACTAGAACAGAAAGTCACATCCTCAGTGACACTCTCTGAACCTTTCCCTTGTGTCTCAGCTGTGACTGTGTCTGAAGGCTCCAGGGCATCAGAGTTGGAAGGGAACTTAAGAGCTGCAACAGTTCCTCCATCTCCCCCTTTCCCCCCACTCTGTTTCTCTAGCTCCCCAGTGCTACAAAGCAGCAAGATTGTATACTTTTAATGCTTCATTAAGCCCAATTGAAAGAGTTGATGAGAAACGGTTAGAGAAGAAAGTGGATGTTCCTTAATATGAAGTATGCAACCTTGTTCAGGCTGATTATTTGCCTGGGAACTCTCTAATTGGACATTTTGCACATGTAATGGGGAAGGTTCCCTGCTCTCTGGTAGTCATGAGGTTTGGGAAAAAGACATTTGTTGAGGAGGGTAGATTTGTCAATTAAGCACTCACCGCCTGCCGCTGAGGCAATCATTATTACCCGGAGGACAGGCCTTCCCTCGCAGTCACACTAGGGCTACACCATTGTCAGGTCTGGCCGAAAAGCTGGAAGATTAGTCACCGAGTCAGTTACATGTTGAACGTGTCTGAAAATGAGGGGAAATCGCCCAGGATTTGTGAGAACTACTTTCAGTTTAAACCTTTGATCAGCACTGAGATGAGGCTCCAGAGGATCAACTCCTTTAAAAAAAAATAGTTTTAAGTGAATTTAGTTAATGGGAAATGAAGCATATTGACAGCCCTGGATTGCATGCAGCCTTTTCACTGAGCAGGTGTCTTGTGGGCCATAGGAAGGAGGCTGACTCACATCGGCTACTGAACAATGTGCTTTGGTCATCTGCAGACAGCTGTCCCTCCAGGTACAATGGGGAAGGTCGTTTCCTGGCACCCTGTCCCTCTAACTCCTCTCTACTTACCTTAAGAGTAACGCATCAGTGTTTGAGTGTGAAGAGGTGATAGCCTTTGGCAGTGGACAGAAGCCTGGATTCAGAGTCAGGAGACAGAGTCTCATTCAAGCTTTCTCAATAACTGGCTGTGCGATGTTGGCTGTGTGGGTTACGGCGCTTGACAGCCTGACAGGGTTTAGCACAGGACCAGTCCCTATCAGTTTGTTTGGCTGATGTAGAACCTTCATGTGGAAGAGGCAGTGATGAGATGGGACAGAAGCACCTTGAAGTGACTGGATAGTGGGTGAACATTCTGAAATGGTTTCTATTTAACCTTAATCTCAAGCTCCTAATAAAATAGGGGAAGAGGGACAGTATAATTACTAAAGTCCCTTTCTTTACTATGAAATCTATTATGGACCCAACAGCACCAAGGAACAATAGCTGGAATGGCTTTAGGGAGTCCTATCAACTCTGATGCCTTTGTTTCTTTTGTGATTGAAGGAATACATGTGCGAGAGCCCTGGCTGGGGCTTGGACAGGCTCTGACCGTGTGAGAAAAGAAAAGATGGCTGGCACATCAGGACAGAGGTCATGACCACATCCTTACTAGTTGTTATTCTTTGGTCATTTTAGGCATGTCCCACTCTTTGTGACCCCATTTGGGGTTCTCTTGGCTGAGATACTAGAATGAGTTGCCATTTACTTCTCCAGTTCATTTTGCAGATGAGGAACTGAGGCAAACAGGGTTCAGTGACTTGCCCAGGGTCACACAGCTAGTAAGTGTCTGAGACCAGATTTGAAGTCAGGAAGATGAGGCTTCCTGACTCCAGGCCCAGCACTCTATCTAGTGTGACACTAGCTATCTTTACTAGACCCATACTCTAGCTGAACAAGGTAAGCATAAACATCTTAGGACATTGTGTAATTTGGATGACCCCAAATTCTCTTGCCCCACCAAACCCTTCTCTACATGCTCAGGGATGGGCAGGAGACCAATCAAAAATTAATAAAGAGGACATGGGAATAGATCTTCTTTACATGAGATCAGGATGCTGAGTATCTGAATTCTTATAACAGAGGACAAATTCCTTAGAGAGGAGGATTGAAATGCAAATACACCAAGGAGAAAGAACATGTGAATCCAATTCATTCAGGTTAAGGTGCTATTGGATCTGCTAAAGACAGGGTAGGCTGGAGAGAGCAGGAGGAAAGGATCTGATAGGGTTTCATTGAGGGCAGAGGACGAGGGTAGAGAAAGGGCAGCTCTTGGGTGTGAGACACAAAGATTTCCTTTCTCTACAATTTTGCCTCGGACTAGCCCTGCATATGAGCTAACTGACTAAAAATTCCAAACTAAGGAGGTAAGGAGATGGATTATAATGTTTAGGATTCATTCATTCATCCCACAAATATTTATTAAGCATATACTATGTGAAGGGCACTATGTTACGATCAGAAGAAAAATATAGAGATTACATGTCACATAGTCCCTGAACTCATGGCCCTTATAGCATAATCAGAGATTATATACATACACATACACATACACAGATAACTTCAATCCAAAATCATACATAATAAGAACTCGGGCAAGATATAAGATAACATGCCACATGAGGGGTGAAGAGAGAAATAGCATTCTTACCTGGGGAATCAGGGATATCTCCTTGGAGGAGTAGCATTTGAAACTCACTAGAGGAACTTCAGGAATGTAGCAATCTCCCTTAGCACAAGGTCACTCAGTTGTACCGGAATATGAGTATAGTCTTTAAAAGGCTCCCACTCTTTCTGTTAGCAGCCCCCCTCTTATTACCCCTAGTCAACACACACACCAATGGGGGCCCATGATCCTCTACATGGTGGAGAAGGGGAAGAAGAAAACCGATCAATGTTGGTTCCATGATTTCCAGAGACTACTTTGCTGGAATCCGGCCACTAAGGGGTTCTGAGTCCCAGTTGGTCCTGAGATAAAGACAGGCAGTTTTAGTCACTTCCTAATTCAACTAGAATCTGATTCGTGTCTGAAAGTGAAAACCATTTTCCACTGACCCACCATTGGAGCCCCCTTTTGTCTTTTTGGGAGTTTGATACACTGTCTTAAGCTTGGAATTCTGAAATGTCAATCGGTAAAAACCTGCAGAGTCCAGAGGAAAACCATGAACAGCATAAAACTAGCCTGACATTTTCTAGAAAACAGGTTATACTGAGAAGATTCCCAATTACATCTTCCATCCCACCCCATCCCCCAACATGCTAGAGTTTGAGGGATCTTGTCTCATAGAAATAGTGTGTGCCATGGCCACTGGCCGTCTTCAATGGTTTAGACCAGAGATAATCATAAGCATTTTATTTCATCCCCACATTGGCTATCAGATCTACTGTTTATCATGTTTCTCCAACCAGTCAGTCAAAAGGGATTTATGAAATGCCTACTAAATACTAAGCACCATTCTAGATGCTAGAGATACAAAGCCCAAAGTGAACCTGTTCCTGCTTTGAAGGAATTTCCATTTTCACAAGGAAAAAATACACACATATCTAAGTATATATCACACACGTGTAAAATATATACCTTGGAGGGGGAGGCAGCTGGGGAGAACGGGTGAGATCTGGGGAGATCTTCATGCAGAACATTGCACTTGAGTTAAGTGTTGGTTTTTAGGGATTTATCTATCTATCTATCTATCATCTATCTACCTAGCTGTCTATCTATCTACCTAGCTATCTATCCATCAGGGGAGAGGGGAAGTGGGAAAGGGCATATCATAATCTTTCTTGTGTGTCTGGAATGACCCTGAGAAATGTACGTAAATATATATTCTCAGGGCATCTTGCCAAGGGTCAGGGAGGGGACTGGCAGGCAGTATCCAGACACAATGATGAAATTGCCGTACTTAAGACCAATGGATGATACACCCAGGTTCTGATTTGTGTGAATAATGAATCCAGTGAGGTGTTCGCATTTTTCAAATTTTCATTACATATTTCAATTGGGTTAGAACCAATTATCATGTTTTCATGGAATTATAACTTCAAATAGTGCAGATCAGAATAATGCATTTTAGGGCTTTGTTATCTGTTGTTTCCTAGCTCTATTGCACGAGGCTAATTTTTTTAAGGTGAAGCATAGTGGTTTGCATTTTTGCTCCGCTAATAGAGAGGCTTTCAGAGCTATGTAATTATAGCATTCCTCACCATAAATATGGCTGCCTGACTTTCTAGCTATGGTTTGTGCATTTTTCATAGCCATTTGTCTCCTACTTCTGTGTCCACCTACCCTTGAATCTAACACACCTTTGTTATTCTCAACTAAATTCCTCTGGCTTTTACCTCAGATTCTGACAAGAAAATAAACGCCACACTGAAAAGAAATTGGGGTGAGAAGGAAAGGGGAGGAAGAATGAGGACGCAGAAAAAAAAACCAAGATGGAAATTTCAGGGTACAAGGCAAGTTTCCTTTCCCACCAGCCAGATGCAGATTTTAATCAATTCAATCAATGGGCAATGTTTGCTGGCCATAAAAATGGCCCAGAGGTTGCTGGGACCTGCCCTAAGATGGATGACCAATGGCACTGGTGGGTCCAAAGGTCAAAGATGACTATCCCCTGGAAATGTAATCTATGACCAGGCCCTCCTTCTCCCCTCCCCCATCCCCAAGAGGCTCCAAGAAGCAGCGAATCACTCCCACCCCCTGTCTGCACTGGAGCTGCCCGAGAGAGAGCTGCTTGGTTCCTGGTCCTTCTCTGTATTCTGAACTGCCCTCCCCCACACAGAAGCAGCATGGAGAATCTTTATAAAACACTAGGCCCCGTTTTTCCAATACATCATGGCAAATGACATCAACAATACTAGTTGTACCAGCTCAGCCCAGGCTTTCTTCGTTCTCCTCATTCTAATGGGTGTCTAGATACCAAGAGCTTAGCTGTCAGAAGCTACCCTGCTCAGAGCTTCTTCCACAAACACTGGTTTCCCAGCAGAGACAGAACTAGAAAATATTTCATCTGAGACAAAAGTGGCTGAAAGGACAAAATTGGTGCTCTCGGGGCTTTCTGCAAGTGGAGAGAGACTGGAAGGCATTGACTTATCGAATGCCTTCATATAATACAATAATGGACTTTGTCTATAGTTAAGGTCAAATGGATGATGTTGCACATGAGAGTTTTTGTTTTGTTTTAAGTAAGTCATAGAGGCTACTCGTACTTTAGCTACTCTAACAGAGAAAGGATTCAGAGCTGTATATTTACATGTAGGGCAGTGGTGGGGAACCTGTGGCCTCAAGGTTACATGCGCCCCTCTAGTCCTCAAGTGAAGCCCTTTGATTGAATCTGAACTTCATAGAACAAATCTTCTTAATAAAAGAATTTGTTCTGTAAAACTTGCACTCAATCAAAAGGCTGCACCCAAGGACCTAGAAGGCCACAGGTTCCCCACCTCTGACTAGGGGAATAGAGATGGGGCACATAGTCTTAGTAAGGGTAGAGCCTAGGGGATGTCCATTCCCTAGAGATTCAGACAGTTGGCCCCTTTGGATTGGGGGGAAGGGAAGAGAAGTGTGTAAGTATTCTGGGTGCATTCATGGTGGAGAAAAATTTTGCCTCATAAAGCTGGAGGCCAGTGGAGAATCAAGAGTCAAGGCACAGACATGGTGGCCACCTGGGGATGCAGAGGCTGGCACCATTCTGCCATGTTAATTATAGATCTGTTCCTTGGGGTTGCATAATGACAATGACAATGCAGCCAAGATCTACCCAAACAGTCTAGATTTCATTGAAGAAAATTGTACTGCAAGAGAAATAAATGTTCCATGTCTCCTATTTTGAGATTTGCACCAAATGTACATTCAAAAGAAGACAGAGGAAGACCTTCCATTCAGGCCCATTACTTTATTATCATTATGTACACTCAGATTGCTTATGCTTTGGGGACCCATACTGCTTTTCCAGTCATGAGTATGTTTTTTGTACCCTATGGACCCTTTTCCAGGTTCCAAAAAAACATGTTTTTTTCAGGTTTTGGCTTGTGTTTCTTTGACTAAGAACTGCCTCTGGGAAGTATCAAGATATAACTCAAGTCTAGGTCCCCATAGATATAGGTAAAAAGATGCCCAAGGGAAGCACTAAACAAAAGCATATATTGACTGTAGGCCAGCCTTTGTTCCACCTCCCAGGAAATAGAAAGAAAAAAAAGTAAAGGACTCTCAGGAGTTCATAAATAATCAACACAATTCTTTGAAGCAGCAAAGAAACCACTGGCTTTGGAATCAGACAATGCATATTCATATCTCAGTTCCTTTATTACCTATGTGACCTTCAGCAAGTCCCTGGGCCTCAGTTTCCTGATCTGTAAAATCTGGGAGTTGAACATGATGGCCTCTAATATCTCTTTCAGCTCTAAATCTAAGAACCCATATTCTTCCCACTCTGGAGAACTCACATCCTAGGTCCCTAAAGCCTTCCATACTCATAGCATCATCTTATTACTTCCTTGACTCTCCTCAGAAGGGAAACAAACTTGGAGTTACTATTGGTAAAATGCTCAAACATGCTGGAGAGTACCATTTAATCTTTGAAACCCATACAGTTATACAGCCTGATGTTGTAATTAACCTGAGGGCTTTACCTTATCCAGGAAGGAAAAATTACTTGGGGCCTAAGTAAGGCCAAGCATGAGCAGCTTTCCAGAGGACTGATGCTGTGAACAGCTTTCAAGGTTCTGATTACACAGTATAGTGAACACTATTCTATAACAAATCAGAGCAAAACATTCACAGTAAATCAAGGTACAGCATTCACAATGTTACAACTTAACACAGAAAATCAAAATATAGCATTCACAACAACTTTATCACAGAAAATGGCCACATAGTTTTCACCACAGTGGTCACAAAGTTTTGAACAAAGAGCAATCATTTAGTAACTCAATCATTCAATCATCCTTAAGGAGGTTTGCCTCCTTAAGGGACACAAAGTAAAATAGCCAAAGTTCTCCACTCATGGGGCACACTAAGTTAACTCAACCAGTCACTTATTCACTATTCAATCATCAGAAAATATACCAGCCCTCCACCCCGAGGTCACTAGTAAATTACAATTTCTCAGTCAGTACACAGTATCCAAGTCAAGTCTTCTTTCAGTTTGACTCAGGGTGGTCTCTCAGATTCTCTGGATCCCCTTCCATGGTCCCAGATCCTACCTGGATTCACCAAACTGTCACCTGGGTTCAAAAGCAGACAGCTCCCAGGTCTTTGTTCAGTTCTCTACACACTTCCTGTTCCACATTGAAGCTCACAGCGTCCAGACCACTTTTAATCCTTCACAGTTTCTGTTCCTGGGAAGTCAGGGCTTAACAAAGCCACAAACAGACTCAGGAAGTACCAGCATCACAGTCATGCTTCCTCAGTCTTTGGCAGCTCCTTGGAAATCCTCAGCGGCTCAGGCTGGCCCTCAAACTCAGCAGAAGTTTCAGCTGGTTCCCAGAATCAAAATCACTTCATCTACGTTCTCCAAATCAAAATCATTCTCTCCAGCCTGGGGAGCCTTTTCTCTTTAGCCTCTCCAGTGGAAGCAGCTTCTGCCTCCATGAAGCTTGCTCCAAGAAGATCTGACTGACCCAGCAGGGGCTTCTCCTTATATACACACAGCATTGGCTTCTTCCTATTTCAGCCAACCCCTTCCTGTTACGTCAGCAAAAGGGACGCATGCCTTCTGTTTCTTCAACAGAGGCTTGATTAATTACTAAGTGCCAATAGGGATCTTCAAATTCAAATTGCATTACCATTACAGCCTATTAAACCAGTTAGGTCTTCATTGTTCAAATAATTCGTGGCAACACTGAGAAGCAACGTCCAAATGTTTAGCTCCCCTATACTTTGGCTTAGACTCCTGAGTTACTCCTCTGGCTTTAGTGTTCACGTATGTAATCTTCTCCTGGCTCCAGGAGTCTGGCCCTCCTCAGAAACTCCTCCTTTCTTTTCTAAGAACCTCTCCAGTTCTTCACATTGTCCCCAAACCAGTGTTGTCCAGGTATTTTCCTTTGTCATTAATGACTGGGTTTAGGGATTGCTCAGCCTAGGAACCCCCACTCTCTAGTCAATGGTGTGTGTTTCAGGAATTACCATGACTTGGCTGTATGGTTTCCTTCTTCATGGCAACCATCCTTCTGGCTGCGAGGTTATGCCATTGATCCTTCAAGACTAATGTCAGGACTCTGGAGTTGGAGTTGAGAGCACATGCAAGTCCCTTGTGCCTCTGTCCCAAGGCAGTAATTGATAGCTCTTGGGGAGGGGCTCCCTTAGGACCCTGGTCTACTCTGTGCACTTAGATTTGACCTTTGTAAAGGATACAGAAAGGTGAACCCAGGATTTTGTGAGAATCTTGGTGTCATTTAATGGGGCTTTGAAATTTTCTTAAGGTAACCAAGGTCACTCTTCCTTCTTTTCATCTCTGGGTCCAATTTGTCATCCATTGGTATTTTCTGTTCCAGATATACAGACTAATAGGCAAGTTCTATAGGTTTTCCCTCTAAATGAATTGGTCATAACCTAGGCAAGAGGCATTTTTTTATCTACTTTATCTTTCCTGTCCAGACTGAACTTGGACAGGTTTCAGATCTCTTCTAGGAGACTCTGAAATGCTCTGGGACTTAATGCAATCAGCACAGTGTCCTATAAAAACAAAAGCATCTGAAAGATCTCACTTTTTATAAAGAAACTTTTTTCAACCCAGACTCTGTGCTGGATCTCCACCACAGTGGTGATCACCTTTGGCAAGCATATATCTCATTGCTTTGGCTTGCCTGATGTCTATGGCATCAGAGAGTCAATGAAAAGGGTTATTTTTGTTGTTATATTGCTATGGCTCAGGAAACTTGGATGTATAGATGAGAGACACCGTGTTGGAAAAGAGCTTTTAAGGAAGCATTCTACATTACTCAATCAAATGCTTTTTTTGCAAATTCATAAACAATAAGAATAACAGGGTCTTATAGTTTCTACATTTTTCAGTCAGTTGTGAAATGGTAACACTATAGTCCATTGTTGAATATTGGGTTTGAAGGCCACTTGTACCCGACTAACACCCTCTTCAAAGACGGTCTTGACTTCTCTATAGTTGATTCAAACAAAGATTTTGTGTAGACAGAAGTATATATAGGAATAAGTTGATAGTTAAGGGTGTATTCATGGTGTTCTTTTTTTTTAAATTTATTTTAAGGTTGGGCTTTTTCCCATGCCTTTGATACTTTCTTCTCCTTCAGATAAGTTGCACTTTGATCAGCCAGCACAATTGTGTCTTCTCCAATATATGTATACTTTGTATATACATATATTATATATACACATTATTTGTAAATATGCTATATATGTACACATATAATACACACATTTTATGTGTGTGTGTGTACGTGTGTGTGTAACCTCCAATCCAGCTTTTTTCCAATCTTTGTTCCCTTTGATTTCTACTTCTATAAACACAAATGGTGCTGTGGCATTAGGGTCAAAGCGTGTTTGTTCTAATGTCCTTTACAACTTGAGGTGTAAAGAGTTTGTAATAGTAGCCTTTACCCAAAGTCCTATGCCATTGCTTGATTATAGTGGGGAGGTGACCTTATGTTCTCAAGGTCCATACTCTGGAAGTTTCTCCTGTGCTGGAAAGGCTTGAGCTTGACCTCAGCTACAGCCTGAATCTGCTTTCCAAGGACCAGCCCTGTTAAGTATAAAGAGTCTCATCATCCCTATGCTGGCCATTTTGTAATGGACATGGAAACATATAGAACACATACACACACACAAAAAATACAAAGTGGCTCTTCCTCCTGTTGCAGTGACAACAGCAGAGAGGCAGAAGGTGGAGCAGAGGGTACTAAATATCACACACTTTTATTTCACTATTGGCACAAAAATGTGAGATGTTTCTCCAATGACCAATGTGTGAAGATATTGTTGGAAGAGGTGAATCATAATAGGGCATTCTTTCTCTAAACTAAACCAGAAGAAGGAAGACGCAGTTAAAAAGAAAGAGGTCCCACAAGGACTCAGAGAAGCAAAAAAGGGAGTTTGCAGAGTTAGTTGGTTTTATCATCTATCCAAAAAAAACAGGAAAATATTTCATGGTATATCTGATCATTTAATCTGTCAGTGCTGGCGATAAATATTGCATAATATTTATGTTATGGAAATATTGTAACATGTGCTAGTATTAGTTGCAGAAGAGGAAGAGGCAGAGAAATTTTATGAAGAATTTCACTGGACCCTCCATATCAAATATCATACATTCTAGTATTTGGTAATTTCAGTCCAAAGGTGGGAAAAAAGTGAGATTGGTCAGAAATATCTAGGAAAGCATTTCAGGGGAAAGGGATGGAGAGAAGCCAGAGACTTCCTGGCCATACTGCTGATTTGCCCTTTTACATCATGAGGAGTTTTGAGAAAAAGAATTGGTAGGTACTAAACATAGTAAACACCAGATGAATCACCAAAAAAATTTGAAACAGATCATATTTTAATAGACAGGAAAAGACTTGTTATTGATGTGAGAGTTATCCCTGAATCAGCTGTCTTGGTACATAGACTTATCAGGACAAAAATGAGGTTTTATAAGAAGTAAGAAGAATAATGAGAAAAGAAAATATGTGGGCCATTGAAGCAGTTCAATCCTGAACTTTTTAAACAAAGAGTAAGCAGTGAGTAATGGGAAGCAGACATCAGAAATGACAACAACACCGATTACAAGAATTTTATATAGAAGTTTAACCACTGTAATCTATTGCTATAGCAAGAAGAACAAAACAGCCTGGAAATCACCTTAGTCAGCAGACATTTGACTTACTGACCGAGCGGAGGGAGACAGTAACACTGGTTTGAAATATAAACTCATCTGTAAAATCTCACAGAGAAAGATGTTGTATGATTATGATCAGCGTCATCTCATAAAACAGAGAGAAACCATGAAAGGTAAAACCAGATCAAGAAAAGTTTGACAAGAGAGTCAGCTAAGCAAGGTCATTTTAAGGACACAAGAATGAAAACGGAAGAGACAACAAATAGAAGAAAAATGGAAAAGACCCATAAAGATGACTATAATCTTCTACCCAGACAAAAAGATAATTTGTTGACTAGATAGTGGTAAAAGTGTTCTCTTGCAACCATTGAGACATCTGTGCGATATTACCCACTTCTTTGAGTGTGAAAAGGAAAGCAGAAGAAGGAAGGGTCCAGTAATTCTCTTGTTTCCTTTATGCTTTATCTCTTTAGTTGTCCATTCATTTCTTTAGCTAACTTGTTCTTTGCAAGTCCAGATTCACTTCTCAGCCCATCATTGAATCATCTCATTCTCAGCCCCCACACCTTCTCTTGTCTGGTTTGAACTATCTCTGTCACTGACTCCTCTGTATCTCAGAGCCACTTTAGCCCCTCACTTCTTCACTTAGCTCACCTTCGAGTAATTTTTTTCTTTCCCCCATCTCTCCCCCGAACCCATCATGATAGACACATGATTTATTCTTTGTGTTGAATCATTCCCTGTAATTTTTACTCTCTGCTGGGTTGTATTTAGAAAGGAATTGGGGACAAACAATGAGGTTGCATTATGTTTTAAAAAGGGCTATCTCCCATCTTTTTCATTGTTGTCTGCTCATTACTTTTTTTTTTTTTAAGCAATCGGGGTTAAGTAACTTGCTCAAGGTTACACGGCCAGGTGTTTCTGGGTGGGTGCTAAGTGTCTGAGCCCGGGATTCAATCTCCAGGTCATCCCGACATTGAAGCCAGTGCTCTTACTCACTGTGCTACCTGGCCGCACCACTCTGCTCATTACTTGCCTAGAAAACTTTTAAACTAGAATTTGAATACTAGATATCAAAATCACTTCCATTTCACTATTTAATGGCAGATATGTCACCCGAAGACGCAGTATTTCCCAAAAGTCAGGAAACAAATAAATTATTACAGTTCAAGAATGAATCTATTTATTGATCCCTTTCTTTTATGCTATTAATGCTAATTGTTTTTCATGGTGCATGCATTTGGGACTCATCAAAATGAATTCTTAACAAATTTCCAAATGCAAAAATTTTTATCAGGATAACAAATAGGATATCATCCAGTCACCTCTCGAGTGGCTGCTCCAAAGGACCGTGACAACCTGCTGATGCTCAGAAGGTGTTGGCAGTCTTGTAGCAGGTGACTCCATAGCTTACGTGTAAGGCATTGGCTCCGATGTCCTAGTATATAGTGCTGTGGTGCCTGCCCTCACAGGCAGCTATACACCACAAGGTCTGGTGCTGCTAGGACGCAGCACGTATAGGAGTGGACATAGCAACGGAGCTGCTGCTTGCACTGGAAACTATCCCCTGCCCTCATTTTTGCCAAGACAGCATATGGATCTGAGGGAGTCGGGCTTGGAAGAGACAGCGGCAGTGTCATAAGCAGTGGTAGCAGCTTAACAAGGGTTGGTTTCTCCAATCCTTATGTGAAGATTTTCTTTGTGTTTGCCAGTCTAGAGGATGCATCAGCTCAGATCCCAAAGAGGTGAATGATTGTGTCCCCATGGAGAGTTGCAGCTCCTTCCCCATGGTCAGTGGGCATCAGCCAGTGTCCATATGCTATATGACTTCTGGTCACCAGGAAGTCAGGGTGAGGAAGGAACGTGTTGACATTCCTTCTTGCAAGAAGAACAAGTCTAACAAGTTTATTCCCTGGTATGGGTGGCCCTACCGGAATCAACATTTCTTCTTGCATTTCCTGGTTTGGGTGGCCCCTTCTCAAATGGCATTTGATGAGAACAAGGGTGGGAAGCAGTCCGAGGCAATCCAAAGGTAACAGATAATGGAAAGCTAGGCTAGGCTGAGTAACAGAGATCTGGGCCTAGCAATAATGAAAGGCTTATGGCCTCAGGCAAAAGCCTCACCAAGTGGGAAGATTCAAGAGGATTCCCAGAGCCTGTACCCCATCATTAACAAACAGGAGATGCACAGATTTAGAGAATCCATCGTCAATGCTCACGTGGACTGTGTACGTCAGACCTGTGGTAGAGCCTTCCAAGCTCCTCTCAGTCTGACCAGCCACAGTCAGACACATTGTAA